>NC_056080.1:18000717-18305586 GCF_016772045.2 Ovis aries | reverse complement strand
TTCTATTTAACAAGAGGTTTATCTACTTTGAAGACAGGAAACTTTACATGGATGTTACTAAGTAAAAAACTATGTTTTGAACTTGGGCTGACAGGAAAACAAGATGTAAAATGCTGAGTTCTCTCCATCATTTCAACCCAAATGCCTTCAACAGTCACATCTAGGCTTTTGTGGGTGTCAGAAATGTCTGAAAAAAATTAATGTTGTACTCATGTTTGACTCATAAATCAGACCATGGGATTACTCATCAAAAAATGCAGAATTGAGTATCAGTCTTGGAACATGTCGGCTTCATTTTAATCTCCCTATTGTGGCGATCTATTTCATTTTGAAAATTTAGCATATTCTATTTCTTCCAAACATAGACACCACAAGTAAGTATTTTGTATCTGTTTCTTTCCTTCAAGGAAAAGAGTTCTTTGCCCATATTACCTAAGCTCTAAGACAAATGCCAGTCAAAATTATTCCATGTGTCCAGGATGGAATGCCCATGATACATGCTATTTGGTTGTGGGGCTGAGTCAGTTACATTGGGTGGATTTTAGCCTCACTCTGAGTGATTATTGGGGTTGTGGACAACATGTATTTAATATCATGTGAATTGAATCGCCAGTCTATGTCTGACGCAGGATGCAGCATGCTTGGGGCTGGTGCATGGGGATGACCCAGAAAGATGTTATGGGGAGGGAGGTGGGAGGGGGGTTCATGTTTGGGAATGCATGTAAGAATTAAAGATTTTAAAATTTAAAAAATAAAAAAAAGTAACTTAAAAAAAATAAATCTCTCATTTATAAGGTGGAATATAAGTTATAAAATGATGTTAATTTTGGTTGAACCCTATATATTACTGTGCACTTTCCCCACCCCCCTCCAACATATCGTAAAGCCTTAAAACTAAGTCACCAGCATGCTCTTTCTGCGTTTAACCTTCTAGAGGTGCCTTTTATTGTTGAGCTGAGATGATTATAGCTAATTGCCCCAAATGATCAGAGAGCAACAAGATGGCTCAGGAGGATAATAAATCCTGCAGTTCTATGCATCTGTGTTTGTGGCTGTGTAAAAATCTCAAATTGCAACTGGCATGTGTGTTTTGTGTGTCCATGTGTTTCATGCTGGATTGCAGTCGATTGGAAAATTGATACCAGTGCGATGCATTGTTATCAACATGTCTCCTACGTGTGACCTAAAACCACGCCACTCGTTTGTCAGACTCCCCAGTGTGCCCTGGGTTCAGAGCAAATTAACCTCCGTGTAAGAAGTGCTGAAGCTGAGCTCCTGTCAGTGGTGGGGGCAGGGAGAAGGTTCATCCCAAGAGGACAAGGGCAGTTGAGAAATTATTCGACATCTCAGCCAGTTAGTTATTGTAGCTCCCCAGCACATATGAAAGGAGAAATGAGAATAACTGCAATAGTGATTTTCCTTCATTACTGCGTCTGCCTGCTATTTACTGTGAACATTCCAGGGAGCAGAGCTGCTAAGCAGAGGCTGGCTTTAAAAACCCAGAGTCTCAGGCATGCTGTGCCTGTTTTTCTGGCATTGAGGGATGAGGGTGGGGCAGGGCTGTCACCAAAGTTTTAGATCTATTTTTAAGCTTAAAGGACAAATTTTATAAATATGAGCTTCTTCTTATCCTTAAAAAAAAAAAAACACACAACCCTTTCTACTCTAAAAATAGTTTGTTGGGAAAAAGTTTGTGAATTTTTTATTGAAGAAAGATTCAGAAATTCAGCTGAGTGTGTTTTCTAATAAATAAATTGGAAAGTATACACACAGACGTTGTTGTTTAGTTGCTAAGTCATGTCTGACTCTTTTGCTATCCCATGGACTGTAGCCCACCAGGCTCCTCCGTCCATGGGATTTCCCAGGCAAGAATACTGGAGTGGGTTGGCATTTCCTTTTCCAGGGCATCTTCTCAACCCAGGGATCGAACCTGCATCTTCTGCTTTGGCTGGCAGATTTTTTTTTTACCACTGAGCCACCAGGGAAACCTATACATATATACACACACATATATATTTATAAATATATATGCATACATAAATATATGTAACACTGTGTAGCTACTGTCTGAAAGCAGATGTGGCTTCTTGGGAAAGTAATGAGATTTCTGCATTATTAATGCCAATGTAAAAATGTAGAAGAAAGTTCAGAATTTTTTCTCCTGGCATTCCTTTTCAGACCCTCCAAATCCTTCTCATTTCTTATCACCAAATTGGTATGTTATCTCTTTTGAGAAGGCATTTCATTCTCCCCACATAGAATAAATGGCTCCATCTTCTTTGCTTACCAGTACCCGTGACTCTACTGTAACACTTCGTATGGTTTTGTAATAATCTCTAACATTTACCAGGACTGTTCTAAGTTCAGTTTATTTTTTTTTTTAGTTGTCATAACAACTCTTGAGTTAGAAACTGCCGATATTCTCATTTAAATGATGAGGTAGGCTGAATAATGGTTCCCCAAAGAGCTTTACATTCTATCCTCAGAACCTGTGAATATGTTACATTATGTGGCAAAAGGAACTTTGCAGCTATGATTAAATTAAGGCTGTTACGATAGGGAGATTATAATCACCATGGTTCTTATAGAGGGAAGCAAAAGGCAACAAAAAATATGTTGGGTTACATAAAAATTAAAAAATCTGTGTATCAAAGGATACAATCAACAGAGTGAAGATAAAATGGAATGGGAGAAAATATTGCAAATCTGGTAAGGGATTAATATCCAGAATAATAAAGAACTATTATAACTCGACAGCACCCCTCCCCAGTAACCTGATTAAAAATGGCCAAAGGAACTGAATGGACATTTTCCAAAGATTTACAGTTGGTCAGTAAGCATATGAAAAGATGTTTGATGTCACTAATCATTAGGGAGAGGCATATCAAACCCACAGTGAGGTCACCTCACACCCATTAGAATGACTGCTATACAAAAAGTAACAAGAACCAGTGACAATGTGGAAAAATTGGAACCCTTGTGATCTGTTGGTGGGAATGCAAAATGGTGCAGTCATTACAGAAAACAGTATAGCAGTTCCTCAAAAAATTAAAAATAGAATTACCTTATGAGCCAGCAGTTCTACTTCTGGGTGTTTGTCCAAAATTATCAAAAGCCATGTCTCAAAGACATATTGTTTATCCATGTTCATAGTAACATTATTCACAATAGCTGAAAGGTGAAAGCTACTCAAATGTCCATTAATGGATAAATGAATAACCAAAATGTGATAGAACACTATTCAGAAGGAGACACACGCTACAGCATGGAGGAACCCTGAGGACATTATGCTTAATGAAGTAAACCAGTCACAAAAAGACAAATATTGTATGATTTCATTTGTATGAGATGTCTAAGGTAGTCAGACTCCTAAAAACAGAAAATAGAATGGTGATTACCAGAGACTAGAAGGAGAGAAGAGTGGGGAGTTGTTATTTAATGGGTATGGAGTTTCAGTTTTGCAAGATGAAAAGTTCTGGAGACTGGTTGCACACCATCTGAATGTACTTAACACTACTGAACTAAACACTTAGAAATGGTTAAGGTGGTAATTTTATTATGTGTAATTGACCACAACTAAAATTTATAAAAGGGAGGGAGGTAGGAGGATCGGGGTCAGTGATGATGGAAACAGAGATCAGAAAGAGAGCTTTGATGATGCTACCCTGTTGGTCCTGAAGACAGAGGAAGGGGCTATAAGCCAAGGAATGCAGGCAACCCTAGAAGCTGAAAAAGACACAGAAATCTTCTCTCTAGAACTTGCAGAAGGAACTCCTGCCAGCACTTTGACTTTAGCCCAGTGGAACAGTTCCTAGACTTTTGACCTCCAGAACTTGAAGAGAATAAATCCAAATTGTTGGTAAGAAACTAGTATGAGGACTGTTTGGTTCAGGGAGGTTAGTACCTTGTTTGAGGTCCCCTGATGACTAAGAGCTGGTGTGCATGCCCATGCCGCTTGGGGTTCTAGCCTTGCTAGATGCTGAGGCCTTGGAGATCAGGCACCATCTTGAACCTCACTGCATGATGAAGTGCCTAGCACATAGCTGGAACTTAATAACCTTGGCAAAAGGATTGACAGTGGTGTTCCATTCCCTTCCTTCTCATCTCCTTTGCTAATTAAAGAAATGTAGATTAGATATAATTTTCTCTAAATAGATGGGCAGAAATTACCAAGTTTAACCAGCACTCTTTCATGCGATTAAGTGAAAGTTGCTCAGTTGTGTCCGAGTCTTTGCGACCCCATGGGCTATACAGTCCGTGGAATTCTCCAGGCCAGAATACTGGAGTGGGCAGCCTTTCCCTTCTACAGGGGATCTACCTAACCCAGGGATCGAACCCAGGTCTCCTGCATTGCAGGAGGCTTCTTTACCAGCTGAGCCACAAGGGAAGCCCAAGAATACTGGAGTGGGTAGCCTATCCCTTCTGCAGTGGATCTTCCTGACCCAGGAATTGAACCGGGGTCTTCTGCATTGCAGGCAGATTCATGCTATTGGTGGGTGTGTAATTGAGACAGACTGTTTGGATGCCAATTTTGCATTATCTGTTAAAAGTAAGGATGCACCAAGTGTTTGACCCAGAGATTTCTCTTTCAGGAATTTGTCCCCAATTACACTTGTGCATGTGTTCAAAGTTATAGGTACAATGATGCTCAGCGTAGTGTTGTTTGTCATTGCTGAAGACTTGAGACAACTGCATGGTTTTATGTGGGTTATATCCAGGAGGGAAAAGGACTGTCTTCACCCACCAGGTTCAAATAAGTTATCCATTTAACCAGCCAAGAATACAGAAACTTAGCAGAAGGTGGGGGGGGGGGGGGGGTGTCCTCAGGGCAGGAGCAGATGAGGTGTATATTGACATTGTATTTTATGCTCTAGCCCCAGTGTTGTATGTGGCAGTGGAGTTTCTGTCAGGCCTCAGAAACGGCTGAAATTTGCTTGTCACAAGTCTTTTTCTCCATACGTGTGCCAGAGAGCCAGTGGTGACAGTGGGTGTACTTCTGTTTATGCTGTGGTGACAAACATGTGGCTCCCCATGCGTCCTTCTGAGGAGTGGAAGGTCGAGGCAGTGTCCACAAGTTCCCAAGGTGGTGTCTGCACTCTGATTTTCCACCCTCCCATTTCCCCAGGATCTCCACACTCCCAGCTCTGATTCAGCATCCTTTAATCTGGGTATTTCTGCTTGGTCAGATTTCCACCATCTGAAATCTCCTGTCCCTCACAGCCAGATCATCTGCTCTGATGCTAGTATACTCCAGAGGTGGATTCTGTGCTGCTTTGACACACACACACACACACACCCCACATATTGTATGAGTCTGTTTGTGTTAAAAACAAATAGGGATGCACCACACCCTCAGACATACACACACATACACAACTTCACATTAACGATTCCTAGGGAGGACGAATGAGATTTTGGCAGGGGGGAAATGGATATAACTTTTACTTTTTGCTTTATAACCTCTTTTACTATTTGGTTTATTTTGGGTGGACAAGCATGTGTGCCTCTAAAATTGTTACATTTTTAATCAAAGTTACATGGTATATGTAATGTATATGAATAATGTGTGTGTGTGTGTATGCTTTAAAACTCCCATTTGAGTAAACAGCAGCTCCGAGTCTCTTCTCATGTTCTTGCTTTACTTTTAGGATACAATCACTTTTCAGTTCAAGCTGTTGTTTCTAGTATTTGCTGCTCTACTTCTAAATAACAGGCATGTGCTTCTGTCTCCTTTGTGACTTCTAGGACATTATCTGTCACCTATGATGATAATTGTGGAATTTAGCTCATTTACCACCCCCCCATCTGCCATCCTCCCTATATGTGGTCATATCTTAGGTTTTGGTTTAATCTCTATGTAATGTTTTTTTATTACTATAGAAATGTTGACATTTATTACAGCAAGAGTATACTGTAATTAATTTCCTTATATAACTTTTCATTTTCCCTAGAGATAATAATTTTCTTTTTTGTCTGTCGAGTTGTCCTAGGACATTCGAATCCTTATATAACTTTTCATTTTCCCTAGGGATAATAATTTTCTTTTTTGTCTGTCGAGTTGTCCTAGGACATTCGAATCTTCTCAGACCTTTAAGGAAACAGTGCTGTGAGACGCCTCTCAGTCTCTCTTCCTCCATCTCACTCCATCTCTCTATCCCCCTGCTCCCCTCTCCCACCTGGAATAGTACCAGCAGCTTCTAGCTGAACTGGTCTCTGGAAGCTGCTGCCCCACAGTCAGCCAGGAAGTCCCATTACCTCTCCCTCATTACTGCCTGCCCTGGGTCCTGGATTCTTCTCTCCTTCATTTAGCTGTTTAATTTCGTAGAGCACACTGTCTAGTAGCT
This sequence comes from Ovis aries, assembly GCF_016772045.2. Lineage (NCBI taxonomy): Eukaryota > Metazoa > Chordata > Mammalia > Artiodactyla > Bovidae > Ovis > Ovis aries. Next base: position 18,299,242 of record NC_056080.1, on the reverse strand, counting down.
TTCTGAGTGAGTGCATGGAAGTACATGTTTGATACTTCTGCCAGATCTGCCACGCTTTAGAGTTGTTGCCCTTGGAAATTGTTCCCTTTTCATACTCCTCACCCCTCCATGCCTGGCCCTGTGTTGGTGGGTGAGGTTTCTGCTCCTGGTGATAATCAGAACCTGACAATGTTGGGACCCAGAGGTGGTGCCTTCATCCACTAGATCTCACTTCATCTTCAAAATATTTTAATCTTTTGTTTGACAACTAACAAAAGTGAGACAGCAAAGGTTGCCCCCTCAGCAGTGTCAGAGCCAGAAGTTGACCTGAAGTGTCAGCTGCTGGAACCAGTGGCACTGCCTTTCCAAGCCCAGCTGCTTCTTACTGGAAAGAGAAATATCAGTTGTGGGGCCTGAGTGCCAAATGCATGGTCATGGCTGTAGGCTGAGTCTAACTGTGAGTGCCTGCCTGGGTCTGGTTGTTGATGACTTCATCTCTACTTAGCCATCCTTTGCTAGAATTATCTTCCAGTCTTATTGACGCATGCACATGTGTGTGAGAGAAATTGTTTTATAGTTATGCTTCTAGCTCCCTGTGAATTAAAATGCTCCACCTATCATCCCTATAGGTTTGGTATGATTATTTTTATTGCTATAGTATCTGTTTCCAAGCAATGTAAGAATTTCACCCGCCTCTTCCCACTCCTTTTGTAATATGAAATGCCTCATTACTTAACAGTTTTCTGCTGATTGTACAGTTTAGCATTTGATCTTTGTGTTAACCACAGTCAGGTGACCACACACAGGGTAATTAGATTAAGGTGCCCCTCCTCTTTACTGAAACAGTATAAAATCTGGTATTCTGTTGGCACATGCTTTCCTTAGATTAATGATCTTGGAGTTGCTGCATGGAAATTTGCATAGCTCCCTACAGCTCTGAGAAATGAGAATGCCCAGCTGTCTAAAAGCTTTAATCAGGAAATGAGCATGAAATGGCATTGTTTTGTCACAGGCTTAGAATAATTTATTCTTGACAATCAAGTGATCCTGGATGGACATGTGTATAAACAATCTTTCAACAACCAGTAAACAGGTGCTTTTTTGTTGGTGAAAATTCAAGGATTTCTTTACTTGGGAGTGGCTTTCAAATTGTTGGCTCTCACACTAGTCACTTCTGGAAGTTTATTCTATGATCATTTTCCTTGTCTCTCCTTTTTTAAATAGCAGTTTATGAAAGTTAGCCTTTCAGAGTTAGAGAAGGGGGAACATTAGGAATGTACATTGTTTGTGGGTGTAGCATGGTGTAACTGTCAGGCTTGCCTACAGAGCTACCCAGCCATCAACCCTCACTCAGCAACCCCCTCTGACTTTTAAAAATTGAATAAATTTGATGTGTGACATTGTGTAAGTTTAAGGTGTATAATGTGTTACTTTGACAACATTTATCTGTTGTAATACGGTCGCCAGTATAGTGATATTTATCATATTACATCATTATAATATAGTATTATATGTATTCGTTATACTGTGAATTAGATCTCTATGTCTTATTTACTCCTCATTACAAATTTGTGCCCTTCAACACTGTCATTCTCATCACCATCCCTTATACCCTGGCAACCACCATTTTACTCTTTTTATTACAGGTTTAACTTTTTATTTTTAAATTTAGTTTTTATTAAAGTATAGTCAATTTATAGTGTTGTGTTAATTTCTACTGTATAGCAGAGTGACTCAGTTATACGCATATATACATTCTTTTTTTCCATTTTTGGAATTCTTATTTACTTTTAATTTTAACTTTAAAATTTTTATTAGAGAATAGTTGATTTAAAATGTGTTAGTTTCTGCTCTATAGCAAAGTGAATCAGTTATACATATGCATATATCCACTCTTTTTAGATTGTTTTACCATATAGATTATTATAGAATATTGAGAAGAGTTCTCTGTACTATATTCTTTTCCATTATGGTTTATCCCATGATATTGAATATAGTTTTCTGTGCTTTACAGTAGGGCCTTGTTGAGTTTCATTTTTTTAGGTTTCACATATAAGTGATATCATACAGTATTTGTTTTTTTCAGACTTGTCTCACTTACCATCATGTGATCAAGGTCTATCCATGTTGTTGTAAATGGCAAGGTTGCTTCCCTTTTCATGGCTGAGTAATATTCCGGTGTGTGTGTGTGTGTGTGTGTGTGTGTGTTTTAAAAATCCATTTATCTACTAATGGACTTTTGGATTGTTTTCGTAATCTTTGCTATTGTGAATAATGCTGTGATACACATGGGAGTGAATATATCTCCTTGAAATCCTGTTTTCATTTCCTTTGGGTATATACCCAGAAGTAGAATTGCTGGATCATATGGTAGATCTGTCTTTAATCTTTTGTGGAACCTGTATATTGTTTTCCATGGTAGTTGAACCAACTTCAGATTCTCACCAGCAGTGTACGCAAGTCCCCTTTTTACTACATCCTCACCAGTACCTGTTGTCTCTTATCTTCTTAATAATAGCCATTTTGACAGGTGTGAAATGATATTTCATTATGGTTTTGGTTTATGTTTCCCAGATGTTTGGCATTTTTTTTCATGTTGTCTGTTGGCCATTTTGATGTCCTCTTTGGAGAATTGTTTATTTAATTCTTTTGCCCATTTTAAAATCAGATTTTTTTTAGTTGACTGAGTTTTTTAATGTATTTTGGAGATTAACCCCTTATCTGATATATGATTTTCAGAATTTTTCTCCATTCAGTATGTTGTCTTTTGATTTTGTTAATTGTTCCTTTTGCTTTGCAGAAGCTTTTGAGTAATAGTCCCATTTGTTGTTGTTTTTTTTTCTTTTGTTATTTATACCCAAATTACTGCCAAGAGCAGCATCAGTGATTTTTTTTTTCCCTCCATTTTCTTCTAGGAGTTTTATGGTATCAGGTCTTATGTTTAAGTGTTTGATCCATTTTGAGTTAACTCTTGTGAGTGGTATGAGATGGGTGTCCGGGGAGCCTGGCGGGCTGCTGTCTATGGGGTCACACAGAGTTGGTCATGACTGAAGTGACTTAGCAGCAGCAGCATGCAGCCCTCCAGTTTTCTGGGAATCATTTATTGAAGAAACTATACTTTCCCCATGGGTATTATTGACTCCCTTGTTGAATATTAGTTGGCTCTGTAAGCAGGATTTAATTCTAGGCTCTCTACTTTGTTCCATTGGTCAGTGTGTTTATTTTTGTGCCCGTACCATGCTGTTTTTATTACTATGACTTTGCACCAGCCCCAAGCATGCTGCATCCTGCGTCAGACATAGACTCTTTTCTGGCTTACTTCACTCATCTCATCAGACCCTTAACCTTCCCCAACCTGTTAAAGAGAGGTGATAATGCTCCCTACTTCATACTGTGGCTGTGAACACCAAATGACTTATACTCCATGTAAACCCTTAGACCAGTACTTTGCTCCTAATACACTCTTCATAATTGCAAGCTAATTCTATATTTTTTAGAAGATTTAGGAAAATGAAGAATGTATTTGGTTTCCTTTTATATTTATTTAATTTTTTTTATATTTACATGAGTTTTTATTTTTCTTATTTTTGGGGGTTAATTTCTTTTTCTTTTTTTTAATTTTTATTTTTACTTTTTTTTACTTTACAATACTGTATTGGTTTTGCCATACATTGATCCTTTTATATTTAAAAGATCCTAGTGTATTTACATTTTTGAATTGAAGTATAGTTAATTTACAGTGTTGTGTTAGTTCCAAGTGTGTAGCAAGTGGTTCAGTTATATATATATATAATATATATATACACACACATACACACATATACACACACACATATATTTGCATTTCTCTAATAATTAATGATGTCAAGCATCTTTTCATGTGCCTTTCGGTCATGTGTATGTCTTCTATGGAGAAATGTCTGTTTAAGTCTTCTGTCCATTTTTAAATTGTGTGTTATTTTTGATGTTAAGCTATATGAGCTCTTTGCATATGTTGGAAATTAAACCCTTGTTGGTAGCATTGTTTTCAAATATTTTTTCCCGGTCCATAGGTTCTCTTTTCATTTTGTTTATGGTTTCCTTTGCTGTGCAAAAGCGTTTAAATTTAATTAGGGTCCGTTTGTCTGTTTATTTTTGTTTGTTTGTTTTGGCTGCATCATCTGATATGTGGAACTTCCCTGACCAGGAATTGAATTGGCATTCCCTGCAATGGAAGTGTAGAGTCTAGTGGTTAAACTAGATCACCAGGAAAGTCATATTTATTTTTGTTTTTATTTCTATTACTCTAGGTGACTTTCCTGAGTTCATTGGTGATCCCTAGTAGTTTTCTGATAACATCTTTAGAATTTTCTGTGTATAACATCATGCTATCTGCAAACAGTGATAGTTTTACTTCTTTCCCAGTTTGGATTCCATTTATTTTTTTTCTTCTCTGCTGTGACTAGGACTTCCAAAACTATGTTGAATAAAAGTGGTGAGCTTGGTCATCCTTGGCCTTTTCCTGATCTTAGAGGAAATGCTTTCAGCTTTTCCCCATTGAGTATGATGTTAGCTGTGAGTTTGTCATATATGGCCTTTATTATGTTGAAGTATGTTCCCTCTATGCCCAGTTTCTAAAGAGTTTTTCATCATAAATGGATAATGAATTTTATCAAGAGCTTTTTCTGCATGTTTTGAGATGATCATATGGTTTTTGTTTTTCAGTTTCTTAATGTGATGTATCACATTGATTGATTTGTGGATACTGAGGAATTTTTGCATCCTTGGGATAAATCCCACTTGATCATAATGTATGATCCTTTTGGTGTATTGCTGAAGTTGGTTTGCTACTACCTTGTTGAGAATTTTTGCATCTATGTTCATCCGTGACATTGGCCTGTAATTTTCTTTGTGTGTGTGTATGTGATATTTTTGTCTGGTTTTGATATTAGGGTTATGGTGGCCTTATAGAATGAATTCTTAAGTGTGCTTTCCTCTGCAATTTTTAGGAATAGTTTAGGAAGGATAGGTTTTAACTCTTCTCTAAATATTGGTAGAATTTACCTGTGAAGCCATCTGGTCCTGAACTTTTGCTTGTTGAGAGTTTTAAAGTTACTAATTCAATTCAGTACTGATAATTGGTCTGCTCATATTTCCAGTTTCTTCCTGGTTCAGTATTGGGAGATTGTACCTTTCTAAGAATTTGTCCATTTCTTCTAAGTTGTCCATTGTATTTGCATATAATAGCTTATATTAAGTAGTCTCTTATGATACTTTGAGTTTCTGTGGTGTTGGTTCTTCTGCATTTATCATCTTCTGACTTTATTGATTTGAGCCCTTTTCCTTTTTTTTTCTTGATGAGTCTAGCTAAAGGTTTATCAACTTTGTCTTTTCAAAGAACCAACTTTTAGTTTCATTGATCTTTTCTATTGTTTTTTTTTAAGTCTCTATTTCATTTATTTCTGCTCTGATTGTTATGATTTCTTTCCTTCTATTAACTTTAGTTTTTGTTGTTGTTCTTTCTCTAGTTGTTTTAGGTGTAAGTTTAGGTTGTTTATTTGAGATATTTCTTGTTTCCTGAGGTAAGCTTGTATCATTATAGACTTCCCTCTTAAAATTACTTTTGCTGCATCCCATTGAGTTTGGATCATTGTGTGTACATTTTCATTTGTCTTTAGGTGTTTTCTGAGTTCTATTTGATTTCTTCAATGATCCATTGGTTGTTAAGTAGCATATTGTTTAGTTTCTACGTGTTCGTGTATTTTGCAGTTGTTTTTCTTGTACTTGATTTCTAGTGTTGTGGTCTGAAAAGATGCTTTTATGCTGATAGAAGCATGCTTTTTTGCTGATATGATTTCAGTTTTCTTAAATTTACCAAGGCTTGTTTTATAGCCTAGCATGTGATCTATCCTGGGGAATGTTCCGTGTGCATTTGAAAATACTGTGTATTCTGCTGCTTTTGGATGGAATGCTCTATAAATATTAATTAAGTCCGTCTGGTCTAATGTGCCATTTAAGGCCCATGTTTCTTACTGATTTTCTGTCTGGCTCATTATCTTCCATCCTTCTTTGTCTCCTGTAACAGTTTTTAAAGTCTGTTTTGTCTGGTGTAAGTATTGCTGCTCTTTCTTTTGACTTCTTTTTACATATGATACCTTTTTCCATCCCCTCACTTTCAGTCTGTATGTGCCTCTAGATCTGAAGTGAGTCTCATGTAGGCAGAAGATATGTGGGTCTTGTTTTTGTATCCATTCAGCCAGTCTGTGTCTTTCAGTTCAAGCAATTAGGCCGTTTACATTTAAGGTAATTATTTATCTGTATATTCCTGTTGCTACTTTGTTAATTGTTTTGAATTTGATTTTGTAGGTCTTACCGCCCCTTTTTTTGTTTTGTTCTCTTCTCGTGATTTGATGACTATTTTTACGGTTATGTTTAGATTCCTTTTTCTGTTTTGTGTGCATATCTGTTATGGATTTTATTTTGTGGTTACCATGAGGTTTTTGTATAGGAGTCTGTATTTATATGTATTGGTTTTAAGTTGCTGATCTCTTAATTTCAGAGACCTTTTAGAAACCCTGCATTTTTACTCTCCTCCCCTCACAATTACTGTTTTTTATTTTATATTTTACATCTAATTGTTTTGTATATCCCTTAACTGCTTATTGTGGATACACATAATTTTACTAGTTTTGTCTTTTAACCTAACTATCTTTGTGTGTGGATAATTTCCTACCTTTACTGTATATTCACCTTTATCAGTAAACTTTTCCATTTTGTTACTGTTGTTTCTAGTTGTCATCTTTTCTGCCTAGAGAAATTCTTTTAGCATTTGTTGTAAAACTGGTTTGATGGTGTTGAATTCTTTTAGTTTTTGCTTGTCTGTAATGCTTTTGACTTGTCTATCAAATCTGAACGAGAGCCTTTCTGGGTAGGATATTTTTGGTTGTAGGTTTTTCTTTTTCATCACTTTAAATATATTGTGCCACTTCCTTCTGGTCTGCAGAATTTCTGCTGAAAAATCAGCTGATAGCCTTGTGAGAGTTCCCTTATGTGTTATTTGTTGCTATTCCCTTTTTGCTTTCAATATTCTCTCTTTATCTTCAATTTTTGTCATTTTGATTACAATGTGATGTGGTATATTCCTTGGTGGGTTAATCCTGTATGGAACTCTGTGCTTCCTGGCCTTGGGTAACTGTTTCCTTCCCTAGGTTATGGAAGTTTTCAGCTATTATCTTTTCAAATATTTTCTCAGGCCCTTTCTCTCTTTCTTATCCTTCTGGGACCCCTATAATGTGAATATTGGTGTGCTTCATGTTGTCCCAGAGGTCTCTTAAATTGTCCTCATTTCTTTTCATTCTTTTTTCTTTTTTGTTTGCCAGCAGTGATTTCCACTGCTCTTTCTGTGAGCTCACTGATCTGTTCTTATGCCTTATTTAATCTACTATTGATTTCTTCTAGTGCATTTTTCATTTCAGTTATTATATTCTTTAATTCTGCTTGGTGGTTCTTTATATTTATATTTTTTAATTCATATGGCAAAACTGATACAGTATTGTAAAGTAAATAAAAAATAATAAAATTAAAAAAAACTTCTAATTTCTTGCTCTGTGTATCCATTCTCTTTAGTTCTTTGATCACCTTTATGATCATTACTTTAAACTTTCTCAAGTAGATTACCTTGTGTTTACATTTTTCCATTAGATTATTAGTCTTAGAAGCAGTTGTGACTGTAAAAATTGATAGTCAGCCAGATGCATGTGCTGTTTTCGTTTCTATCTGACACAGAGTAGGTACTCAGATAATGGTTAAAAGAGAGGTGATGGTAATGGCTAACATTTATTGTGTACCTGCTGACCAACACTTATTGAGTGTCTGTCTGGGGATGAAAGATGAGTGAAACCTATTTCTTACCCCTGAAGTGCTTACTGAGTAACTGAGAGAGAGACTTCTTAACTCAAGAGTACAGTGGTCAGTGCTGTGACTGGGAACCCAGCAAAGGGTCAGAGAGGCACAGGATTGTAATAATCATCAAAGCTATTTAAAAGATGACAGAAAAAAAAAAGAAGAAATGGATATTGGACCATGGATGTCCCTTCTTTTTTTCTCCAGGAGCAATCTGTTTAGCAAAAGGCCCAATAATTTATGTGTTTCAGATAGTATAGCTTCATGAAGTAGATACGATACTATCAGTAACATTTAAACTTTTTTGAGGAAGCAATTGATAGAGAAAGTGCCCATTCCTTAGGGGGCTCAAATTAAACAATTTGAGATTGTTTAATTAACCTTTTCAAGTGTAGTTAACTAATCCCAAACTGTTAAACCCCTATAGCTTGCACTCTGGGCACCAAAGCAAAATGTATTCTCCCCATGATAAAAGTACACATAAGATTTAATATGGCCTCTTTATATGCATTTTATTTTTCTTTATCAGTTGTTATCATGTCATTAATTATACTTCCGTAATATTGAGTTATGTATGAAATAATTGAAGAAATAATTGATTATTGGTTCTGTCATGATTTTCCCCACATTTTAACTTTCCTGTGTCCCCTTCTTGATGAACTATATGTGCCAAAGAGCTTTCTTTTTAAGTTTTGTATTTGTTTATATGTACTGTTCTCACTTTGACTGGTTATGTTGGGATCTTTCAAATTAGCAATGGAAATGATATAATCCCAACTTAATTCTTGTTTGCAGAAAAAGTAGCAGTCAATAGTCTAATGATTGGAAAATACTAAACACATTTTACTTATTAATTTTGAAGTCAATTTAAATTTTGTACAGGCAAGACAGGTGCATGATACCGATTAAAAGGGGCAAAATAAGTTTTCCGTCTCTTAACCACCGTTTCCTCTTCTGAAGGTCATCTCAGTTATCCATTTGTTGTTTTGTATCCATTTGTGTGCACGATGAGGCACGCACACAAATTCACATGAATGTTTGCATGCATTATTAGGCTTTTTTGCCTAGTAACATGTCTTGGTGTATATCCTTAACGACACTTCTGGACCAGCCTCATTTTTAGAGGGTTGCATGGTGTGGATTCATGGAACCAGTTCACTACTGAAACATGTTATATTCTTTCAGTCTTTTACTAATTTAAGCAACGCCATAGTGGTTAATCTTGTACATATGCCACTTCAAACATGTGCAAGTATATTTTCAGTTTAAATTCCTAGAAGTGGAAATACTGAGTCAAAAGGCATAGGCATTTACATTTTTGATAGATAATTGCCACATTGCTTCCCACAGAGGTTGTACCAATTTATTCATCGTTTATACTCTCAGTGGAAAGTATGAGAGGATGTCTTTCTCTATATCATTGTCAATATGTTACCATATTTTGATTGTTTTTGACAAATAAAAACTATCTTACATCAGTAAGACTAAGAAATCCACTGGGTATAAGAGAGAGCCATTGAGAAACTTTATGGTATTTGATATCAAGGGGAAAAGATATCTCATTGTAAGTAAAAAGTTATTTATATCCCTCTCTATCTAGACTGTCAACTTTGGGGGAGTTTTATGCTTGCCATTTCTGTATCTCTCATACTTATTCTTTGCATGAGTAGCAGCTGTATGCCAGGCACTGTGCTGCGTGCTATGAAAGCCAAGACAATATTCTGAGAGAGTCCACACTCTATTGAGAATACTTGTATAAATATTCTAATACAGAAGGCGTAAATTTTACAGTTTTCATAAAAGAAAATCGCCAAAAGGTTTCAGGGTCCTTCTGGTGGTGAGTACTGTACAGGTATTGTCAAATGAATCTCACTGTAATTTGTATTTCTCTTATGAGTGTGATTAAACATCTTTTCATGTGTTTGTCATTTTTTCCTATGAATTGTGCTTTCCTATTTTAAGTTGGGTTATTGATCTCTTTGCTGATATTTTGTGGAAAGAGGTCTTTCTATATCACAGGCAATATTCTCCCACTTTGACTTCTGTCTTTCTTGATAAATTTTCTTTTTTTTTCTATGCCATATTTATAGTTTTCTATAATTTATCAACTCTTTCTTTTGTCTTCTGGATTCTGTGTCGGACTTTCAAAGAGTCTTTCCCGCTATGAGATTTAAAATCTTTCTCTCATGTTTTCTTCTAGTGTTTTTAAGGTTTCATTTTATATACGTACATTTATTTTGAATATTCACAGTCTAGAAAGAAATGGCATTGCTTATTTTTAAAAAATGAGGCACCGTGTGACTTTTCTTACTGTATCTTCTTCCTACCACTCTCATGCCAGACCTGCATTCTCTTAGGTGAGGAGTTACTTGTGACCCAGTGAACACCAGTTGTGTCATTGTAAGGATCATACAGGTCTCAATGTTGTCATAGCTTTGAGCTGAATTGAAAATACTCCCTCTTATCTGTAGATAGCCATCCTGCTTATTACACCCTGCTAGATTGGCCATTCATTTGACAAGTATTTATTATGTGCTCACTAAATCATGTCCAAACAGTTGGTATTGACACCCTTTGATCCAATGGTAATAAATAATCTAGCTGTTTAGCAGGGCATGGGCATATATAAAGGCACTGAGTGTCATGCAGGTAATTGTGTCATGCATCAGAAAGCTGTGTCATCTCTTCGGAACATGAAATTAGTCAGTTTCATCTTTGCCTGGAATCTAGCACTGGCTGAACTCTTCACAGCATTCATTCCCATCCTGCAGGTCAAGAGCCTCTTGCCTAGGCTTGTGTAATGGGTGATTCTTGGGAGGTAATAATACAAATATATGATAGATGTCATTTGAAGATTTACATAGAGACATGACAGTAAGTTTCCTGCTACTTAAAAAACTTTCCTTCTTAGCTTTTGAGCTGAAAATATCTTAGGTATATTTATGATAGTATGTCAGAGCACTTTTTAAAGTGGCAGTGTATTTTATAAATATAAGGAGGTCATTGTGGTACGAGACATCAACGTGGTTTCACTATGTAATTTTTAAGGGAAATTATGAAATATTTCAAGCATTGGAAAAAGAGAGAAACTGAATAATGAGTACCAGTGTACTCACCAGTCTGCTTTATCAAATCCTCATATTTTGCCTTATTTACTTCAGATATTTTATATACATTTTCTTTACAATTCTCCCTAATGAACTTGGTGCATTTTGTGGTTCAGCAGCATGAGTACTTCAAAAAATATTGTAATAATGAGATGTATTGTTTTAAAGAAACAGTCTCACAGATAGAGCTGAAGCTCTTTTGGTGTCTACTATTACTTTCAGGTTACTTGCAGTATCTTCCTGGGTGTTTTAAGACTGATATTGTGAAGGGAGCCAGATGGTAGGAGAGCAGAACCTCTGTAAGCAGGGAATGTTCATGGAGCAGCTTCTTCGTAAACTTGCCTTTTTGTGTGTGAGGAGGGCGGACGATATCATGCATCTGTGTATAAGTGGGGGCACAGCAATGTGCTATTCCAGGATTCTGTATCTATTCAAAACTCTCTTGATCAGTAGATTTGGGGTAATTTTTAGTGACTACCTATTAATTTCTGCCAGTGGTAATTTTGCAAAAAGATTTTCCACGAACTAGCATGGGCTGTGAACCCACAGTCCCATCTAGCTCTAAAGGAAACCTTACTCTTCAGAAAGAAACTGACCAAGTTTGAAGGCAGGCTGACAAACGATGCCTCATTTCCCTGTCCTGCTTCAGCCCTGAGCTTTAGAGGACCCTGCACAGCCTTGCTCTAATGCTGCGAAAATCCTGGCACCAGCATTTCTGGCTGGTCAGGACAGCACTGAGCTCCCCTGGTGTCGGCGTCACCAGCCTGCCCCGTGTGCCTGTATTCTTGGTGGCAGGAGAGAAAGAATCATTGTGAGATCTGAGGAAATCCGCTAATGGGGAGAGGAAGTGCCCCTTGGAGGGAGCTGAGCCACTCAGCTGATTATGTCGATTAGATGAGACGCCCCTTGGCTCACCTACTTGGTAGGGTGCATCTGGCATATTCTGACCATTTTTTGTCTTAATGTTGGTCCCAGAAGGCTTTCCACTCCCTGAGATGAATATTAAAACACCAAAGCACTAGCTTTTCTGGTTTTTGACTTCCTGGAATGAAATATTAGCACATTTTGATTGAAGAGAATCTGTCTTCTTCTGGCTTATGTGTTTATGTTTTTCTTTTACATTGAAATAGCATACAGTGAAGTGCAGAGATCTTAGAAATACAGCCTAATGAATTTTTACATGTGCAAACTGTCACCCACATCAAATTGTCGAACATTTTCATCCTCCCAGCAGGCTATCTTGTACCCCTCCCATTTGGTACCTTCCCAAGGGTAACGTCTATTCTGAGATCTCTCACCATTGATTAGTTCTGCCTGTTGTCAAACTTCACATAAATGGAATCATACAGTATGTGATCTGTTGGCTCTGGCTTCTTTCACTCAACATTCTGACTGTAAAAAGTCATCCGTGTTCTTAGGTGTAGTTCTTTTTTTAAATAGCACTTGCTATTTAATGATGGCATGAATTATGACAATAAGTAATCACTTTGTATACTACTCTTCAATTCACTGTTTGATCCTGAAGACATCTCTCTAATGGTGCCAAAGCGTCTAGCGTTAAACTACTTTTGGGGATGATGAAAGAGCCACTTAGAGGCTTTCACTACTGACCCCAAGGTCACCCACCTGCTAAATGATGATGCCAGGACTAGTTTTGGTTTGTTGACAGCATTCTCTCCATCCAGCGTGATGTCTCTATCTTAACTTATGTCAGAGGTTGGTAGAAGACAGAAAGGGTGAAATCAGGGAGGGGCCCCCCAACTGGACCTTCATTGATATTTTGCCCCCACCTGGACCTTCATTGATAGTTTGCTATGTAGTATTTTGGTTAATTGAAAGAAGTTGAGGTTCAACCGAGCAGACCCCCCAGTGCCTGCCTAGTATGTAATGAATGGGGAGGGAGAGGTGAAAAGAGGGTGCTGACTTGACTCTGCCACTAGCTACATCCAGGCAATCCTGCTTATCAGAAAGCAGACTCTGCTAGTTTAACTCCTAGTGGTGTACGAATTATCTCTTTGAATTCATTTGTCTATGAATTTGTCTTTGAGGCTGCTGTTTGCAGGCTGCTAAATGTGTCACAGAATTTTTGCTAGAGTGGCATTATCAGGGCTTCTTGGCCTCCAGTTGTGGATAAACCATCTCAGACTCTGATGAGCATACTGCTTTGGGAAGCAGGAATGGCGTGAATTCCCCTCTCCGTTCACTCAGGAGGTCCTTGCAACACAGTTTGAGTGTCATGGGAACATCGATAGTTTATTGATGGCCTCAATTTTGCTGTCCAAGCAGAGTTTCTGTTGTTAAGGCTTCAGATTTGAGAAGAGAAAAACTGGGTTTCCTTTACCTCCTAAAAAGGTTTAGGATAGTGGATACCGTGATTATTCTGTTGTGTTTTAAAGCAAGCAGAATCATTGCTGATTTATATTTGTGGGCATGTATGAATTTCTATAAGCCCCCGTGACCCACAATTTTGACCCAGGGTGTGTTCTCTACCACTGAGAGAGTAGGATACAGGTTCTCAATAAATGGATTAATAACTTAGACCTCGTCATTAGAAAGCTGAAACTGAGGATTGGGGGCTCGGAATGCTCATACCCAGGAAATCTGGCATCCTCCGACTTGGATCAGAACCTCGGAGAGCTCCAGGTTCAGGGATCCTGGCAGCTGTAGATAAGCAGGGGTTATTCCACTGTTGAGTCTACCCTCTTCTGCAGCAAAGAGCCATTTTATGTGGATGATAAAGAGTCTTCAAGGATTCTAGCCCTAGTATTCGTGGGCTTAGGGATAAAGCAGTATTAGATTCTTTAGGTGTGGAGGAAAGTGAAGTTTCCCACTGGAGCCATGGCTGGGGTGATTTGAGCCTCCCCAGTATAGTCAGGGAGCTTCCCAGGTGGCATTCATGGTAAAGAATCCACCTGCCAGTGCAGGAGACATAAGAGATACCAGTTCGATCCCTGGGTCAGAAAGATCCCCTGGAGGAGTGCATGGCAATCCACTCCAGTATTCTTGCTGGGGAAATCCCATGGACAGAGGAGCCTGGCTGACTACAGTCTATAGGATCTCACAGAGTCAGACGCAACTGACATAACTTAGCACTGTAGCCAGGACACTGGTTCTTTGAGGGAAGTGAGGTGTAGCAGGAGAGGTCTGCCCGGAAGGCCTGGAGCTGGGTTCCACGGCCCTCCCTGCCCCATACTAGCCTCATAGCCTTTTGATGGTCTTGCATCCTCCCTGACTGGGTCTCATGATTCTTGTGTGCAAAAATATATCAGCCTAGAAAAATCAGGATTTTTTTTTCAGTAACAAAATGACAGTGTTATTGTGAGGAGCTAGTGAAAAAAAAAGTGACAGCACTTTAATTTATATAAACCCTTGCCAGTGTAAGGCTGTGTCATTGCCAGCATCGTCACCTATTTTTGGAGCCCCCCCCCCCCCGATAGGGGTCCATGACATCAGACATCTGTGAATGTCAGGGTGTTCAAAAGGTGCACCCTCCCTTGCTTGTGCACAGTAGTTGGTGCCTGGGGTCAGCACATACGTCAGATAGGTTGAGACAGAAGTGAGCACACAGGGAAGTGTGGCTTGCTGTGCAATTTGAAACATTTTGAAGGCACAAGCTTTCCCTGTGGTCTTTTGGGAGTAATTGGAGGCTTTGAGGAGGAGAGTCGCAAGAGTGGACAGTAGTTTTAGGAGAGCGTCCCTTGGGGCAGTGTGGAGGTGGAGCAGGGAGGGCAGGACTGGAGACAGCGGCATTTGGGGGAGAGTGGGTAAGAGGCGAGCTCTGAAGCTAGACCATTGAGTTCCCGTTCTGGCGTCTCCTTCTTTGACCTCCAACAGGCTTCCTCAGCTCTCTGTGACTTGGCATGCACATCAGTGAATAGGGCTGTTCTGCATATTAAAAGTTGCAATCCAGGTGCAGCTCTGAGAGGAAGCTTTGGTACAAGGTAAACTCTCAAATATAAGATGGTATTCATGTGTATTTTTTATTGTGGGTAAAAAAAATGTAACACAAAAGTTGCCATTTTAGCCATTTAAAAGTACATTCAGTGGCATTCACTGCATTCACAATTTTATGCAACCATCACCACTGTCTGTTTCCAAACTTTCATCACCCCAAACAGAAACTCCAGATCCGTGAAACATTAACTCTCATCCTCCCGTCCCATTGCTCCCTGGTAACCTCCAGTCAGTTTCTGTCTCTGAGTTTGACTATTCTAGATGTCCCATATACATGGAATCAGATCATGTTTGTCCTTTTGTGTCTGGCTTATTTCACTTAGCATGATGTTTTCTAGGTTCGTTCATGTTGTAGCATGTATCAAAATTGTATTCCTTTTTAAGGCTGAGCAATATTCTATCGTATGTGCACGCCACATCTTGTTTATCCGTTTGCCTGCTGATGGACTCTTGTGTGGTTTCTGCTTTTCGGCTTTTGTGAATAATGCTGCAGCAAACGTTGGCACACAAGCATCTATTTAGGTCCCTGCTTTCAACCCTTTGGGGTGTATTACCTGAAAGTGGAATTGCTGGATCATATGGTAATTCTGCGTTTAACTTTTTGAGAAACAACCATGCTGTTTTCCACAGTGACTGCTCCATTTTGCATTCTCACCAGCAGTGTATGAGGATTCCATTTTTTCCACATCAGCACTCGTATTCCTTTACAAAAAAAAAAATCTAGCCATCTTGGTGGGAGTGAAAGGGTATATCATTTTGGTGTTGATTTAAGTTTTCCTAGTGAATAATGATGTGGAGCATCTTGTCGTGTTCTTATCGGCCATTTGTATATTTTCTTTGGAGAAATG
Organism: Ovis aries; assembly: GCF_016772045.2. NCBI lineage: Eukaryota > Metazoa > Chordata > Mammalia > Artiodactyla > Bovidae > Ovis > Ovis aries. The sequence continues at coordinate 18,283,473 of NC_056080.1, read as the reverse complement.
TCTGTTCAGGTTCTTTGCCTGACACTCATATTTTTGAGGCAGTATGGGAGGAAGGAGAGAAATAGATTAAGGAAGTAGATAGAGCCCAACTGGGTGGCTGGTTAGATAACGAGGATTAACACTGAGTCTTCCAGCCAGGGTAAGTGTGCAGATGATGAGCTATCAAGCGGGATAGCTCCCGTCGCTCCCAGAGAAGGGGCAGATTGGAGGGAAGATGTTTGGTTTTGGTGAGGTTACACTGAGCCTGGATGAACCTGGTTGTTGGGCCAATGGAGAGGCTGTAGGATGCACTGCCGTGGCTGCGTGTCTGGTTGGTTTCTTTGGAAAAGGGCAAGGCATATTTTTGGTTTTGTCTCCTTGCTTCCATCTAAGAAGCAACTTATGGAATTGTGTCATCATTAGGCTTATGTATCTGGCAAATGTGAACAATCATTGGTGTGGGGCACAGAATCTGAAACTTATGAACCAGATCCTCTCCTGTTGCTGGTTTCTCAGCCCTTAAGCACCTGCTTCATCAGATCAGTCCTTCAAAACTTGTGAGGTGCTGCTCTGAAGCCTTGGGTGTGAACATTCTTGACAACCATGGCTTCTGAGGCTTTTCCCAGTGACCACCCCAATTTTTCAAATGTTTGCAACCCCTTCATCCTTCCCCAGCTGCATGCCATTAGTGGTTAGTGCTAAGCAAGTACTCAGCATGTCACCCACAGCCCACTGAATTTCTCTGAATCACTCCTTGGCAAAACTGGATGTTGCATCACTGCATTCATTATATTGTGTCCAGTCGGGAAATTGGTGTTTGCATGGTCATACCCACCCTACAGTGGAGAGTGATGTTTAAGCAACTCTTCTACCCCCAAAGAAGCAGCCATTGGGAAAGAAGACCCCACGGTGGCTGCTTTTCTGTATTTCTAGAGCCATAGCAGGCTGGCAGCCATCACTAAGAAAGCATCCTTTCATGCAACTCAGGCTGGCAGTGTTTGCAGATTGTCCCCTGATGCCATCTGCCTGTGAAGCTGCACAAACCCCCAGTAACTGCTGTTCTAGCAGGCGCCGGGCTGCTGAGGTGGGAGTGCGTATACATACACGCGCATGCACACAGCTTTACGCTGTGTTGGCCTGGTGCGCCAGCTGAAACTCTCAACCTAGCAGAGCACCAGCCACAGTTGCTGGTTTCCGGTGGGGCCCTGGTAAGGGAGAAGAGGGCGAGGCTGTTGTGAACAGGGCCAGCAATCGGGGAATTGGATACGGTAACTAACACTTGGGTGTGTAGGAAGCTGCTAGGCAGTGGCTATGTTTTGACAAGCTTTTGTTCTGTTCTTTCCACCTCTGCCCAGGCCAAAGTGTGGCCTCCCACCAAATTTTCCATCTTCCTGTTCATTCATTGAAGGACCCATGCCCAATTCTTGCCCCAGCCTCTTTCTAAAAAACACATCTTTCCTCTTTGAGCCCTTCCTGACACCCAGGTATGCTTTGACTCCAGGCACTTCACTTTCCCTTCTTCCCAAGTCAATGTGATCCTGGGTCCAGACAAGCCCAGAACCCCAGCCCAGATCTGCAGCTTGTGAATTACTATCATTTCTGACTTTTACTGCTTTTGAACATAATTATGTAAATTATTAAGCAATTTGAAATGATTGTATCAGGCATCAGGTTTTAAAAATCCAGATCTTAATGGAGCTTTGATAAGAGACTACCTCATGTAAACTTTGTGTGTAAAGCGTTAGGTATTTTGGGCTTGAATTTCTGTTCCAACTCCTCAGCTCTGCTGTTGTGGCATCAGAATAGCCATAGCAAATACCTAAATGAAATGAATGGGCTTGTATTATAATGAAATTTTATTTACAAAAACACATGGTGGGCTTAGTTTGCCGACCTCTGGCTTAGAACGATAGTCTTTAGTTTGTTATCTCTGTACTTTTCTCGGTTAAGGATTTAAAAGCCAGAGGAACTTGGTAACTGTAAATGAACTTAAGTCTTCTTTTGGGTTTAGCATTATTGTGAGCGCAATGGTGATGTGGGAATATACTTCTTTAAACCCCTGTTGGAAGAATAGAAACCAGAAAGTTTTTGAGGGGTGACTGTCCTTGGCCAAAGCTTGTTGTTCAAAAAGTAGAACAGGCTGTCCCTTAGAGTTGTATGGTGGCCTTTATGATCACTTGAGCATAGTCACAGAAGGTTGCATCACTGTATTGGACATTATTCTGTTTTATAGGACCAGGTGCTTCTCTACTAAATGTAAGGAAAACAAACAACAGACACATAGGAAATGGTGTTTCTAAAATGTTGCACTGAGTTGAGGTCACTGTAGTGCATTCTAGAAAGCTGAAGCTTAAAATAGAGACATTTGGAAATGTTAAACTACAATCTTGTTTTCCTTTTCTTTATCCTCACAGGAAATAAAGAAGGAAATGAAGAAAGAGCCTCTCTCCAGCAAAGCTCCAGAAAAGCCCATGCATGAAGTGTCCAGTGGAAATGCTTTGCTGTCTTCTGAAACTATTCTAAGAACCAACAAGAGAGGTATGGCAAAGGAGAGAGAGCTCTCTCCCCACACACAAACCCAAACTGATAACTGCTGGGTGAACTGGATCAAAGTTTGAATTTCTGGAAAATTGAATGGCATTGATTTTTGTATACGTTTTGGGTGCATACACACTCATACATGGCAAGTAATGATACAATAACCATACTAAAGGAAACTAAGGAAAATTTTTTTACAGTGGTAGACTAAATTTCTAAATGATAGTTTTTCTAGGACTTTAGCTTTCTCTTTTGTGTCTATTTTTATGGATGACAGGTGACTTCAGAGAATGCTATGGTGCTGGCTAAGCCAAGCAGGTCTGGCCATGCTCTCTGCTTAATTTAAGGGCAGACTTCAGCAGACTCTTTCTCTCTCTAACTGCTGGGCTCCCAAACACAGGCCTTGTCTCTCAGTTTAGGAGGCAGGACTTACAGAGATGCAGCTCCTTCAGCCTTCTGTGTAACCAGAAAACCTTTCACCATCTTGTCTCCACCTTGGTGGATTTTCCAGTTATCAGCTGGTTGGAGTTTTGTTTTCTCCCCTGTCCACCCTTTGTGACCTTGTTGTTTAAAATGGTAGGAGAGATTCTATAAGATAGCACAGATGACCTGACTCAGTTTTATACTAAAATGGAAACTGATTTGCCTTAGTTTTTCCCATGCCTACCCTCCCCATTGGACCACCCCATCAGGCACACACTGATCACACCCGAGGTAGCTTAACTTTCAGAGGCAGCCTTTTCAGGGGCTTATTACTTCCTTAAAGAGAAAATAGAACCGGTCAAAAAGCAGGACCCAGAAATGTATTAGCAAAGAGTTCCATTAAAAAGAAAAAAGAAGGCAAGTTTGCATAACCATGGGCAAGAACAGCTAATCTTTCATCAAATTTAGACATTGTAAGACTTTGTCCAATAAACTGTCCATTGATCATAGTGCTTGAGACCTCAGCTTTGTGTCTCTCTTCCTTCCTGCTTCTTCCTCTACCCTCTCCAGCTGCCCTGGGTTACATTTCCTTTTTTGAATTATTCAGATGAAATATTGGCTGGCGGCCCATGCTGGTTAGCAGCTATAGGATTTTTTTTCTTTCCCTTTTTTTAAAAAAACCCATCCTGCCAATGGAGATTTCCCGTTGTAAGAATTTGGGCTGTCTAGCTCTAAAACTGTAGCTGTAGCCCAGAGCCCATCCTGCGTTCTTGCAAGTAGGTTCCAGAACTCCTGAGGCCTGTGCTCACTGGACTTGGACAGCTAGAGTTCGGTGCGTGGGTCTGCACCCCCAAACCTCCCTTGCTCACCTGAGCCCCTCCCATTTCTCCTGATACTGCTTGGGTCGGTGGGCTGAGGAATTACATACACAGAGATCAATGGCAAGGCCTTTCCAGCCAGCTCTGTTTTTGTAAAGTAAAATAAGATCATTCAGGTAATTCATTAATTTAGCAAGATAAGGAATTAATTAAGGAACCAAGGTAATTATCCAGATGAATTTGATAAAATTACCTGAGAACTTTTAAATCAATGAAAGAATCAAACTTTTCAGGTAATTGTCTCTTTGCAACAAAAATATGACCTTTGAAGTACCCTACAGAATTTTTCATTAACCAGAAAAGGGCATTTAAAGAACTGGCTTACTGACTTTAATATTCCCTTTTTAAGCCTCCACCTGATTTTGACCGACTTTTTATTACTCCTAGGTATTCTATATAATGAATCTGTCATTGACTCTGAGACCTTAGCATGTGAGGGTGTCCTGTAAATATGAAACACATAAGAAACCATCTTCATTCTATCCCAGGCTTCATCCTGACCCCCAGGTCACCTGGGCCAAACATAAATTTCCAGTTGAAGGGAAGAATTGTGTACCAGGATCAGGGCTGTCTTTGGCCCTGCCCCCACTCATCAAAGCTAACAGTATCCTACTACTCCTTATAATAAACAGGGAGCTGGATTGATTGGCCTTGTCAGGCCAGATAAATAGTTCATTGTGCTGAGCTCAAAAGCTACATTTTTTCCCACCCCAAATTAATGAAAAACCACTTTTTTCCCCTTAAAACAAGGATCAGAGGCTAAATCTGTGGGATGATTCTAGTTACTTGTAAACACTTCCGTCCGACTAATTTTTTCAGGTTTTATGAGTTATTGTAAATGACCAAAGTCTCCTCCTTCCCTTTGTCTCCATCAAGCTTTGTCCCTAGAAATCTCTTGGATGTTTTTGTCCTTTGCTGTTGTTATGGAAGGAAGTTGCCTTCAGAGTGTAGTAATAGGCTACTTGGATTCACTAACTTGGAGTTTTTCTTATAGTATATGAGTCCACCTTGTGGTTCAGCCTTGGACCCTGTGTGAATTTGACAGAATTAACACAGATTCTTTTTCTTCATCTTTATCAAATGTGAGATGATTGTTTACTTTATATGGGCTATATCATTTGATACAGGCTTAGCAATGGTTTAATAAAGACTGAAGTCTATTTCTATGGAAAGTCTGAAACTGAACCATTTTATTGAGTCCCGAACTTGAGACAGACTGAGCTGAAGAAATATTGTGTCCAGAAGTTTTTGCATTGGGGACGTGCCTCACTTTGCAGCAGGGGCAAATGGGTTGTAGTAGCTCACGGTGTGGGATGAACTCACTGCCCCCCCCCCCACCAAGGCACCTGCAGAAGGTCAAAAGATACTACATTTGATGGGAGCTATTCATAGCCTTGAGAAAAGGCCAGGACCATGGAAACATGAGTTTGGGGACTGATTAGTTTCAGTTTTCAGCTTTAACCTTTGCAGAGCTCTACAGAGTTGATTTAGGGAGGTACTGGAATGACTCCCCGGGCTTTTTATTTAAGTAAAAGATGTGACTGAAATTAAGAGAGAGAGAGCAAGCAAGTGAGCAAACAGATCATCCCATTGTCCTGCAACCATTAGCTATATATTCCAGGCATTCGCACTATTAAGGACAGTTGTATCTGCTCTCACCCTTGGCCACTTCTCTGGGCTTTACCTGAGTCACAATGAGGGAGCTTCCTGGTTAAAATAAACCTTCCCCAAGGCCTGAGAGGTCATTTTTTATGTAAACTTGAATCATGGATGGTATATATCTTAAAGTTATCCCAGACTCTAGAATATTAAAATTGCAGTCAGAAAATGTAAAAACTTTTCTTGGAGCAAAACATCATTCTCATGAACCAGAAAGAAAAAGATTGTTTCCTTCTGAGAATGATTTATTCTTTTGCTTCTTCCATCATAGAACTCATATAGGAAAGTAGTGGGCCCTCCTAAATTTTAACATTACTACATGGAAGTTTATTTTTTAAAGACACTCACACCTTGAGTTTAAAACCATAACTGAACAGAATGGATGCTTTAACCGTTAACAGCAAATACAATAAATATATCCTTGAAAATGAGCAAGGAGGGTTTTGTTCATTTGAATATGGACTCTTTTCCACTTGAAGTAGAATATAATTAAAAAGCTTTTGGTTTCACCCTTATAAGTGTTTCTCATCGAGGTTTATCCATGTGATAGGTTAAATGTCCAGCCTGGAATCAGTACCCTGCTGGCCTCTGTGAGGATCAACTTCTGTTTCAGGGCTCTTATTTCCCAGTTTTTGTACCGTTAGCAGCCTCATGGGGAGGCTGCCTCTCTCTGAACCCCTCCTGCTGCCTGAAATTTTGGGTATTGTTCTTTACTCACTTTGGAATGGATACTAACAGACATTCCCTAACACATGTTTCCTGTGTGCCTGCTATGGTCCTGGCCCCGTGCTTCGTGCTGGGACAGAGAGAAAGACTAGAAAAATACCAGCGGGTCCTGCCAATAAGCAGTTCCAGTCTGTTGTGTCACTTGAGAAATGTTAAGAAAGTGCTGCACATTTCTTATATCTTTTTTTCTGGCACAGTGGGGATATATCTCTTATTTACTTCTGTCATTCTGAATGTGAAGCCACTCCACATGTTTCTGGTTGGCTTTATATGTCCTTGTTTCTATTTCCAGTTTATCATGAATTCAGTGTTTGGTAAGTCTCTATTGTATTTTGCACATTTATTATTCTTTGCTATTATTATTATTGTTATGCTCTCCTGATATACAATGTATTCTATAATCATCTTTTTAAGTCGCTCTGCTACTTTGGCATCTGCCTTCCGAAAGATAAACTGCTTTTACCATCTTTATTTAAGGTTTGTTATGCATTTGCATTTTACTGCCCCTTCCAGAGATTAATACGGAAAGATCTGAAGGTTTAAAGGATGTTATGTAACAGGTATAGTGCTGATGCTATGAGATAAGATTCAAGATGAGATGGGGGAGGGTTGCTATCCAAGTTGGTAATGTGGCTATGACTTTAAAGCACACGACTGTTTGAAGCTCACTTCTTGTATATGTAGTCCTTCAGACAGGTTTAATTCAAAAGTGTTCTTTGCCAGAGGGACCAGCAGCTGCTCTGCCTCTGGTGACACACTGTTGCTTTAAAAGTTAGTGCATAAATTCTCCAGAATTCATTTTCTGTGGGGATTGGGGCTATATACACGCCCCTCAGTGTAACATGGACCCAGTGTTTGCCTCACAGAGGGTCTCTCCATTTTGGTCTGCTGCCTGCAGCTGTCAGAAGAGTTTCACCTTCTGCTTAGGTTTCATCTTCTCAGTTTCAGCACTAGTCACTCTAATTCCTAAACACATTTGGCCATGGTGACCTCCCTCCCATGACTGTACGAAAGGGGAATGTTTGTTCAAGCTTTCACTTCTTGAGCATTTCCTTAGCAACTTTGAATAATATCCTTGAGGTATCCATTGGCTTGTCCATCAGAACGTGAGTGTGAAAAAAAAAAAAAAGAACGTGAGTGTGTGCGTCTGTATGTAAATGTGCACATTCTGGTGTGGAACTCTTGTGTTGGCTCAGAGGCAGTGGCATGGATAGATTCTTTGTTTGAAATGAAACTATAAACAAAGGATGGAACAAGTGTGTCCTTAATAAAGAAAATGTCAACTACTTTGGTTTTCTAGTGCCTTGTTGTTTGAGGTAGGTGTGAGATCTGGGGATTTGTTTCTAGAAGCAAGACTTTTTTCCCTTCAAATTTCTTTTTGGAGAAACGAATATGAGTTACCTCCAGTTAACTATGAATCAGAAAATGGGGGGCATTGAGTCAGATTTTTCTTTAAGTTTCCAAATCATCTGTATGTTTTACCTAAATTGCTGGCTTTTAGTGAGGGTTAAGAGAAGGCATTACTATTGTGTGGAAGCTCTTGGCTGTCACTTCACCCATGGGAAGATAAAAATAAAGCTGGCCACCTGGCAATGAATGTAGATGAATATCATATATAGTCATGCAGTAATATATATGTCTATCTGAATGTGTCTGTATATGCATTTATGGTCTTTTCTTTTGCCCCAGTGGACCTTCATTCTTGAAAGTTTGAGAGTAAAGGGGCCATGGAGAGGTCTAATGCAGTAACTGGTCCCTGGCTGCATTTCTGACATGTTTTATTAGGAGCCGATGTTAGGATCAGTAATTGGTGTTAGAGTATGGTGCTCTTGTCCATTTTCTCATCTGAGTAGTACTGCCTACTGGGCCTAGGGTTAGTGATGAAAAGAGTGGGAAGAAGTCATTCTAGAAGGATGTTGCTATCACTTTTTTTCTGTAATTTTTAATGTGTGAGTCATTGACAAAATTATTTTTAGAATTTTCTTCTATTATATTTGTCTCCTTTTTATCTCTGTGCCTGGGGAATAAAGCATTAACAGTGGAGTCATGAGTGTCCCATGGAACAATCAATGGTTGGAGACTTCAACCCAAGTCCTTCCAGAGGACCCTCCCTGAAGTGGTTTTGTGGTGGTGGCTCCACCTGGTGGCTCTCCTAGGAAACTCCTCCTCCACCCCTCCTTTTCTTTCTCCCAGGAAGAGTCTTGTGCAGGATGACTTTGGTTCCTCTGATTTAGTGTTCTCAGTCTGTGCAATTTCATCTCAGACCCATGGCTTCTCACATTATACACGTGTTCTCTTTGGCTCCTTTCCTTTCTCTTCTAATATTTACTCATTGAACTCATAGAATCTGTTTCTCTGTCCTATTCCATCTCTTATACTCCTACTGATCAGGATAATTGCTGATAAGCATTTAAAAAAAAAGGACTCCTATAGGCAAGACTCTAAATATAGAAACTAATTTGGACACAATAGAGCATTACACTAAAATCCATGTGGGTAAGCCATGGTCTCCACCTTCATAGCTCTAAGAACTCCTAACTGCTGCTTTACTTCTTGTTGAACCCAGTTTTACTCAGAGGAGTACTATTTTATTACTGATGTTTTCTTCAATTGTCAGCAGGCAGTGGAATAAAAAGCCAACTGAGTTTGCTGGCTTCATTATCATTTGTCAGTTCTCTACAGGAAGTCCCTTCCTGTTTGGGAAGGGGCTGCCCCTCTATGCTCCTCTGGATATACCACTGAGCATAGTGTTCTTGATAAATAAATCTGTTTCTTCTTTAATTTTATTGTTTTAATTTTTTTACTTGATGACATTGCAGAGGTGCCTTGTTTTAGCTACATTGTGGGTTAGTCTGGGAACTTAATCACCACTTACGACTTTGTTTCTATGGGAAAAAGCATTTGGAGTTCTAAACGCTGTGCATAGAGCATGAGCACTTGTAAATCTCACTTGATTTTTTTTATTTTGTATTTTATATTGCTGGCATAAAGCCTTAGGTACCTTTTAAAAGTCAGAGAGTCTATATAAGTGGGAATGACTGAAGTTGTCTCATTTTGTAGAGGAGTTTATGATTCACATGGTGCAGAATGCTGAAATTGTATGAGCTGTATGCAGCATACCAGGGCCCAAGGACAGTGTTGGGCTCAGCCACATTGCACCATTGTATGCAGTGCTTATTTTATGCAGTGCTTATTTTCCCAAGTCCTGAGTTGAACCTTGGTGTACTCAAGTTTATATTTATAAGGCATGTTGTAAAAGAGGTTGGTGTTGTATGTTTCCATGTACTAGAGAAGAGCCCATGCAAATAAGCTCGAATAGAAAGCAGACCAGCATTTCCCAGCACGTGTTATGCAGAATTGTAGCCCTGTAAACTATTCTCAAATGGGGAATGAAGAGAGAGATAAAGAGAGAAACTTGGCTGTCAGGACAAGTAACTTTCAGCCTCAGCTATGCATGTGCTAAGACCCTCTTAGAGACTGATAAACATATTATAATTTTGCAGGCTCTCAGATGTCCTGCTTCTCTTTGACCACTGAACCACATTTTACTGGAGACTAGTTAGGATTCCACTTTGAGGTGTGCTGGGCTTTAAAATGCAAAGCAAGGACTATCTAAGCACGTCTCAGATCATCTTCAGATTCTACCTTGAACAGGTTATGTTAGAATGAGTGAGTGCAGATGGTGATGCTGGCACTGAAAGTAATGACTGATGTTACTTCTCAAACCCATGGCTGTGAGTAAACAAGTTAGATGATGCTGTGAGAACATTCCTGAAATCTAAAATTTGAAAGCTATTATTTTTGGTGACAAGCTGAAAATTTTTTCTCTTGATAATTTTTTGCGTCCTCGTATCTAAGAGCATCTCCCTGGGCTGGGTTTTAGCAGGAAAAGAGGGCAGAGCCAGTGAACTAAGAGGCCAGGTCTACCTGGGACTTGAGTCAGGATGGAACTTGCGCATCTAGTGGTGAATTTTATAATGGTGACGGAATGGTCGTCACTCATAGTCAAAACATTTCCACTGTCTTTTTTATCCACTTTAGTAGAACTATAGGGAATCTTAGCCTTTCTTGACTCTATTAAAACCTGATTGGACATGAAGAAGAGCTTTATTCATTCTTTCCCACTCCTTGTGAAAGACGTGGGCATTTTGAGTTCAGATAATGAACCTACCTATAGGGCCATGAGAATAAACCATGTAGCCTGCAATTTCAGAGTTGTAGAATCATAGATTTCCTGAGGTGGCTGAGGTCCCTGTTAGTGGCCCAGGATTTGGCCTGGTTCAGGGTCCGATTTGTCAGCGTGCCAGGCATGAGGACATGGAGTCTCTGCTCAGCAGACCTGAAAGGACATCCCTCTGATCTGGGGGGCTGTGCTTTGCTGAGGCCCACATGGGCTCCTCCTTTCCAAAGGGAGCTTATTCTCAAAAGAGAACTGATAGGTTAACTGAAAGTAGTTCGTTGGAGGTCTTGTGTTGGGACAGCAGCTGTCCTCATTTAGAGAAAGCCCTGGAAAGGAGACCTTTTCTTCAGAAGCTTCCTCATTCTCTTTTAATTACACAGATTGGTCGTATTGGTCTGTCATCACAGCCTGGTCACCCCATGCCATCTGCAGCCACAGTTCAGTCTTTGGACTTGTGGTTTTTTGTGCTTGTGAGGCTCTGGGACTGCTAGGCCCTGAACAATGAGGACGTTTCATGGCCTCTGTCTTCCTAAGCCATGGTGAGACGGACAGCAGGCCCAGCTGCAATGCTGGGTGGGCCACCCTTTTGTCTGCAACTAGAAAGGGAAGGAAAGGACAGCTTGAAGGTTCCCCTGGGTGTGTGTATGTGTGCAGGTTGCGGGGGAAGTGCATTCCAGTGGGACTGAACTTATTGTTCCATTTATGTTTCTCCGAAGACCTCAATAAGCTCAGTGACAGCAGGGCCTTGTTGCAGGAAGAATGGCTGGGGGCAGAGTCCAGAACCGCTTCTGCTACACCCCAAAGTTTCTGTGGGACTTTGGGCAAGTCTCATACTCTTGTTTTCTCTTCTGTAAAATAAGAGAAATGCTATTCTTGTTAACTCCCTTAGGGAAATTATAAGGATAAAAATTAGGAAAGAGAAGTTTGGGGGCAGAGGGTGGTAATAGTAGTATGGGGCATCACTCACTGAATATAGTAGTAGCTGTTATTAAAAGTGATAAACTGCTAGTAGGGCCCCAGAGTGTTGGGAAGAAATTATTGATGTCTGAGAAATATTAATAAAGTGTCCATGAAAGGGCCAGTGATCAGATGCACACAGAGCACTCTCTAGTTTAGACTATATGGTAGGCCATAAAATAACTCTTCATAATTTTAAAAGGATTAAAATCATGCAAAGTATATTCTCTAACCACAGTGGAATGAAATTAGAAATCAACAACAGACATGTGGGAAATTCACAAATGTATGGAAATTAAACAACATACTCCTAAATAACCAGTGGATCAAAGAAGAATCCACAAGGGAATTTTAAGATACTTCAAAATGAGTAAAAATGAAAACACAGCATTCAAAAATTTATTATTGCAGGCAGCTAAAGCAGTGCTTAGAGTGAAATTTATAACTGCAAATGGCTATATTCACAAAGAAAACATTGCAAATCAATACCTTGTTTTTCGAGCTTTTTTGAGCTATATATAACATTGTGTAAGTTTAAGGTGTGCAACATAATGATTTGATATACATACATATTGTGAAATGCTTGTCTCAATAAGGTTAGTTAATACATCCCTCACCTCTTAATTGCCTTTTTTGTGTGTGTAGTGGTAAGAACATGTAAGATTTGTCTTTCTGTGGCTTGCTTCACTTAGCACAATGCCCTCAAGGTTCATTCACATTGTCCTTATTTTTATGGCTGTATAATATTCCTGTGTCTTTGCACACCCACACCTGTGTTTGTATCACTTTTAAAAATCCATTGTTCCATCAATGTACACATAGGTCATTTCCATGTCTTGGCTATTGTGAATAATGCTGCAGTGGACATCAGGGTGCAGGTATCTCTTAGAGGTAGTGATTTAATTTTCCTTTGAAATAGAAGCTAGAAGTGGGATTGTCAATAACCTAACTTTTTACCCCAAGAAATTAGAAAAAGAAGGATAAACTAAACTCAAAGCAAGTGGAAAAAAGGAAACAATGAAGCTCAGAGTGGAAATAAATGAATGAGACAAGAAAAACAGTACAGAAAATAATTGAAACCAGAAGTTGGTTCTTTGAAATGGTCAACAAAATTGATAAAGTTTAGCTACAGTGATCAAGAAAAAAGAAAGAAGACTTAAACTACTAATATGAAGAACTAAAAAAGGGACATCACTCTTCATCTTAGACAAATTAAAATAATTATAAGGGCATACTATGAATAACTTATACACTGCTGGTTGGACTATAAAATGGTACCCCTGCTTTGGAAAACAGTGTAGCATTTCCAGAAAATTTTAAGTATAGTTACCATATGACCCAGTATATCACACCCAAGGAAAACCACACACAAACATGTACACAAATGTTCATAGTAACATTGTTCCTAATAGCTAAAAATTGGAAACGACCCGGATGCCCATCAACTGATAAATGGATGAACAAAATGTGGTTTAATCTCTACAATGAAATATTATTTGACAATAAAAAGCATGAAGTACTGATACATACTGCAACATGAATGAGCCTTGAAAACACTGCTAAATGAAGGAAGCCAGATATGAAAGATCACATATTGTATGATTCCATTTATATGTATGTCCAGAATAGGCACATCCCTATAGACAGAAGGTAGGTTAGTATTTGCCCAGAGCTGGGTATGGGAACAGAAAGTGACTGCTAATGGGCATGAGGTTTCTTTTTGGGGTGACAGAAATGTGCTAAAATTAGACTGTTGTGGTGGTTGCACAATTCTGTAAATACATAAAACCCATCACACTGAGCACTTAAAATGAGTGAATTTTATGGTATGCAAATTAGATCTCAGTAAAACTATTTAAAACAATTGCCCCATAAATTCGTGTTACAATGTGTCATCTGACTGTGTCTGTCTGTCTGTCCTTCTCCTTCTCTTTTCCGTCCTCAGCCACTACCCCGGCCCAGCTGAGGGGCAAGATGTATCACTGCATTTATTCTCATCTTTACAAATTATATATTTCTCAGTGAAGCTTTATTTTTTCCTCATTCAATCAGTTGCCTAGGAGATAGTGAGTCTGAGGGATCAAAAAGACACTGTTTTGTTAGAGATGACCTAAATATTAGATAATCGATTTGAGAAGGGTAGAGAACTGACTGTGGCATTCTATTGTTCATTTCTTGAGGGGGGGAGAAAATGAGTTTCCCTGTAAATCAAAAGCCAGACCTCTTATTTTCTAAATTCTGTGCTTCATAGACAGAGCATTTGCTGGAAAGGAAAGAATCCGTTTATGGTTCCAGCTTTTCTTGCCGTTGTCAGTAACTCTCCGTTGGCTATTTTAGCTCCTAAATCTTCATCTGCAGTGCTGATGATTTCTTTAGGAAAGATTCTTAGATGTGTCATCCCAGACAAAAGCATGTATATATTTGGGGGGATTTTAAATTGTTATTGAATCGATTTCTGGAAGGCTTACAGCCAACTTCCACCACCACCAGAAGTGGGGAGAGTGCTTATTAGTGTTTTTAGTTGGAATTTCTTTGATTAATAGAGTACTTCAACCTTTTTTCCCCCCTCTCCTGTTTGTTGTGTTCTTGGCTCTTATATTGAGATCTGTATACAATTTTTCTTACTGATTAGTATATTATTACTTTGTCATTCACAGTGGACTATGCTTCCTGGTTTGTTGGCTTTTCATTTTGTTTGCAATTGCTGATTTTCATGTACAAAAATAGTACATTTATATGTGGATTTGCATATTGATGTTTTCTTTGGAGATTTTTCTGAATAAATTCTCACCTAATTTTTCTTCTTTATACAAGCTTCGGTTTTTAACTTCCAATTTTTAATTAATAAGGAATTTTAATGTAGAGTATGAGGTTGGTGTGCAAATTGATTTTTATTTTGCAGTAGCCACTTTGCCAGGACCACTTATTGAATAATCTAGCCCCCCATTCATTTGTGATACCTCATTTATCATTTAAATTTTTTTTGATTTTCAGTTCTCTACCATTAATTTGTCTAACCATTCTTGTATCAATATCGTTAACTGTTGGGGCTTTAGAATACATTTGAATATAGGATTTGGCTTTCGTCCTTCCTGTTATCACTCTTCATTTTCAAATACATTTTAGCCACTCTCACTTAAATTCCATTGGTATTTGGATTTGAATTATATTAAATTCTATGTCAATTTAGAAAGAATTGACATTTGCTCAACTTTGTTTAAAAACTTTGTATTGTATTATATAAACTGCCTTTATCTACAGGTGCTTATATATATTCTTATACACATAAGTGAAACTGTTTTCTCCCCCTCACCTCTTTGCCCTAAACATCACAGGGGTCCAGCTGTGGCGAATATATCACCACATTAAAACATATATCCCCTTCTGAATTCTAAATTGTAGTGATCCACTAACATAGGATATTACTCTGTTCATTTATGTTTTTATCTGTGCTGTCTTGCTTACCCCTTTTTCCTACGTAGATTTTGGTTATTGTTGGCTTTTGTAAATAGGATCACTTCCCCTTCATATTTTTTTTCTTATTGCCAGTCCACAGAAGAATTTAACCTTTGAATGTTTCTGTCGTAATAGCCATTTGTGGAATACTCTTGCTAATTATTGATGAAAATGTTCCTCTTTGGTATAGGAGAAATGCTAGTACTTATTAGAAGGTGGGTGGGTAGAAATTACACAGTTTTATATTTGAACAAATGACATTTTTTAAACAAAAACTCGTTAACTTTTTTCAGTAAGATTATTTCCTCTCATTAGCTTTAGTTTTATTTTTAAAAATTTTATGGAAACATAGTTGATTTAAAAATCCCTTGACTTTGATAGAGCTTTACAGTTTACATAGAGATAGACTAAAAGACTCATTCACTTCTTAGAATAATACCATGAAGGGTGGTGAGAGAAACATCATTTTCCATCTATTTTAAATATAAAGAAACTGAGGTGGGGAGAGGTGAGAAATGACTTGCCTGACACACCAATAAAGGTAAACACAGAAGGTCTCTTGCTGCCTTCATCGCACAAAAGAATATATGCAGTAATATGAATAATAGTGTCAGAAAAGCTTTAGTGGATGGCTGATCTTTAATGGTTACTTTTGGACACTTAGATAGCATATTCAAAAGCAGAGACATTACTTTGCCGACTAAGGTCCATCTAGTCAAGGCTGTGGTTTTTCCTGTGGTCATGTATGGATGTGAGAGCTGGACTGTGAAGAAGGCTGAGCGCCGAAGAATTGATGCTTTTGAACTGTGTTGTTGGAGAAGACTCTTGAGAGTCCCTTGGACTATAAGGAGATCCAGCCAGTCCATTCTGAAGGAGATCAGCCCTGGGATTTCTTTGGAAGGACTGATGCTAAAGCTGAAACTCCAGTACTTTGGCCACCTCATGCGAAGAGTTGACTCATTGGAAAAGTCTCTGATGCTGGGAGGGATTGGGGGCAGGAGGAGAAGGGGATGACCCAGGATGAGGTGGCTGGATGGCATCATGGACTCGATGGACGTGAGTCTGAGTGAACTCTGGGAGATGGTGATGGACAGGGAGGCCTGGCGTGCTGCGATTCATGGGGTCGCAAAGAGTCAGACGCGACTGAGCGACTGAACTGAACTGAACTGCATTTCATGCTGTCAGTACACTTATATTCTTCTTTGTGTGTGTGTGTATTTCGGTTTTGGTTTTCTTTATTAGATTGTAAACTCCTTGAAGGAAGAAACCATATTGTATTCATGTTGGAATCAACTTTAAATATTGGATGGAAATACACTTGACCCTTGAACAATGTAGATTTGAACTGCCTGGGTCCATTTAATACACAGATATCTTTCAATAGTAAAAACTACAATACTGCATGGTCCATGGTTGGTTGACTCTGTGGATGTGGAGGAACCGTGGATAGAGGGCTGACTATAAACTATACCCAGATTAACCCCCATGTTGTTCAAGGGTCAGCTATATGTAGTTGTTCTCAAACATCCTAACCTTTTTGCAAAATGAGATACCAAAAGGAAACTATCAGAGAGAGAACAAGCGCATTAAGTTGTGTATTAGCGAGAAGGTGTTGAAATTCTGTGATTCAGAGAAATTGTCTGTTACTGAGCACCGAGGAGAGAGGAGACTTATTAAGTGTCTGTTTTGGAAAGTGGATTATGAGAAAAAGGACTGCATCTAGCTCTAGACCTGATAATGTGCCATTAGTAGAGAGTGAGAAAGTGAAGTACATTTCCAAAGGAGGGAATTTGAACCAGATCTTGAGTAACAAGATTGAAAGTAGAATTAAGTGATAAGGGTAAGTGTGTTTGAGGAAAGGCTCCTAAGTGTTTCTGATTTCCTAGGTGAAGTATATCCGGGGCATGAGAAGGTTTAGATTTTATGTCATCATTTTAATCTGTGTCTGATTTTACACCCTTCCCCAAGGTCTTCTAAATGCAAGTGGATAGGCTTCAGTTTATCTCCATCCAACAGTGTACCTGTCTTCCCTCCTTTCTGGGCTCCTTCCTCTCTGATATTTGAGTGCTCAGCGTTACTATCAACAGAACCAAAGAGGGAAAGTGAAGATACTCATTAAAAGAGATGGTTGGATTATGTGATTATCTGTTAATTTTGTTTGTCTGGAACCCCACATTTATTATGCATTACTGGTGATTAGTATCGTGTTTTCAGATTTCAGTTTAAGTAAAATCTGTCTGTGTAACCACCTCCTGTTGGCTTGTTGAAGATGCTGCAGCTTTGGATCAGGGAGCTGTCTTCCCCACCCCCCTTGGATGGGTTCTTCAGTATTGTCATTGCTTGCAAAGAAAAATCAGATTTCCCAAGGTTTTGTTATTGAGTTTTCCCCTTATTTCTTTTAATCCTTTTTTCTAGGCCCTGGTATTTGACAGAGTAAAGCTAAAAAAAGCAAAACAAAAATACCAACCATATTGTAAAAGTTATCTTAAAAAAAAATGTTTAGAAAAAAAAAAAAGATACCCGTTGCTTTAAGTTTGACTTTTAAAAAGCTTGAAAGCAACTCTTTGATAATGCCATTGGAAACAGTATGTTTCTTTTGAAGAAATGAGCTTTCTTTTATCTAAATCTTTAAGATAAAAAGTAAGATGCTTGAAGTTATATAGAAAGAGAAAAAGTAACTAAGACACCAACGTGTCTGACACTGTGTGGATAGGGACTAGCAAACCCAGATGAGCCAGGAATGGAAATTCTGATTCCGTTTTGTACATATATGTACACCTCACAATATGCTTCATCTTTGCCCCCTGAGCTTGGGCTGTATAGCCCTGACCTTCTTGCACAGAATTAGTGTATAATTCATAGTTGTCTTTAAGAGCCTCCTTCTCGCCTTCTCTCTTTTCCTTTCTTCCTTCCCTCTTTCCTCTGTGATGTGTTACTCTTTAAGCTGCATCCCATTCTGGATCTAGGCCCAGGCTGTGCATATGTCGGCATATGTTGCATATGTGTCACCAGCTTTTTTTAAAAAAAAATTTATTTATTTTAATTGGAGGCTAATTACTTTACAATATTGTGGTGGTTTTTGCCACACATTGACATGAATCAGCCGTGGATTTCATGTGTCCTCCTGTCCTGAACCGCCTTCCCACCTCCCTCTCCACCAGCTTTTATTTACATTTGTGCGACTGGAATGACATGGATTGTGGAAATCCAGGTTTGACCTGCAGACAACCTTTTTCAGTTTATTAGAAAGCTTTATGTAGGGTACTATTTCACTTTTCTCACTTCTCATCGATCTGCTCAGGTGGAGATGTTAAATTAAAAAATGACCAACCTAAGTAGCAAGAAGGATTAAAAGAAGAGATGCAAGCCTCAGTTGGGTGGTTCCACAGGATCAATTTCTCCCTCCATCCATATCTTCATAAATTATGGACTGTATCGATCTGTTCATATTGATGTGTGAACTCATTCTGTAAAAAGCCCAAGTTGAAGTGGAAAATGGAAAGTGATCATTTGTTAGAGCTGAGGAGTGTCAGCTTTGTATTGAAACCAAACCAAACCACACCAGACAGACTCCAGTGGCCTCCCTTTCAGTCTTTAGATTACATGGTGCCAGAGGCAGAAGAGGCTTGGGTAACCAGGAAGACTTGGTAACAGTTGCCAAATATCCTATCCATTTTCAGTGGCTTAGAACTTGACTGTGAGTACATTGAAGCTAGAAAACCATTTGTGTTCCTTTTTTTCCCTTATACTTCTGCCCAGGATGAGTCAGAGACCTTTATATGAGCACTCATGAGACATTCATATAGTTCACAGTACTCACAGCTATTAGCCATCTTAGGAAGGTCATTTCACCTTTGAAACATCAGTTTCTTCATCTGCAAACTGGAAGGTTGATTGAGAACTTTCCATTATTCTTTAAATCTGAGAACCCTTTCTGAGTTTTTGACTCTTTAGTTGCCAAATTTCCATATCTTCATTAGCATATAACTAGTTCTTCAGATAAGGGTCATGGTACTGTTTATATATAGTCCTGTGAAGCATTTTAACCTGTGTACCCTCATTTTGGTCATTAAGCCTTTTGGAATGTTAAAAAGGTGAAAGGTCACACTCTTCTTTTTGCAAATGCTCTCCAGGAAGGAATGTGTGTGTGTGCGCACGCTTAGTTGCTTCAGTCATGTCTGACTCTTTTGTGACCCTATGGACTGTAGCCCTCCAGGCTCCTCTGTCCATGGGATTCTCTAGGCAAGAATACTGAAGTAGGTTGCCATGCCCTCCTCCAGGGGATCTTCCCAACCCAGGAATCAAACCTGCGTCTCCAGGAAGGAGTATTGGAATCCATTTTTGCATATTCTCAGCAGCCCATTCAAGCTTCTATGGCCAACAAATGTTTGTTGGATGAATCAGGTTCCAACATGATCTATTGGAAAATTCTGGAGAACTTTAGAGGATTTTGGTTCTTTGCTGAGAAAGCTCCATGGTGGTTTATTGAGCAGTGAATTTAAAACAGTGTTTCTGCCTTTGGTAAACCACTGTTGCCCACTGCACGATACTGCAAGTTTCTTACTCAGCTTGATTGTACAGGATTGAATGGGTGGTAGGACATGTGTTCATTTTGTGTTCAGATTAGCATGTTTCAGAATCCTACTCCCCCAGAGACTTTTTTTGTAGCATCTCCGTATTTATTGCAGTGGGTGTGGAATAAAAATCTCTCATAGCAAATTGGCTTGATTTGCAAACTGTAGGTACCAATCCCGTCCCCTCATCTTTGTTAGATGATGCCTGGAGACTGCTAGCTAAGTGATGTAGATCCTTTGCTGTTATGCCCAAGTCGCGAAAGCTCCCAATGACCACCAGGGAGCCGGTATCCGATGCAAAAGCAAGAGAGTTTTTATTACCAAGCTCGAGCTGGGGCTCCCACCATTACCGACGCAGTGGCTAAGGAGAGGAGCCCCGAGTTTTGGGTTACACTGCTTATGTAGGGAATATTCAGGTGAAAGGGTAACAAAGGGGGTGTTCAGGCTGAAGGACTGCTGATTGGTTACTCTCTTCTATAGGGTTGTGTGTGGATTTCTGATTTTTTTTTTTTTTACTTCCACGGTAAATCATTACTTCCAAGGTAAATCACAAATGTAACTCATTACTTCCAAGGTAAATCACAAAGGTAAATCATTACTTCCAAGGTAAATCACAAATTCTTGAACTTAAAGTCAGGAGGTTTAACCTAAGGGCTGATTGGCTCGTGCACAGTGGGGCAAGTTTAGGCAATATCCAAAGTCTAAGTCTGTTTGCCTGGTACCTTTGCAAAATGGAGTTCTTTTACAAGATAGAGTAGCTTAGGCTCTTCATTACCATGTTTAATAATTTCAATATAAGGTTTTAATAAAGAGACATAAAATCAGATCAAGAAGGGACTTGGAACGGGTATTTGTACACCCATGTTGATAGCAGCAAGGAAGAAATTTTGATATATGCTACAACGTGGATAAATCTTGAGAACATTATGCTAAGTGAAATAAGCCAGTCATAAAAACGACAAATAGTATATGATCCCACTTGAATGAGGTCCCTAGAGTAATCAAATTTATAGAGATAGACAGTAGAGTGGTAGTTACCAGGGGCTGGAGGGAGAGAATTGATATGGAATTTTAGTTTGGGAAGATGAAAGAAGCTCTAGAGATGACTAGTGGTGATGGTTGGACAGTAATGTGGATGTGCTTAATGCCAGTGAACTGTACCCTATGTTATGTATCTATTACCACAATTTAAGAAAGGATCATGAATGGAAAATACTCAACACCCTTCTACCCACCAACAGCTGAGAAGTTTTAAAAATTAATAATTACCATTGACACGTCATATCTGTTACACTACCTAAATTGAATTGTGTGTTTTCTGAGGAGTGGAGAATGATTTGGGTGATAGAATTCTGGGATAGGAGAACAGAATTCTGGGATAGGAGAAAGTTCCGTCTGCTTTATGTTCCACTTGCATTTGTTAGCTGAAAACAAACATACTAAACAAGTAGGAAATTAGTAACTTTTTCCTGGCCTTTGAAATGAGTGTTTCAAGGAGATCCAACCAGTCCATTCTAAAGGAGATCAGTCCTGGATGTTCATTGGAAGGACTGATGCTAAAGCTGCAACTCCAATACTTTGGGCACCTCATGGGAAGAATTGACTCATTGGAAAAGACCTTGATGCTGGGAGGGATTGGGGGGAGGAGGAGAAGGGGACGACAGAGGATGAGATGGCTGGATGTCATCACCGATTTCATGGACACGAGTTTGGGTAAACTCCAGGAGTTGGTGATGGACAGGGAGGTCTGGCGTGCTGCAGTCCATGGGGTTGCAAAGAGTCGGACACGACTGAGCGACTGAACTGAACTGAACTGAAAAACCTCTAAAAAGAAATCTTTCTAGAAACTTCTTTTACCCTTTGTGGCTGGATGAATACAGCCAAACAGTCAAGGGAAATAACACTTAACTTACCAGGATAGAATGATACAGTGTAGTTGCAGCCTTTATCTTTCCTGAGTGTGTATATGTGTGTGTTTGATTAGAAAACGAATTTATTAAATGTAAGGCCCGAGGTTGAAGGCACAAAGAGATAAATATACAACATCACTGTGGAGAAAGGGGCTTCTTTAGGGAAAAGACCTTTGCCACCACTGATGTTGAGAACTGGCTATCAGAAATTCCATTACTGCCCCTTCCAAGCAGTGCAGTGATAGTGGCAGGGGCTGTGAGGGTGAGGATGCCATGAGAGAGGCAGGCTTCTGCTGAGGAGGGTGGCTTTGAGAAGGGAGCAGAGGCAGAGACGCACGTCTTTCAGAAGCACACAGCCCAGCCCTATACGGGGCCCCCAGGACTTCAGCCTCTCAGGGGAGCACGGTTGCTCTCCTGGGGCCTGTGGTGACCACCACGGGTACTCAGGTGGTCCTCCTCATCCAGGAACTTGTTCTGCACGTGCCATAAGTGCAGGTCTTACAGAGCCTGGAGCTGGTATTGCAGACAGACCCAGTGAGCAGATCCCTGCAGGGACCCGGGTAGGGAGGCTCCAGGCAGAAGGCAGTGAGCCGGGCTCGGGCAGGGGCGCTGGTTTCATCCCCCTGGGTGCCAGCCACCAGGGTGCCCAGGAGGACAAGAAGGGCTGCAGAGAGGGAGATGCCTCATCTTCATGGCCTTGCAGGAGGGCTGCTGAGTGTGTGCTCTAAACCATTTCTGAGGACCTACCCTGTGCCAGGCATTGTATCACCTACCAGTGGCCGCAGTCATGCTTCATAATGAACAACCACAAAACCTCAGTGACAAACAACAGTAAGCGCTTATTGCTTCTGAATCTGGGGTTAACTGGGAGCTAGCGAGGTAGCTTTTCTGGTTTTGACCAGGCTTCCTCATGTATCTGGTGACTCAGACAGTAAAGAACCTGCCTGGCAATACAAGAGACCCAGGTTCAACCCCTGGATTGGGAAGATCCCCTAGAGAAGGAAATGGCTGCCCACTCCAGTATTCTTGCCTGGAGAATCCCATGGACACGGGAGCCTGGTGGGTTATAGCCCATGGGGTTGCAAAGCATTGGACAGGACTGAGTGACTGACACTTTCCTTCGCCTCATGTGTCTGGAGGCCTGCTAGCATCTGCTTTGGCTCTAGCTGTCCTATGCTGTGTCTCGCATGCTCCAGCAGCTCGTGGGAGCATATTCACATGGCAGTGTAGAGGGCAACAGAGTGAGTAGAAACATCGGAGTTCTCTTGAGGCCTGGGCTGCAGATTGGCACGCTGCTGCCTACACGTCACTTTGTTTCCTAAAACAGGTCACAGCATGTGGGGAGATCTACTCTGTCTTTAAGGGAGGCCCTCCAGAGCCATGTGACAGTCATGTGAGGGGTGAAAGAGTAGGGCCTAAACGTGGTCAGCACCCCCAGCTCTGTGTGATGGCGTAGTAGAAACACCTGGCAGTCCTCTCCACAACCCTGAAGAAGGCAGCATCGTTTTTGTGTGACTGTTGGCAGACTTGAGGCTCAGAGACTTTCTGCGACCTATGGAAGGTTATACTTCTAGTGAGCGATGTAGGCTGGGCTGGGACTCGTCTGTGAAACCGCCTCCTCTGTGCTGCCCTGCCCGACTCCACAGCACTTGGCATTACTGCCTCTCTGAAAACATCTATTTTGCCCTCTGTGTTTTTATCCCTCTCACCTCTGCTCTGCCTCTTTCTCTGTTATATTTTGCTAATGCATCTTCTCCAACTTCTTCAATGTAACCAGTTTTTATGCTTCTGTCTTAGGTATCTTCGATTTTGGCTACTCATTGCCAGGCTCAGCCACTGCCACAAGACACATGAACCCTCAGACCTCTCCTCTGGGCCAGACCTCCCTCCTTCTCCCCTCACCCTCACCTCAACTTGGCCACCCCGGCTGGTTGCTGGTCTCTCGGCTGCAAGTCACAGACACCCTGGTTTCACCTGGCTTAGGTTGTAAGGGATTGTCCCTCTTGTACAACAGGAGGTCCAGAGGCAGGGCAGCCTCCTTGGGCTGCGGGTTATTTCTCCTCCTGCCCTGCCTCTCAGTGAGTTGGCTTTGTGCTATGGCCCACAGATAGGGCGGTGGGCAGCCCTGCTTATACCCCATGGGGGCAGGACAGTGGCTTCTCTTCCTTGGGATTGCCAGAGCAGGCCTGTCTCTGTGTCTCTCTGTGCCACCCTGGCTTAGGGCTGCCCAGCCAGCCCTGTGCCCAGGTTCAGTTGTCTGCAGTGGAGTCCCCAGCTGTGCCCACGTGGCTGAGCCAGAGATTCTCCTGTCACACTCCCGCTCCTGCTTCCTTCTGCATTTTCATTGGCAGTGTCATCCCAGCCTTCAGTTCTTCCCATCAGCACTTCATGATCATTGCAACTTCTTTTTTAAAAAAATTTATTGGAAGATAATTGCTTTACAGTATTGTGTTGGTTTCTGCCATATAGCAACATGAGTCACCCATGAGTGTACATGTGTCCCCTCCCTCTTGAACCTCCCTTCCACCTCCCACCCCATCTCACCCCTCTAGGCTGTCACAGAGCTCTGGAATATTCAGTTCAGTCCAGTTCACTTCAGTTGCTCAGTCGTGTCCAACTCTTTGCAACCCCATGAATTGCAGCACGCCAGGCCTCCCTGTCCATCACTAGCTCGTGGAGTTCACTCAAACTCATGCCCATCGAGTTGATGATGCCATCCAGCCATCTCATCCTCTGTCGTCCCCTTCTCCTCCTGCCCCCAATCCCTCCCAGCATCAGGGTCTTTTCCAACGAGTCAGCTCTTCACATGAGGTGCCCAAAGTATTGGAGTTTCAGCTTTAGCATCAGTCCTTCCAATGAACACCCAGGACTGATCTCCTTTAGGATGGACTGGTTGGATCCGGAATATTACTCAGCTATAAAAAAGAATGCACTTGAGTCAGTCTTGATGAGATGGATGAACCTAGAGTGAAGTAAGTCAGAAAGAGAAAGACACATATTGTAATTCCTTTTTTCCCTCATCCTCATCTTCATTTGTTGCTCTTTCCTGTGCTTTTGAAATTATTACTAAAGGTTTGTTGAGAGCTGGGCTCTGGGCTAGCCTGTCATAATCCACAAGGAGACCAGCTCAGCAACTGCTCACAGGAGTTTAGGATTTGAGAATTGAAGAGTCCTGGGCAGATGGTCAGTGGGATCAGAATGAAGAGAGTATCCTGCTTTGGGTGCTGTGCCGTCCCATGGCAGTGCCCAGGGGGACACCTAGTCTCGTCTCAGAAGTTGTCAGGGAAGGCGTCTGAGAAGGGGGTTGCTTCTAAGGTGAAGATTCCACTTTAGCAGTGTTTCCTGCTCATCCTTAAAAGAAAAATCATACCTGGTCTCTGATTTGGACACTTAACTCCCCTTTGTGCAGACCAGAGGTTGGTAAACCCCAACCCATGGGTCATATCTGGGGCTGCCTAGTTTGGGAAATAATGTTTTATTGGCACATGGCCACGCCCCTTCATTTACATATCGTGTGTGTTTGTGTGAGTGTGCGCACGTGCTCCCTCTAGGAAGTTTCAGCTTGCAAGAGAGACTGCCTTAAGTATATGATGTGGAAAACTTTATCATGAAGCCTATTAAGGGAACGATACTAAAGTGTTGAGGCAAGTGCTGGGGACAAAAATCAGAGTCGTTGGAGGAATTCATGTGCATTTATTTCTCTCTGTTTCTCTACCTCTTGGTCTTCTTTTCTCTGTTCCACAAAAGAATCTACATTCATTTTCTTGCCTCCAAATTTCTAGGTGGACCCTTTCTATACTTACAGTTTCTAAATTTACACTTTTCACAACATTCTACTCCCTCCCTCAGAGGGAGGAATAAGGGTGCAGATTAATGTGGAAAATGAAAAATCAGAGTGTGAGATTCCATCTTTTTAATGCACCTTTGCTACTCTCCCACATTTCCAAGGAAAGTATGACTTGCTTCAGTAAGGGAGAACAGTTTTTATTTGCCTTAAACAAAGAGATAACTATGTATATCAGTAAACTGTTTAGGGGGAAAATTCTGCTTAAAAGCCTTTCCATACATGTAGCCCAGTCCCTTTATCTGCACTGCTCATTTGCCTAAAAACCCATCCTTTTCTGAATGACACTCCTCCAGAGGGGCCTTGGCAACAAAGCCCTTTGTAGCCCCCAGAGGAAGCCAGTCATGGGCTTTGTTCTTTCATCACCACAAAATCACCTGCTCTCTAAGGCAGCTTTTGTGCTATGGTGTCTAGACCTCTCTACTCTTTTATTAAAATTTAGGTTGTACCTTTTCTTTTAGATTCACCCCAAGTCTTCTTTGTTAGACTTATTATACAAATCATACATGCTTTGTGTGAAAATTTAATAAGGGAACATCATGGTAATGAAAGTCAAAAAGTAGCTTAAAATCCCTTCCTTCCTTCATTTTCCCCAGAGGAGGCCTGGCTTGTGGTTATCTCCTCAGAAGATCTCCACTCGTATCTATTGGGATGAATCATAAGAAATTGCAGAGATTCGACCACAAAAGTGTCAATTTCAAAGGATATGACTTAATTTCAGCACACCGTGATACAGACGTACTGGTATTTTTGAGAAATACAGATGGCATCATGTTGTTTATAGTGTATTGTGATTCATGATGTTAGATTGAAGAGAATCTTGGAACTCATGCCATAGCAGTTCATTTAAGGCAGTGCCCTATTGAGGAAATGGCACCCCACTCTAGTACTCTTGCCTGGAAAATCCCATGGATGGAGGAGCCCGGTAGGCTACAGTTCATGGGGTTGCAAAGAGTCGGACATGACTGAGCCACTTTACTTCCCTTCCTGTTGAGTAGTCTGCCTGTAGGTAAACCTCAATTTGACCAACTCATCCTCTCATTTATTAGCTATTTATTGTTGGCTGTGTTGGATCTTAGTAGCAGCACATGGGGTCTTTTGTTGCAGCACACAGGCTTAGTAGCATAGGGAATTTTAGTTCCCTGACTAGGGATCTAACCCACATCAACTGCATCCCATGGTGGATTCTTAACTACTGGACCACCAGGAAAGTTCCTCCAGTCCCCTGAATTAAGGAAGTTTAGTATGATTCTGGTTTTTCACTCTTCTGAATAATGGAGCACTGAATATTATGCATGTATCTTTGTACATTTCATGTAAGTTATCTGGAGTATAACTTCCTAAAGAGTGGAAGCGCTGTTTTCTTGATTTTTAAATATTTTGTTTTTGAGAATTTGTCAGATGCCTCTGGTCTGTTGGACTTGCTGACCTTAGAGTCCTTCATCCTCCAGTGATACCAGAAAGACGGGACCTTGGTGGAAGCCTGGCAGACCCTCCAGGCAAATTCTGTGCATTTGTAGACATTGGCACAAACTTCCCTCCCTTCATGAAATATTGGTGCACTGACTGCCCAGGGGGCACTGGAAACACAGACTCAAAGAAGACAGCGCAGCTGATGAGGGGTGGGAGGAAGAGGTGTACCTGGAGCTCTGTGGGTGCACAGAAGCCCAGGTGACCTCTTCATCCTGGGGTGGCAGGGGGACCTTGTGATGCTTTCCACAACCTCACTAGTTTGCAGAGGGAGAGGAACACAGGGCCCAATTGGAAGGGGACATTGAGTCAGTGGCAGGTGTCAGCCTGGGAATTAGTTGTGTTGGCCTTTGTGGAAGGGAGCAATGGGCATTGAGCTCAGCTGAGCCAAGGTGCCAGATGACAGACCAGGGCTCTTGCCAGCCACTGACCCGGGTAATAAGAGGGCACTTGGCCAGCAGCCACCTGCACACTGTGCCATACAGCCGCTCGTGGGTCAGGACCTGTCAAGTTGCCCAGTGTGAAGCATTACAACAAGCAGAGTCCAAATGCTATGTTTACTGATTTATTTTATATATATAATTCTCCCTCACACTTTGAAATTTCCTTGCAAACCATAAACTTGAAATCAGCAATAGTGGTTCTTAATGCTGTGGAGTGTTTCTGCCAATCTGGTGAAGCCAATGGACCACTTCTCAGAATAATGTCTGTAAATGAATAAAATCCATAGGATTAGAAAAGAAGCCAGTCATACTCATATACAGGTATCAAAATATTGCAAACACTTAAGTAATACATATTCCTTTATTGATGTATTAAGCAGCAAGATCCAGCAGTGGGCCTAGAGGTACTCATAATTTTGAAGTAGGAATGACTGTCAGTAATATTTCAAGATCACTGCAATGACCATGATGTGAACTGAAAATACCTATCCCACGTAACAGTGAGTCAATAAAATCCACAGATGCTGCTACTCTGTGAACTTGTTGTCTGTATGCAGAGTGGAAAAAAAGACCAGGTTTCAGATAGAGAGTAGTGAAAATAAAGACGTAAGTTTCTTCTGGTCCGTGTTGAGATGCCCAGAAATCTGTCCACAAAGCCAGTTAAGAATCTCTGCTTTTAAGACGCAGGGAACGGACCTGTGGACACGGTGGGGAGTGGGGTGCGGGAGGGGGAGATGAATTGGGGGAGTGGGGTTAACATATGTGCACGACCATGTGGAAACTACAGCTAGTGGGAAGCTGCTGTAGAGCACAGGGAGTGGCGACGACCACGAGGGGTGGGAGGGAGGCTCAGGAGGGAGAGAACGTATGCAGACATATAGCTGATTCACGTTGTACAACAGAAACCAACGCAATATTGTAAAGCAGTTATACTCCGATCAAAAAAAAGAATCTCATGGAGAGTATATAACTCCATTGCTAACACTAGCAAGGGGGTACTCTTTCTGCCCCGTTCTGATGCCTATGTCAGAAGCTTTCTCTATCTCTTTTATACTTTAATAAAACTTTATTACACACACACACAAAAGAATCTCTGCTTTTAGATACAAAAGAAGGAATTAGAATGAAAACCCCCATTTGTATCAAGAAAATTTATAAAAAATTACACTTCCCCCCTATTTATTCTGATAGGGATGAGAAAAGAAACTATATTAAAAATGAATCAGAATTTAACAAACATTTTGATTACCTGCAATGAAGATCTTTTCCCTTCTTCCTAAAGAGAAAGTTACATGGAATTTTCTGTCATTATCTAAATCTCCCAGGGCTGGTTTTTTTGGTACTGATCTTGAGAACTGGGAAACTCTAGATTTGTTCATGGTGGGTATTTTCCCCTGCAAATTCTCTAGTCATGAGAGATGGACCCCAGTTGAAGGTTTCTGGGGTTTGCTAGACCTTTGTTGCAGTTCGTATTCCCCATCACTCCCTCTCTCTTCTTCTTGTTCCCTCTCTGCCTCCCCACTTCACCGTAAAAGTTAGGGGTTGGATGGATCCATTTGTCAGCAGCAAAGTTTGAGAAGGCCTTTAAAAATAGAGATGTTGTTGGGGGGGGGGGTGTTCGATAGGAGAAATCTTGTTTATGCTCAACAAATAACTTATATTTAGAATTTCCCTTCAGTTTTTCCTTTGAAATTCTGTATTCTCATTTCACTTGAATGACTCTGCATGGAGCATTTAAAAGTAGATCAAACAAAACTCTATAAATATGTTGAGTTCTTTTGGGCATTTTGCCCAAATCAGCTTTGCTAAAGCAGAGAAAAGCAGTGTGCTTTATGTAGCAGATTTTCTCCTCTGAACATCCAGGCTCCCTCCCCCAGCTGTGCTTTGGAGCCATGTCCCCCAGTGCAGTCTGCTGTGGTTCTGGTCACGTGGATTAAGGGGCCATGCAGAAAGGCTAAATCAAGCCCTGGTACCAGCCTAAGGAAAGGGGAAAACCAGAAGGATGTTGAGAGATATCACTGAGTTTGTTGGCCATTGTGTTTCCTTTATCTCACTCTAATGCGAAGCAAAGGTTGGCAAAAAAAAAAAAAAATTGGTTGAACTGGTATAAATGATGAACAAAGGTGTCCTGTAGCATATTCTTGAATGTAAAAAGAAGTGGGAAAAAAGGGCAGGAGTCAGGTGGCAGCAAGCCCTGCTGTAAAGCAAGTCTGCCCTCATCATTCCAATTGTGACACATGAGAAAACTGAGGCTGGGAGCTCAAGTGGGCTGCACGATGTGGTCGCAATGCTGGGGCCACTGGGTTATCTGTCTTTTCGCTATTACAAGGCCCAGGATTCTCCTAATGTGCCTTAATGCTATGTTGATAACCATGTGTCCGTGAGCTGCATGTGTCCTTCAGTTCAGTTCAGTTCAGTTGCTCAGTCGTGTCCGACTCTGAGACCCCATGAATTGCAGCACAGCAGGCCTCCCTGTCCATCACCATCTCCCAGAGTTCACTCAAACTCACGTCCATCGAGTCAGTGATGCCATCCAGCCATCTCATCCTCTGTCGTCCCCTTCTCCTCCTGCCCCCAATCCCTCCCAGCATCAGAGTCTTTTCCAATGAGTCAACTCTTCGCATGAGGTGGCCAAAGTACTGGAGTTTTAGCATCATTCCTTCCAAAGAAATCCCAGGGCTGATCTCCTTCAGAATGGACTGGTTGGATCTCCTTGCAGTCCAAGGGACTCTCAAGAGTCTTCTCCAACACCACAGTTCAAAAGCATCAATTCTTTGGCACTCAGCTTTCTTCACAGTCCAACTCTCACATCCATACATGACTAATGGAAAAACCATAGCCTTGACTAGATGGACCTTTGTTGGCAGAGTAACGTCTCTGCTTTTCAATATGCTATCTAGGTTTGGACAGCTAATTCACATTATTTTTATGAGTCAGTTTGAGGTGGAGGCCACTGTGGTTGGAGGAGTTCTTCATGCCCTGCGCACCTGTATTATTAATGTATTTTATGAATTCTATGGAAATATCAGGTGACAATGTTAACATTGAAAATACCCATGTGTAGCTTCTATTTGCAGAAGCTCAGCTTGTGAAATGGATGGCCCCTTTCTGTATTATGCTGGCAGTAGAATCTCAGTGTGTGTGTGTGTGTGTGTGTGTGTGTGTGTGTGTGTTTTATGATACGTTAATTGGCTAACTTTAAGGCTGCTTTCAGTGGCTTCTTTAAACAGGGCATTAGACTCTGAAATTTTAGTCCTGAGGGCAGGTCTAGATCAGGGATTTGTGTCCCTCCCCCTGTTTCAAGATACCTGCTACCTGGACTCACACGTTGATGCTGAGTGGACATTCATGATGAGATGGCATCCACAGAACCATCATGAGGCACATGTGGATGTTGGTAAAGGAGTTGCATTTGTTGAAAAAGGTGTGCATGAAAGAGCTGAGAGGTGTCAGAGCTGAAGGCATGGAGAAAAACATACACACTGATGCTCAAAGATATTGCAAATACAGTGGGATGCAGGCAGTGTTAGAGAGAAGCAATAGTTCTTAGGGGAACATAGAGAAGGAACCCTCATGGCAGAGAGTGTGTGTGTCCCCTTCCATACCATCTTCTACACAAGGCTATTCATGCACACATGCTCTCCTCCTCTCACTCATTTAATTATATTAGGCTCTCACATATCAGTTGAGTGAATGAATCCAGTTATTGATTAATAAGCATTTGTTGAATCCTTACTCTTGATAGGTTCTGGGTAATAGCAGTAAATAAAGGAGTCCACGATGGGGGTTAAGGAGGGAGGGAGGTGGTGGTCTGTGTGTGTGTGTGTTTGCAGTGTTGGGATCGTATAGGTATTATGTAATTTGGTCTTTTAATATACAATGGGCACCTATTGCACATCGGTACACATAGAGCTGCTTGTCTGGTTTAATTGGCTGCTGCATTTCCCAAGGCCTTGATAAACCATGATTAATGGAGCTATTCCTTCACAGAAGACATTCAGGATGTTTCCTGTGTGGGTCTCTGTACATGTTAGAAGCACTGCTGCCCTGGACGTGCTTACACATATATCTCTGCCTACTGAAAACAAGTATTTCCTGTCTTAAAGAGGACTACATTTAAAATCAAATATACATAATTTCTTGTTCGGATCTAGGCCCGTTCTCCCATTAGGTATAATTGACAGTTGACCATAAACTTGGAAGAAGAGAGCAGTTCAGATTATCACAGACACTGTTTAACATCACAGATGCTTCAGACTACAACACTGGTGGAGAGTGAGACACCTTCAGCACAGTGGCAAGACTACAAGGGTCACCAGAATCTTCTCATCCATGCCACTGGCTTTTTTAAAAATTGGTAAAATGTACATAACATAAAATATACCAACTTAACAATTTTGGAATTGGCTTTTAAACACACATTGGTGGGGGCCCTGCTTAACATCAGGTTGAGTCTTTAACTCTTTCCCTCTACCTTTCCGATCCTGCTTCAGTGCTGGGAATTTGTGTTCACAAAACTGACGACTCACAGACAGAATGTGGACTAGTTCATTAGTTCATTCATTCATTAAGAATGAATTGTGTGTCTGCTTGAATAGACACTGAGCTAGGTACTGGAGATCAAAGACGAACAAGAAAGGGTCATTGGCCTCCAGAGGGGTCAACAGAGACACACATATCACCTGATGATGATACTGTGGTATCATCCTTCCTTTCCTTCCCTGCATATCTGATTCTGAGTGTTTTTCAGACTTTCTCTCTTTGTGTTCTGTTGGGCTCTCTGTTTGCTTCTAGGCTCCTTCCCCCAAGCTGTCCTGCATACCCCTGGTACCAGGCACTTCTTCCCAGATCACTGTCCTTCTCACACGTTCTAGTCACTTCTCTGGGCAGGATCTCACAAAATAAAAGTTCTCATCCTTTGCTTGATGTACAAAGTCCCCCAGAAATACACTCCTGATCTGCCTTCCTGGTATTATCTGGGGTCGGTGGAAGAAGAGGCCTGCAGACCACAGCTTATTTTACTCATGGGCCTCGTACAGTCATCCAGGCATTCTGTGCCCATCCATCAAGATGGGGCCAGCACCCTGATCCTCATAGTGTTGGTGCGAGGACTTGAGGGGATACATATGACATACCTAGCAGGGTTCTTGGCACATAGCAGATACCTAGTCAGTGTTTATTTCCTTCATCTCTGCTAAGATGCAGTTGATTTTCCTTATGTGACTTTTGACTTCACCTCCCAACCCTGTCTCTGTGGCCCAGAGGCCCTACTCACTGGTTCCCTCTTGGTTCTGCACTTCCCTCCTGCATTCTGGTGAGACTTGGGAGCAAATGAGCACTGGCTTAGCTCTAACCTCTTTTCGGATGAACCTTGCCTTTGAAGGAGTAGGCAATTGGATTTTCTGTTTTCTGCCATGCAAAGATGTTGATTATACATATCCCTTTGAGGATCAAGCAGGCTCATCTCCAGGGACCAAACAGGGCTGGCTGATTAAATATTGTACATTTCCGCTGCGACAGTCCAGCCACAGCCAAGAGTCATTTGTAAAGAAAGACCCATGAGTTCTTTTTCTCCTGGCATGCCATCAGCCTCTGAAGTAGCCTTCTCTTCCTCTGAGTTACATTCCACTGGAAACAGGGGCATGCGTGGGAATTTTTCCAGGACAGGGTTTGACGCTGGGTCCACAAAGTCAGTCATTCAGTTTTCTCTTCCCTTGCATCCAGAATCCACTGGGTGTCCTGAGTAAAATGGGTGATTCTCCACTTTCATTTATTTCACTTTGTATTGTTTTTCTGTCCTAAAATAGTAAACCTGACCCCTTGCATAAATTGATGTTTCTGAATAAAAAACCAGCTTCTTCAAGAATCCAGAATGCTGCTCAGTAACTTAGGGAATTGCTGCAACCCTGGCAGTGTTCACTAATTAATTATAGCAGAGACTACCTTCTTTTCCATCCCCTGGCCCCCAGGAGCACATTTCCAGAGCTAGGAACTGCTTAGTACAACGGTCCCAAAGGCCTGTGAAATAGAAACCCAGCACAGCAGCGTTCACCTGGGTTATGTGTTAGATGACATTGCCAAATAAGTACAATTTTTTTTTTGTCCTTTTGGGAGAAACTGAATATAGGACCTAAAGAGCATGGTCTGGAAGAGTCCCACTGATTTTTTAAAATAGTTTCTCTTTGGTTGCCCAGGGTCTTCATTGCTTTGCATGGGCTTTTCTCTAGTTGTGCCGAGCACGGGCTATTCTTCATTGCGTGGGCTTCTCATTGTTGTGCGTTCTCTTGTTGTGGCTTCCAGCTCTAGAACATAGGGCCAGTAGTTGTGGGGCGTAGACATAGTTGCTCTGTGCATGTGGGGTCTTCCAGACCAGAGATTGAACCTGTGTCCCCTGCATTGGCAGGTGGATTCTTATCCATTGGACCACCAGGGAATCCCCCATTTATTTTTTGACAGCTGACCTGTCTAGATGTCTCTAGATCCTGGCTGTATGTTAGAATCACCTGGGGAGTTCCTGAAATTCACATGCCCAGGCTGCACCCCAGACCAGTGACTTCAGAGAATCTAGGGTTGGGGCCCAGGCATCCTTTTTTTTTTCTTTTCCGCCTAAACATTTTATTTAGAAAAATTTCAAATGTACAGGAAAGTTGTAACAATAGTACAGTGAACATCCATTTAGATTCCCCTTTTGTTGACATTGCCACATTGGCTTTCTCTCTTTCTCTCACTGTATGTCTGTGTGCATTCATATTTGTCTGTATGTAAATGTATATGCATACATGTGCACATCCTTCATTTTTTCCGTAAACAATTTGAAAGTACATTACAAATATCAAGACACTTCATCTCAAATACTTCAGAACAAGGACTTCCTCCTATGTAATTGCAGTAGAATTAACACTCAGGGAATGTAGCATTAATGTAATGCTATTATCTACTATTAGTCTGTATCCAAACTTCCCCATTTCTTCCAATAATGTCCTTTATAACCTTTAAAAGAAACCCTGAATCCAGATAAGAATTGCATTATATTTAGTTGTTAAATCTCTTTACTGTTTCAAAGTCTAGAACAGTCCTCTAACCCTTTAAAAAGTTTTATGTGCTATTGAATTTGAAAAGATTAAAAAAAAAAAATAAAACCAGGTCACTTTTGTCAACTGTCCCTCATTTTGGATTTACAGGATTTGAATTTGCATGTTTCTTCACTGTCAGATTTCATTTAAACATTTTGGGCGGGAGCATTCTATAGGCAGTCTTAAGCCCTTCTTAGCATATCACGTAAGGAGGCAGCACCTGGTGTCAATTAGTCCCATCGCTGATGACAGGGACTTTGAGACCTTGTCTTCCAGGTTCCTCCATACTGTGGGGACTATTTCCTTTCATAATCAATGAATCTTGGGGGAGATACCTTGAGACTCTCTAGTGGATTAGTCACCTAGTCGTGTCCAACTCTTTGAGACCCCACGAACTGTAGCCCGTCAGGTTCCTCTATCCGTGGGATTCTCCAGGCAAGAATACTGGAGTAGATTGCCAGTCCCTTCTCCAGAGGATCTTCCTGACCCAGGGATCAAACCCATGTCTCCTGCATTGCAGGCAGATTCTTTACCATCTGAGCTACAGGGATATCCTCCTAATCCCCAACAAGATTTCACCCCGTGGTTATAGAGACCATTGATTATTGTCAGAATCAGTCGTTGCCATGATGGTTATAAGATAGTGATTGTCAGTTCCTGTAATTTCTACATGTATTTGTTGACATTCTTTTGTAAAGGAGAGCTTTGCCCTCATGGCCCATCCTTACCTGTCTAATCTTACCCATCTGTCTAGCTATGAACCTAGCTACCTAGTGAATGTATCATGATGGGTTCATGAGCTTTTTTGAAATGAATGAATTCTTCAGTAAATGGTGTCATTGTCCCATATTTGGCCAGTAGAAGCCCCATGAAGCTCATCCTTGTGTCCTTTTGAAATTACCCGTCAAGGCTTCGGGTGCTTCATTCATTTTGTCATAGCCACATATTCCAGTCTTACTTTGTATTTTCTTTGCTCCAGTCCTGGAAGAAGTCATTTTTCTCTGGAGACCTAGTTCCTTAGGGGCTGTTGTTTAGGAAGTGATGGGAAATTTTATAAAACTTGTAACTATGAAACAGGCGATTTCAGGGGATGGCCAAGATTGGGACTACTGCTTAGCATCCTCCACAGGGAGAGTGTTTGGTCCCACGAGGTATTTTCCTTCAGTCACCTATAATTGGTAGCTCTGATGCATTGTTGAGGTTTACATTTTTGTGGGCAGTGTCACTTGCAGAGTCAGGTTTTTTAAATGCAAGCCCTTGGACTCAGCCTCAGAGAGTACAGTTCTGTTGGTCTGCCCTGCATGCCAAAGTTTTGATACAGGTGGACCCCAGGCCTTATCTGGAGAAAATGCCAGAAGTGACCCTAAGAATTAGAGGCTTCTTATGATGTTTCTCTTTGATTTTATAAATGTTATCTCTTTTGTAAAACAGTGTCAGGATACTGCTGCATTCTCTAGGCATGTGGTGAGGATTCCCTTGATTAAGTTAGTGAATTTCTTGAAAATATCAAGTGATTTAAACCCTCATAGTTTTACTCTTGTTCTGTCAAGGAGGATGTGGCATATTAAAAAAAAAAAAAAAACAGGCTGTATGAGTATTGAAAGTTTTCAGTTGACCCAAAGGCTTTTTTCAACCACTGCACTATTTGTTGTTATATTTTTGTGGTCATTGAATGAACTGACCTAGTAAAGTTTTCTCATGCCATAAGACCCCGGAAAGCCCTAAAATATAGATGTGTGTGCTGTTTCTGACACTTGGTCTTGGCACCTTTTGTAGTTTCTATTTCCTTTTTAGAGAATGTGAATATATGACATTTCCTCCCCATCCAACCAGTTTTATTTCATTAAAATATGGGCCCCAGTTCTCAGCAGCTGTAAGGAAATGCTTCTGATTCATGGTTTGTCACTTCCTGGTTTCACATCTTAACCATGTACCATGTTAGTCCAGTGAGTCCTTTCTGCAATCTCAAGACTCATGGGCGGGAATTCTTCTTAAGAACAGTCAGACAGGGGAGGCAGTCTCTGGAGTTGCATATCCTGATTCAAAATCCCAGGCCCTTCTAGCACTTTCTAGCTGTGAAACCTCTGGTAAAATAGTCTCTGTGTGCCTCCTTGGTCTCCTTGTCTGTAAAAGGGAAGGTTCAGGATGTACCCTCAAGGTTCACTGAGAGGATTAAATGGGCTAATGAATATGAATTGCTTAGTAGTCTCTGGCACACAGTAAATACTCAATAAATGTTAGCTTTTACTATTTTATTAAGCAAAGCTGCTCATGAATGGAAGGTGGTTATGAGATCTAATGAGGGAGTTGAGGGTACCTGCCTTGCTACCTGTGTTTGCCTGTGTTCCTCTGAAAGAGTGCCTGTTCATGCATTTGGATTTTGTGGCCATCATATGATATGGCAGTAAAGTAGAGACATGTCAAGTATGCCTTGTGAAGTCTGCCTTAGTCATAATTTTTTAGTAAGCTGTGTGCCCCCGTACCTTTGCTTATATGTTCATAAAACTTGTGTTCGTTACTTTCAGTTATGTATAAAGAGTTAAAAAACACACATGCAGTAGAAGTGTATTAAAAATTGCCTGTGGACCAGGCTGTGAGTGTGGAGGTGGTAACTTGAATGAAAGGACTCCAAACGACAGCCTTGGGCAAGTCATACATTATTTCCCCTCCAGTTTCTACTAGCTATTAAAAGGAGATGACATTGTTATCTGCATACCTCTTCGAGGAAGGTCAAGACCAACTAGTGAACATCAGTGAAATGCCAGGGAAAGGAAAACATGGCAAATGACATTCTTAAATTTCCTTTAATTTGATATGGGCAGAAGCCACTGAGATACAGTGCCTCCGAATGTCAGATGTTCCCCCCCGAGCTGAGTTTTAGGTTGGGTGGAACTGGCGAACAAGATTGAAACAGTAATTTGCAGAGGTTGAGGAATGAGGAGTTATCTGTAATGAGAAAGCTGTGGAGAAGCCCTCAGGCTGTGTTATGCAATGTTGTGGGAAGCAGTTAAGTACAGATTGCAGGGAACTTGAGCCGAGATGTGACCTGAATTGGTTCATCCAGCATTAGAGTGAGAACTCTGAACTCAGGGCAGGGAGACACTGCCACTTGCTAGCTTGGTGACCTTGGGTAAGTCACTGAGCCCGAGCTGCTTCATTTCCAAGATGGTTGCTCATTCTGGCTCTTTTCTTTTTCACTGCTGCGATTGGTAGGGTGAGTTAGGGTGATGGGTGGCAGAGGTGCTTTAGAAAAGATCAGAAACAATCCTAGTGTCCGAGGGGGTCGTTGTTTCAGGCTCACTTTTCTTGGTCTTGTATGTTTCTTGGTCTTTATAGGTCTTTGTGCCACCAGTTGAATAATCTTAGAAGCTTTTAAGAAATATTGAGTAGCCTGGCAGAGAGAGATTAGTTAGTGTGCTTTTCTTTCTGATTCCAGGCAGGGCTCTACAGATGTCTGATGGAAACATTTGCTTCTAGAGAAATACTATTCTGTTCTAGGTCCTGATTGCTGGGTTAGTCTTGTCTCTCCTTTGCCCTTTATGTAGCATTGGGTTAGATGCTACATTTTACAAAGGATTCTGTGAAGGTACGAATTTACATATAACTGAGTTTTATGACTTCAGCTAGCAATAGGTATTCAGATGTTATTTTAAAGTCATTTTGGTCAGAACTTAGGTGACCTCTGTGGTTATGAGTGTGAGGTGTCAGACATTTGTCATATTTACTTGTTTCATGCTCAATTTTCTGTCTGCAGAGTTTGTTTTGAACATAACATGAACAAGTATAGCTCTTAAAGATTATAGAAGCTCACCTTACGAGGTGTAGATGGGGCAGCGGAGGCGCAGGGAGTAGGAGGTAATGCCATGATTGCTTGGTCATCTGGACTCGTGGCTCGGATGAAAATCTGTATCCTTTATTCTGGAGGGCTTGATCTCCTTCCTTTGTGTTGGAAGCCAGGGGAAGCAGTGGAGTTCTTTTTTAAACTGTTTAATTCGATTTATTTCTGGCTGTGCTGGCTTTTCGTTGCCGCATGGGCTTTTTGCTAGTTGCGGCGAGCAGGAGCTACTGTCCAGTTGCGATGCGCGGGCTTCTCATTGTGGTGGGTTCTCCTGTTGTGGCGCATGGGCTCTAGAGCACAGGCTCAGTAGTTGTGGTGTATGAGCTTAGTTGCTCTGAAGCATGTGAGATCTTCCCAGACCAGGGATCGAACCTGTGTCCCCTGCACTGGCAAGCAGATAGATTCCTAACCACTGCTCCATCAAGGGAGTCACAGCAGTGGAGTTCTTTGTCCTCAAGATGACTCTTGTGGACTTCCCGCCTGGGAAGAGCCATTTGGGTGAGCCCTCTGTTCCTAGGAGAGCTGGGGCTGCCCTCCTCTGTCCACAGACAGTGTACTTGGCACCTGGGAACCAGCTTGAGAGCCACGTATTGGTTCTTATGGAGACCAGGCAGCTTGTGGTTTCTCACAAGGGGGTGAAGTATTTTCATGTCACCACCAAAGTCGTGGTTAGGTGACATGCTGGTGCTCAAGTTCTGCCCTCTTCCCTTTGTTCAGTTCTGTTCTTCCCTCGTGAGGTTCGGGCAGAAAAAAAATAGAACAGAGAAAACTAGGCCACTGGCTTGGGATAAATATCAATCAGCACATCAGATGTAGCCAAGGCCTCCCCTCTGTATGACATCACACTGCATGGGGGTCTCAGTGTGGCCAGTGGTCACTCCTGTGGGAACTGGCTGTTTCAGGGAAGATTAGAAAAGGAAAGGAGTCCCTGTAAACAGTACCCAAAAATAATGTAAGCACTTCTAAATGTGTGGCCTTGAAGTCGTTGATCCCTGTGGTGTTCGAGGCCATGTGGCAGCAGGAAGGAATGAGGTGAGGTGGTCAGCCTTGAGCGATAAGCTTCTGAGCAATGCTGGTCTCAGTCCCCCTCTCCGGTCCACGTCTTTGCAGCTTGGGCCTCCTCTGCTGTCTGTCTCTGCCCCTTAAGCCCCATCACACACACCATATGCATGTTCTGTCTCCCCACAGTGCGTGTCTGTGGCGTGGATAGTTGCATCCGGATTTGAACAGCTTTGAACCAGGACCTCCCAGTGGGGCCACACTGGGGGAGTGAGATGCTGTGACTTTGAGTGTCCTTCAGTCAAGCAAAGTGTGGCCCTGGCTTTTCTCTTGATGTTCCTGGATTGGTTCTGTGTAAGCAGCCAGGGATCCTGCTAATGGCTCCCCTGGGACAGAGAGAAGAGGACCGAAGTGGATTTGCTGATCCCCTGTGGGGCATTTGGAATGGTACCAAGAGTAGGCTGAAATCTAATCAGCCTTTGCTTATCAGCCTGAGTTCCAGCAT
The DNA here is from genome assembly GCF_016772045.2 of Ovis aries. Lineage (NCBI taxonomy): Eukaryota > Metazoa > Chordata > Mammalia > Artiodactyla > Bovidae > Ovis > Ovis aries. The sequence goes on along the minus strand of NC_056080.1, from coordinate 18,244,021 downwards.
GTTAAAAGGGTGATGATTAGTGAGAGAAAGGCCAGAATACTTTATCTTTTCCTTTGCACATTTGGGAAGAATTTCCTCTGCCTCGCTAGCATTAGAAGCAGACCATTCTTTTCCCTCCACTGTATCACATCAGCTTTCATTAAAAGTCACCAGCAAATACAAAGCCCTGTCCATGGAAAACCGTTTAAGGCAACACTGTGCTCCAGCGCTTCGGGGTGGGCTTTTGCCTTCTGCACCACCAGATTGGTTTCTCATATCCATGCCTTTCTGACCCAGCAGCTTTTCAAAGACCAAGCAGCATTGCTCTGCTTTCTCCTGCCTCTCTCCCAGAGACCAGAGCTGTCATGCCTCTAGCCATGTCCCAGAGAGCATATTTGAGACAAGTCAGCTTAATTTGCCTGCATGCCTAGGATGCCTCTCTTTAAAATCGATTTTTGAGACCAGAGCTGGATCTGAATGTTTTCCTTTTCCCGTGCAGGTGAGCGACGGAGGCGTCGGTGCCAGGTAGCATTCAGCTACCTGCCGCAGAACGATGACGAGCTTGAGCTGAAAGTCGGCGACATCATAGAGGTGGTGGGAGAGGTACGTGTGCCAGGCGGGCGAGTGCAGGGCCTCTCATGGACTGTCAGAACCCACCTGTGGCTAGTTGGCCTTGCTGTGGGGGGTGTTAGGACTCAAGAGACCGGGGACATCATCCGGTTGAGTCTTCCAGAAGAGATGCCTCTAGAGAGGTGTGTCTCCCAGCCCGCTGAGGGCAGATGTGCACCATTTAAAACTGTGATCTTCTTCACTGCACGCTAGCTAACGCCAACCCAGTAGCATAGCTTTCCTCCTCTGCTTCAAGTGCTCATAGACGCTCGGTATCCAGAGTGACCATGTCCACCTTAAAGGATGGATTCGGTATTGGTCATGGGGAGCACTGTGGATTCAGAGGGAAGGAAAGAAGTGACATTGATAGAAGACCTAGTATGTGGTGGGCATGACAAGGTTCTTTACACATTGGTCCATTGACTATTCATAACCACTTTAGTTTTGTAGATAAAGAAAGAGGCCTGAGAGACCCCAGAAGAGGCAGGGGTTGAGGGTTGAAGCTAGGTCCACCTGGCTGGAGACCTTTGTTCTCTCACTGCCCTACGTTACCTTGTCCCTGAGTGGTCCCAGATGCTTGCAGCCAGGCCTGCTGGTGAGGTGGGCACCAGACCCTGGCACGGGATTTGGGGGCTCCACTCCCTCAGGCCAGGAACATCCTGGGCTTCGCACTTAGAATCTGATCATTCATCCTGATTCAACATATGTATCTGTGTATAGTGATAGTTTTCCAATTGCTTTCATTTCCTGCATACCATTCAATGTTACAGAAACCCATGATTTATTAAAAAATAAAAACTAGGAAGCCAGAAGTCAAGGAGGAGGTTAAGTGAAGTATGACGTGGGTGGGAGTGGCAGGGCTGATGCCAGCAGACAGATTTCTGGACTCTCATATAAACATAAAGGGAGCACGCATCAAAGCTTTATTTCACTCATTAATGAGGGCATCTGTAAGATGGTAAGGCTGACTCAAAGAGAATGGTGAAAGAGCAAAGTGTTTATAAATGATTGAAAGAGAAAAAAGTTTGAGTAAGATTGCTAAGTTAGATGCGAAACTACGTTGTGTCCTACAGGGCAGTGAGATGAACCTCTGAGGTCATCTTTTCTAGGGGATGAATCTCTTTTTCCCTGCTGGTCAAAGGTTATTTTCATGGTTATCTGACAAGACTCATTCACTTTGTTCTTGGTCTTCTAGCAGCTAGCATCTGCACTAACACAGTTGTAAACTCTCCTCATAAAAAGTAAACAGTGTGTCAAGCAAAGATACTTGTCCCTAGAGAATCAATCAGTGTGGTTCCCAGTGTTGGAGGACATGCAGTAACTCGCTTTTTGACAGTTTCCCAGTTTTGGATCGTTTGAATTAGTATGTCGTTCATCATGTTTTATTCCTGGTGCCAAGCACAACACATAGGAGATATTTACTGAAAGCTGAATGAGTGCGAAATGAATGGACAGCGGAGTAGAACATTTGTGCCAAAGGTAGAAGGACACAGTTCTTAAGACTGAAACCAGGGACGAAATTCCAGGGAAAAAAATAAACGATTGTGACTAAAAATAAAAAAAAAAGAGTTAAAATTTTGGTATGATTTGAAGTGAGTTTAGCTAAACAAAGAGGACAACAAACAGGAAAAAATTTGAAAAAATTTTATATATGTAACATATGAAAATATATTAGGAAGCTATTATAAGAATGATAAAGGATAGATATGCTATAAACACATATCCCACAAGTGGAAATAAAAATCTGAACCATGAGAAACTGTTTTAACCTGTTACTAATTAATCAAATTAAGACAATTTGATGGGGTACCTCCTTTTGAAAATCCTAAAAAAATATTTAGTGGTGAGACTTGGCAGTGATTAGAAGAACTGGTGAATTTGTATATCTTTATGATCCTTGTTTGATGCTGTTTAGCAAGGTGCTTCAAGAGCTATAAAAATCTGAATTAATACCCTTTGACTCAGTAATTTTACTCCTAGAAATTTATTCATGGAAAATGGTTACAGAAAAAAAAATATGTTAAACATGTTAATTGCAGCAATGCTTGTGATAATGAAAAAATCATCAAGAAAGGGAATACTTGTGTGAATTAAAGTATATTATCCAGCTAGAAGATTGTGAAGCCTTTAAGATGGTAAATACAGAAGCCTTTATATTTATTATAATACTGTGCATTGTAATTATCTGTTATATTCCACTAACCTGAGAGCTTTTCAGCAGCTAGGATCTGGTTTTTATCTATCTTTATATTCATAGTACATGGAATAGTGCCTGAAACCTAACACATACTTTAATAAATGCTTGCTAATACATGGAAGTATGAAAAGATTTTTTTCAAAATGAACAGATCAGTCACAAAATTACATTCACTAGGAACAGTTAAATATAATTGTCTGAAGTCTATCTCAATGCATGTGATCAAAGACAGAAAGGGCCGCAGGACTGAAAGTGGTTCTGCCATAGAAGATGGTTTTCCCTTTAGTGTTGTAATAATACTGTAAGAAATACAAATCAAGATAAAAGTTCTTAATAAATTTCTGGAATTATTGCTGAGTCTCATCTGTCTGTTGACTCCAGGGGAACCAAGTGAGGATCGCTAAGGGAGAGGAATCATTACAGGGCTGGTGTTCTCCTTTCCTGGAAGAAGAGCTTCACCACCCTCTGTGGGCCCAGCCTCTTTACCATCCATGCTTGTTCAGTGCTAGGCTTCGTCCTGGGCTTGCCTCAAGTAGGAAAAAGGAAAACTAACTGGGTAGCCTCTGCTATTTCTGTAAAACAAAGCATAAACGTTTACCTTTTAATCCATATTTTAAAATTATATCACCAAAAGTTAATTTCCCTACTTTTGAAGTTTATTCTAATATTGCAGATTCTGGGCCATTATCCCTGTATCGTATAGTCTGTCCTTTTCTCTTATAACAGATGTTATATAAATGCCAATAGATTGCTACTGTCTAATGCCACTGAAGACTAAAAACAAAATAAAAATCCCAAATAAACAAAATCCCTTAAATCACAGGAGCAGGTTATGAGAAGACCATAGTTACAGCTTTGCAATACTATAGTATCAATCTGTTTGTCAGGAGAAAGATAACGTATTGTGTATGTGCATATAGATTATATTTTTATTGATAAATTGATTCATAGATTAATTCTGCAGTGTTACAAAGCTATACAAACAGCTCCCCACCTGTCCCCAAGAGACAGTTCCTAGGATTTTGAATATATGGACCAGTTCTTGAGAACAGTTGAAGCAGGTAGAGAATCCTAAAAAATGATATACTTATATCTCAACGTGTAATCTTAGCTTAAAAATGTATATTCATCTGCCTCATAGGGCCAGGGCGTTTTCCTAAACTATGTGTTTGTTGGTTTGAGCTCCGCCTTCTCTGCATCCATGATGCATCCTCTACTATTCCCACTGGTTTCTTTAAACTTTTTGGAAGTAAGAGTGCTACACTACGTGGCATATAGGATCCTAGTTCCCCAACCAAGGATCGAACCTGGGCCCCTTGCATTGGAAGCACAGAGTCTTAGATATTGGACCACCAGGGAAGTCCAACCACTGGTTTCCTTGAAGTGGATTGAAGACAACTTAAGGGAAGCAATGAGGGTTAATAATTCTTCTAAAATTCTACACTCCCTCACCTCCCAAACTTTTAGTTGTCTTTTCTATACCTAATTTGTTGGCATCATGTTTTTAAACCTTCAAATTATGATCGCATTTCTTCTCACCACTAGCCTTTTGTCTTCAAACCTACGTACTTTGTACTCTTTAACCATATTGTGTGCTGGCAGGAAGAGCAGTGAACTGAAGCAGGTCTGGGTGGACCTGGCCCTGATCCTTGGTGAGGGGAACAGCATTTCTGGCCAAAGTTACCAGCTCAGCCCAGATGGGTCTCTGCAGTGTGGCCAGAGGAGAAATGCAGAGTGTGGGGCGGTCCAGGGATGAGTGGGGCTGGCAAAGTGAAGGTCACTCAGGAAAGTGCTTCTGCCTCCTGGCTGGAGAGCAGTCAGTGGTCTGCAGGGAGGACAAAAGTTCTTGTGAAGTTAATGGGACTTCACTTTCCAGAAGGAAAGCTAGCAGGCTAAATCCCTGGTAGGCATTTTTAAGTACACAGTTGTGACATTTCTGTCTGGAGTGGAGTGGACTGGTCAGTGCAGTCTAGACTAGCCTGTAGCTAGTCTGTGTGTGTGTGTTCCAATAAAGCTTTATTTACAAATGTAAGAGCCAGACTTGCCCCTGCTCCCCTGGCAAGAGGTTCCCCACCCTTCATTCTTCACTTGCAGAGAAGGGCAGTGGGATGGGATGGGGAAGCTGATGTTTATAGGGTGTTTACCACATGCCAGGGCACTGTGATACATGATATTTCATTTGGTCATCACATAAATCAGTGTCTGGAAGGTGTGATCAGTATTTGTATTTTGTAGCTGAGGAAACTGAGGCTCAGAGAGGTTAAGTAACTTGACTGAAGTTGCTCAGCTGTTAACAGAATCTGATATGTAGCTTGAAAGGATAGGACTTTCAAGCATTGCTGAAGGGTGTCTGTAAGAGCTGTACCAGAAACCCTTGCCACTGTCAGGAAAACCATGTATATATTGCTCTCTCTCTCATTGGATAGCATTTGCTTAAGTCTTAAATATGTATCATATGTATTTTCTTAAGTCATTACCCTATAGGTTTTTTTTTTTTTTGAGGGACCCCTCTCATGTGGAATAGGCTTGTTCTCAGAAGAATAAGGGGAGGGGATAAAAATCAACTTCCTCTCGGTATGGTCCTGCCCAGAGAGGTAATCAGACAAAGAGACGTAGCAATTTGGGGAAAATGTTGACTTGGGCATTTAGAACCTAGATAACACTTGTTTATAGTTGGCACAACCAGCTTTCCATGTTCCCAGATCAACAAGTATGGTTATTTAAAGCAATGAAAATAGAAAATAATGTAGGTATTTATGGCTTCAGAAAGTGGTTCCCTCAAAAATATTTTTCCCCACCAATTCCACAAATAGAAAAAATGTTTTCTAGAAACAATCTGTATTTTTTCAGCAGTATTCAAAAGGTAAAACCATGTCTTAGCACATTTACATAAAGTCCTTAGAAAAGGCAAAACCAATCATAGGTGATAGAAGTCAGATTAGTGTTTGCTTGGAGGCAGATTGACTAGGAAGTAACACAAATTTTTTGGAGCAATAGAAATGCTCTGTATGTTAATAGAAGTATGGATTACATGGGTGTGTGCATGCATTTATCACAACTGTTTGACTTGTACCATTAAGATCTGTACATTTAAATGAACTATGTCTAAATGTAAAAACTTTTTTAAAAGTATCTTGATGGTTTTCTAGCTTAAAAAAATTTCTAAAATATTTCCCCCTACCTCTCACAGGTAGGAGAAATGACTGTTATTGAAATTCTCATTTAATTATTTCTGAATAAATTTTTTAAATTGAGACATGATTGACATATAACTGTACTATGTTAGGTGTACAGCAAAATGATTTGAGATATATATATATATGTTGCAAAAAGATCTCTCCAGTGATTTTATTTAACATCCATTACTATACATAATTACAGTATTTTTCTTGTGATGAAAACATTTAAGATCTACTCTCCTAGCAATTTTCAAAAATACAGTACAGTGTTATTAATTATATTCACTGTGCTGTGCATTGTTTCTCTTAGTTCACTTAGCATAAGGCCTTCAAGGAACAAGAAAAAGCGTAAGCTACTTCCAGAGTTAGTAGAAGAAAAGAAATAACAAAGATCATCAGAAATAAATGAAGTAGAGTCTAAAAAGACAATAGAGAAGCTCAAAGGAGCTCAGACCTGGTTTTTGGAAAGATAAAACACAGCTCTTTAGCTAGACTCACCCAGAAAAAAGAACTCCAATAAATAAATCAGAAGTGAAAGAGAAGTTACAACTGATACAACAGAAATATAGATGATCATAAGATGCGCATGAGTCTGAGTGAACTCCGGGAGTTGGTGATGGACAGGGAGGCCTGGCGTGCTGCGATTCATGGGGTCGCAAAGAGTCTGACAGGACTGAGCAACTGAACTGAACTGAGCTGAACTGTTATGAGCAATTATATGCCAGCACATTGGCCAAGCTAGAGGAAATGGATACATTCCCAGAAACATAGAAACTACCAAGTATGAAGTTTTGACAAAAATTTGAGTAATCTTGAGATGTGGGCCTCTCCTTAGAGCTCAACTTGTAACCATGTTTCTTTCTGGAAAGAATGGCAAAACGGCTCTTGAAACAATGACGTACCCAAACACAAGTACCCATTTGCCTGTGAGCCTCGCCCTCCCCCATGCTTCCCTTTTCCTTCACACTCGCCTCTCCAGTGGGCTTTTTAAAAAATTTATTTATTTGGCTGTACCATGTCCTAGTTGTTGCACTGGGATCTTCGGTCTTAAAAGTGGCATGCAGGATCTTAGTGGCAGCATGCGGCTCTTAGCTGTGGTATGTGGGATCTAGTTCCCTGGCCCAGGCCTCATACATTGGAAGCACAGAGTCTTAGCCACTAGACCACTGGGAAAGTCCCCTCCAGTGTACTTCTGACTGAGGTTTGGGTAACAAAGGGCAATTGGATGTGAAAAACTGTAGCAACCCTTAAATGAACCTTTCCTGTCTTGCTGCTTATACCCTGAAGTAGATTTTAGACTTGGTGAATCTGTTGTTCCCCTCCTGGGTACAGTTGAGAGGGAAAACTTCAACAGTGATGTAGGAACTACAGGCATGTCTCAGAGACATTGCAGGTTGGGTTCTAGACCACTGCACTAAAGCAAATATTGCAATAAAGTGAGTTACAGTAATTTTTCAATTTGTAGTACATAGGAAAGTTATGTTTATACTATCCTGTAGTCTATTAAGTATGCAATAGTATGATGTCTTAAATTGCTAAAAAAAAAATGCTCACCATCATGTGAGCTTTTGGGTCATAGTAGTAACATCAAAGATCACCAGAGATCGGTATAACAAATATGATACTACTGAAAAAGTTTGAAATATTCAAAAATTACCAAAATGTCACACAGAGACATAAAGTGAGCAAATACCATTGGGAAAATGGTGTCGATAGACTTGCTTGAGGCAGGATTGCCACACACCTTCAGTTTGAAAAAAATGCTGTATCTGTGAGGCACAGTGAAGCAACATGCGGTAAAATCGATGCACCTGTGTTCTGAGTAACTGGGGTCACCTCTGTATTCCCAGGCATCCCCTTCAGTGCCTTGAAAATGTTGCTAATGTTTGTACGAGTTGGGGAGCTAGAGATGGAGGTATAATTCTCCCAGCCTCTTCTACAACTTGGAACAGGGCTAAGAGCTGAAAACTAGTTCCATGGGCCTTGAACCCACTTAGAGGCTGGTGACTGTGAAGACTTACGAACTGCAGGGCCCACAGACAGAATGGTCTAAGTGGTTTTACTGCATCTTTCTTTCTCAAACACTGCCATGTAAAGCTGCCCTGCTCCCAGCTCTGGGATACAGCTATGGGCTCCAGAGCTGGCGGGGTTGGTCTTGGAGGTACAAGGGGTTTGTTCTCAGCCTAGAAGCCCAGGCCTGCAGAAGCCTGCTGATACGTGTGTGTTGGTACAGAGAAGGTTGGTGTCTGTTCCACTTGAATACTTTCTTTGGGAAAGAAATCATAAGCCCTTGGTAACATTCATAATCCTCACTTTATTAAAAATGGATGCATTCCTTTCTCTCTTTAAATATAGAAACATGAGCATAAGCAACCTGATTTCTAAGCAGGTGATGTGCAGACTCTGCATGTTCTACTCTTGTAGAAGATTCTCAAGGATGGAATCTTTGTTTTGTTCACTGATGAATCTGTCCTGAGGTCCTAGGGCAATGCAAAATAGGTGCTCATTAAATATTTGTGAAATTGGGAGGGACACACAGACCTGAGTGTGGTGTTACCTGATTGAGAACAGCGGGCAATATAGTCAGGGTCTCCTGGTCCATTTTGCTCCCCACAGAAGGGAAAATTCCTTTTGTGGATGAATCAGGGCTTCATAGCCCCCATGGAGGATTTCTCCTGGTTGATTTCCCTGCCATCCATTCATTTATCCATCCAGCCATTCATGAATGACTGTAATCCTCATGGGCTTCAGTGTCCTCATCTTGCTGTAGGATGGAATATTGCTGAAGAGGGATCCTGTGAGGGTGGGGATCATTTGTCTCCTATCTCTGTCCTGAATCTTGCAACCAGAGCAGTAGTCTGTAGGAGGAAATAGCACTACGCAGCTCTCTCTGCTGCTGGGTACAGACACGCCCTCCATGGCGCCTGTAATGGGAAGTGTACCCCCCTGGGCGATGAGCAGTGGTTTGATTGTCTGCTCCTCTGTGCACTGCAAGGCTAATGATAGGCGTCTGCCAGTTCCCTTTTGGCCACTCCTTTCAGACTGTGCTGTGATAGGGCTGCGGGCGTATGGGGGTGTGGTGAGGTGAAGACACCCCTGTTTTCCCAGCAGGCAGCCTGCTGAGCCCACACATCAGGAGCACTTCCTTCAGGGATCTCGAGCTGGAGCCGCTTATTACTGGAACGGGGGCATTTTAGATACTGTCAAAGTGAATCAAACAGAATTGGCCCAGCTGCCCTGCGCTGTTGGGGATGGCGACAGGAGCTGCTCATTTGCCGTCCATGCCCTTGGTCTCTCCCTCCTGCCCTGAGATTTCTGGGAGAAAGAAGGTCATTTTATGGTTCCTTATTCAGGACAAACACAAAGGACCCCATGCTACAAATTGTGCAACTGTTTATATTCAGGGTTATGGCAAAGCTTCCTAACCATTCTAATCCTATAAAAAGCTCCTTGAAAGAATAATACGTATCAGTAGAGCTGACATAGAAACATGGAATGAGTTCAGCGGAAATGCTTCAAATGCTGTGATTTGGTATTAAATAGGGACAGTCATGCGTAAGTGCTGTTGTCTGGATTCTTTCCTGAAGATTCTGTGATCACGCAGATGTAATGTCCACTCTGTGAGTCTAGATATCCCAGGAGTTCCCTAACATGTGCTCTAAATTGCATTCTGGTTGTCTCTATTCTGAGGCTCTGTCAGCGGTCCCCTGAATATCTCGCACTTCCCTTTTTTCTCCAAGTCTTCCTTTAGCATCCCGGATCTCGATGAGCTCAACTTTGTGTAACACATTTGGTTTGTGCTAGGTCATGGTGTTTTCTTATCTCTTTACCTTGCATTTGCTAGGTTTTGGTCGCTCCCACCCTCTGCCATCTTGAAACCACATGCCCTTTCTAACTTGACTGATTGTCACTTTCTTGAGGGGAAAAAAAAGAACATGTCCTGTACAGTCCTGTGTCCCTAGCCCATAGTGTAGAATCATAATACATCTATTTCTAACACATCAAGCATACCCATCATGCCATTGTACAGATAGGAAAGTCAGGGTTCAGTCAGTAGGAAATCTGAACGGTCACACAACTGCTAAGTTTCAGAATATGATTTGAACTGGGCTTTTGACTCTTAATTTTCTTTTCTGTTTTAATTATTTAAGCTTTTAAATTATATTTGTTGATTTGAGTAGGTAATACGTGTACATGGTTAAATTTTTTTTCAAAGTTTCTAGGTCTCTTTCTAGTATACCACACCATTACTGGTAACTGAATACTTCATAGTTCTCAAAATGCTCTGTTATTTTCTTCCAAGAAGCCAGTTCACAATTCTCACTTCTGCTCTTCTGTTAGTGGCTTCATCACAGAAACTTAGGATGATTTTTTTTAACCCTTCTCTCACTCAGCTCAGCTAGTTGGTTTCTGCAGACCAACAGATCCCTCATAGATCCTCAGATCTGTCCATGCCTTGTTCATTATCGCCCCTCCCCAGATCCAGGCTTCATTCTCCCACCCAGGTCACTGCAGTCTGACTGCCCTCCCTACCTCCCTTCATCCCATATCAGTTCATCTCAGGGTAATCTGAAACCTTCCAGAAACGTACAGAGGGTCCTTCTACCTTCTGATCAAGTTCTTATTCCGTAGATTCTTAAGCAGTTTTTGTTAGGCTGTCTGGTTAGGTTTGGTAATCTGGGAAAGCCATTCTCCGTTTTTAAATACTAGCAATATATGCATAATCTAAAACACATATGGCACAGTCGTAAAGAATCCGCCTGCCAATGCAGGAGATACAAGAGATACGATTTTGATCCCTGAGTCAGGAAGATCCCCTGGAGGAGGAAATGGCAACCCACTCCAGTATTCTTGCCTGGGGAATCCCATGGACAGAGGAGCCTGATGGGCTATCGTCCATGGGGTCACAAAGATATGACTGAGCATGCACACACATAAAACACATAAGATTACCAAGGGAGCCATTTTGGTATATCAATCTATGTGTACTTGCTTGTTATAATTTCTTATTAATACATTAAATAACGGTCTCCCAGCAGCTGTGATAACTACCACCACTTCAAAGTAGTGATGAGTGCAAACGATATCTTGAAATACCCACAGTATCTATGATGCAATATGAAAATATTATTTGGTTGGTATCAAATCACAGGTTCTTCTCTTAGTCTGGTATGTTACCTATATTCCCAATCAAAGGAGATGGCAAATTTCAGTTGGAGGTTAGTGAAAATGAAGTGTTAATTCTTTTCCACTTGCATTTATGGTTCCTAGGTTAAACCCCGTTCCTGTGTCTGAATCTCAAGGGTCTGTGGGGTCTGCCGTCTCGTTCCCTGTTCCCTTAGAAGCTTTGGGTCCCGCAGCTCTCCCTGCGTGGACTTTGCACTTGGCCCTATACAGATGGGACAGAAAACTGGGAAACACCACGTCTAACCTGAGTCCTGCCTCTGTTCTGTTCACATGTGTGCAGGTAGAAGAAGGATGGTGGGAAGGTGTTCTCAATGGAAAGACTGGAATGTTTCCTTCCAACTTCATCAAGGAGCTGTCAGGGGAGTCGGATGACCTCGGCATTTCCCAGGATGACCAGCTCTCCAAGTCAAGTAAGGAAGTCCTCCCACCGCACAGGAGGGGGTCCGGGCACCCACGGGTGCCTCTGTAGCCTCCCCTCTGTTCCATGGCCTGCGCTAAGTGACTGTGACAGAAGCTCATGAGTATTTTCCTGGCTCTGCTGCCTTAACCCACCATGGTTTAGTAGGTGTATCACTGTAAGTGTGTGACATGCACAGACGCACACTGTTAATATCTTTGGATAGGTGACTGTCGACCTTCCCACTCCCCCATGGATGGCCCAGGTTGCCGTACCTCTGTATACTCAAGTGTCACTCCCTGCAAGTTGATAATTATTTTTAAGATGAATCAAATGAGATTATTGATATTTCACAGCATCTCTTGAGGAACTTAGAGAAAATCATACAGACACACACACACACACACACACACACACACACACATCATCATTGGTGGGGAGAAGGATGATGTTCAGGACACACGTGGGCCAAGCGAGCTGAGGGTCCAGCCCCACATCAGGTGAGCATGCGTGTCCTACTGCGATGGTGAGAACGAACTCCAGGTCTTTTTCTCTCCAGGGCCTGAAGCTCTCCTCCCTCCAGCTTCTCTGCTGCCCTTTCCAGCTCACGGAGCAAAAGGTCAGGCCGGGGAAGCTTTGTTCTCCCAGTCGCTAACCCAGCTTCCTTATGTGAGCGTCTGTGTCCCTCTTGTGCCGTCTTGAGCCGCAGTCGTGCGTGTGAGTGTCGTAGAGGCGCGACTGTGTCACTGCGCTTTGGCACTGGCAGGGGCTGCAGACGTCCCTTCTTAACAAGAAGAGGACAGCTCAGTCCTGTCAAAATAATTGTTTAAATTGCTTTCTTTTCCATTTGGAAAAGTCTGACTTGAGTTTATTTCCCACTTAGTTGTGTCTCTTTTTATTCAACCAGTGGCATGACTGGGCACATCCCCAGTGTGGAGGTAAGCCATTTCTGGAGTCGTGCTAGGGCCACCTCCTTCACTTGGTGTTTCAGTGGCATTGACTGATCGGCTCAGTGGCGTCCAAAGTCTGGGGCCCCTACCCCTGAACCTCATTCCATCCTGGGATCTATGATAGGAAAGAGAGGAGCTGATTTGGGGGCAAAGTAAGCATCTTGATACTCCTACGTTCTCTGGTTTGGGATAAGGCAATTCTCTGCTAACATAGGCCAGCTGATGAGTATGGGCAGGACAGCAGGAAGTATCCTTGACCCCATGAGAGTGGCATTTGCTATGGCTTCCAGATTGCACACAAGAATTCTCAGTGCTATGCTTCTCCTTTCAGACACTGGAATAGTGTTGTGATTGGGTCCTATAATAACAATACTATATCTCAGGGCTATTGTGCATTAGATGGGCTCTTGGAAGGAGGACCAAATCGGGTCATCATAGCATTATTCCTATGGGTAAGTGTGTTGTGACTTCCCATGGCAAGAACGTATACAAAGCACCTCACCTATAGAAGACCATCTATAAATGGTCACCTTCATTGTTAATCATGATTAACCCTTGGGACATCCCTGTTAGTATGTTGAGGCTATTTACACAGCACTTGGTACCGTGCTCACTGAAGCATTCTCTCTACATTTGGAAATTACTTTGAGATTCCTCTACTGATGCAGAAAAGGCAATCTGGAGAGGTATTGGACCACATCTTTGGGAGAACCTTGACCTCTTGGTGTCCTGCCATGTTAGCTGTGCTTCCAGAGCTGGAGCTCAGAGAAGTAATGCCTCCTGTGTTCTTGTAACTGTTGCAATAAACCATCTCCTCTTCCTCCAAGTCAGTAATGTGGATATTTGAACCTGCCTCACTCCTCAGTTCAAAGCACATGGTGCTGGAATTTCTGAGGCAGGAGGTTAGGAGACAGAGTGGAATGGTTTCCCCCAGCCTTTCATCACACACTCAGAAGGGCTGTTTCTCTCAGAGAGACTGCTGTCCCCAGCACTCTCAATCAGTTAGAAGTCTGCCGTTTCAGGCCTGGGACAGCCTGATAATTCCAGCAGCCATGTTTAGTTTTCATGGGATCTGTCCCTGGTGAGGGGGTTTGAGGCCTCCAGAGAGGCCTGGTTTCCTAACAAGGATGGATGCTTGTGAAAGAAATGCTCGGCTTTGGTAATCTTCCTGTACGTGTAGTTAAGGAGAAGAGGACCTTTCTCTCCATGTCTTTGGCTGTCCGTATCCATCCATCCCTCCTTCCTTCTTGTCTTCTATTCTTCGTTCAACTTTTATTTAGCCCCTGTTGTTACTAAGATGCTGTACAAGGCACTGAAGACATACAGAGACAAATCAGTTAGGGTCCCTGTCTTCAGTCAGCTCACACTGAGGAAAGAGGGTGCACAGACCAGCGGCAGCTGAGGAAAGGCCCGCAGGTGCTCAGCCAGCCAGGTGTGTGAGGAGCAGTGAGGTTCACAGGCAGAGAGAGCCCAGTCCCAGAGGGATGTAGGGACGATGGTGGTCGTGAAGGGCTTCCGAGGAAAGCAGATGCGATTATCATGTCCCTAGGGCTTGCTAAATTGAGATCATCCCCTGAAAGAGAAATACCATCTCTCAGTGTTCTGACAGGCTGTTCAGTAGCTCTTTACACTGAGATGGTAAAATACATATAATTAGATCAGATCACATGCAGAGATTATGTATATTGGTAGGATTTGTTTACCTGGGAAACTTTGGTTTTAGAGTGAATCTGCTTATTGTCTATCTCCAGGGAATGGAGTTAGTTTCAGGGTACTTTACTTCACAAAAGAAACACCGTTTTGTTTTGAGATAATTGTAGGGTCATAGAAAGTTGCCAAAAAAACCCCACTGTACAGGGAGGTCCCATGAACCCTTTGTGCAGTTTCCCCCAGGGACAATATCTTGTATAGCTGTGATACATGCATATTTACTTTTATCATAGAACTGAGAAAGACAAATGGAGTTAATGCACAAAAGATATCTAGCTTTTTACTCTGGTATGAGCTGAGCTGTAGGTAATAAAGGTCTTTGTTAGACCAGATAGTTTTCACAGAGATTGCATAATTAATACATGGTTCTGGGGAAAGTCAAACTCAAAATGTTTTATACCATTTTGGTAAATTTTAGGGACCCTAGTGACATCATATAAAAATCTTCTCAATTAAAATGCTAGTAGACATTAGGAGAGGGTTTTTTTTTAAGTACAGGTAAAACCTGTATCCTGGTATATATGAAGAAAACTTTGTGTTCATGCATCCTTATACATCTCTTTGTTATGCACATACACACACCTGCATGTGCAGAAACTTATTTGATATTTGTACTGTTCACATTTCTACTTCTAGAATGTTTTTGGGGATAGTTACTCAGTTGAGTTTTGTCAACCAGTGAATGAGTGCAGTTGAAGAAACATTGCATTATATTTATAAGGAAGTGTGCCAAGACAGCTTGACACATGATATTCAGTAAATGCTTGCTGAATCCTTTCTGACTCTGAGGAGGCGTTTTTAGCTTCGAATGACAGATGCAAATTGCTTGAACTTGCTTTTCTTTAACCCTGATTTTTTTTTTTTTTGGCCACTCTACGTGGCACACAGAACTTCCCTGACCAGAGATCGAACCTGTGCCCCTTGCAGTGAAAGCAGGGAGTCTTAACTGCTGGACCACTGGAGAAGTCCTGCCCCCATGTATTTTTGTATCTGGTGGTTGGTTTTGAAAATCTGTAAACTTTAGATCTTTATTCAGGGTAATCTAATTTATCAAGGAAAGAGTTGCAGCAATTATATTGGTTGAGATGTTGATTTAAACATTTTATCTTGAATAAGAAAATTGTCAGGTAGTAGCAGAAACTTTCTGCTGTGTATTTAATTTGAAGGCACCTTTACCTTTCATAGAATTCATGAAACCTTAAAGGTGCCATTTCAAAAAGATTTTTATCAACTCTTTATTAGAGAAATCTTCTAACATACACAAATTGAAAGAACAATATGATGAACCCTTGCATACCCGTCACCCAGCTCCAGCAGTTAGCAGGCTGTGGCCAGCTTATTGCAATTATACCACTGTACAATCTTCCCTCATATTATTTTGAAGCAAACCCCAGATATATAATTTCATCCATAAAAATTTCAATATGTCAGTAAAAGGATATCTTAAATACTGTTATCACTCCTAATAGTAACAATAATAGTTGTAATGCCTCAAAATAATTACCTATATGGTCAATATTCACTTTTTCCTAATACTCTTCTATTATTTAACACAATCTGTTTGTTTGAATCTGCACCCAAAGAAAGTACATGCAATGTGATTGGTTGGTATGTCTCAAGTCTCTGGATCTCTAGGTTCTTCCTCCATGTCACCTTCTTGTTGAAGAAAGTGGGGTCCTTTGTCCATTATTTCCCCACAGCTTGCCTTTTGCTGATTTCATCTCTGCTGCGTCCTTTACTTTGTTGTCCTATAAACTGGTAATTAGATCTAGGGCCTTGATTAGATTCAGATTTGAGAGATTTGGGGGGTGGGTAGGGGTAAAAAGCTGCTTCATAGGTGGTGGTCGACAGTGTATTTGGAAGCTCATAATGTCTGGTTCTTTTTCTTTTTGAATATTAGCCACTGATGATTATCACCCAGATCTCTTCTCTCATTAGGGCTTGCAAAATGGTACCAAACAGGGAGGGGTTTTTGTTTGTTTGTTTTTTTGAAGAATGAAATAGGCTCACATGTAAGAGATTAACAGTGAAAAAAATTGATTTTTAAATTAAATTTAAAAAATTAAATTTAAATTAGATTTTTTAAAAACAAAACATCCAAGGGTTTGCAATACTTGTGTGGGCAAGGTCTTATGTCAGGGATGGAAAGGAATTGAGAGATCTAACCTGATGTCAGTATGAACACTAAAGCCCAGTGAGATGGAGTCTTGGGTGTGTCCTGGCTTCTGAGGCCACCATATAGGTGAGCCTTCCTGCCTGTACTTTGCACAATTTAGTTTTGCTTCTCTTATGGCCTATAGTTTACCTTTTAACAGAGCATGTAACAAATTTCAAATCTGAGTAGTTTAATATTTCATCTAATTATCACAGATTATGATGAATTAATTATCTTTTCAGTGACAATTTTGCATATGTAGTATTGACTAAATGATGTGGAATAGAACTGATTATGAATTATATTGATATTATATTATGGTATTAAATTATAATCAGAAAATATCTTGATCTATAAGATTTATTTGGATGTAGAGGCCAAGAAATCCAGATATGACTATTGTCCAATTTCAATTTCATGCATACTTTGTTTGCTTCACATTTAAGATATGTGACTTTCCTATTTCTAACATCTTTTTGATATTTAATTTCTTAGAGTATGAAATAATTGTAAAACTAAAAAGCATTCCTGTTTTTCTTTTTAAAGAAAACATTGTTTAGCTACAGAAATGTTTTCAGCTTTTTCCCATAGTTTTTAGAGGGAGAAAGTTTGCATTTTCTTTCTATAACCCTTAATAACCATGATATTTGAGTTTTACTTGGCTTTCTTATTTTCCTAGTTCCTTATTTTTAAATTATAAGTTCAGATACTTTTCACTAAAGTGAAGACAAAGTGAAGACAAAGACGGCGGCCTTTTAAAACTTAGGCCAAACCACTCCCATGATATAGGAATATTTTATTTCATTAGCTGTGAGAAATGGATTACTTAGTGCCCCATGCCTATAAAAACTAAAGCCAGGCTGGTATCCACCATGCTTTGGTATTTGTATACTTTTTTCTTTTTAATATTAAATGATATTTGTTTTGTATATGATGTTCTGGTGGCAGGAAGGAGCAATTAGCAAATTGATGAAATAGAGTTTCAGGCAAAATTAGATGCTAGTGTAAGCATATGATTTTGTGTTGAAATTGAAAAATGGTTCCCCTTTACAGAGTTTTCTGCCTTTGAATACTAATATTTAATAGTAGAGTATCCCCCCACCTCATAAAATAAGTAGCATTCACATTCATGGCCTTTCCATGGCCCATCTCTCTTGTTCTTTAGATGGAATGTGTGTGTCCTCACTCACCCCCAGCCCAGGCTCCACTTCAGTCATCTTGCTGCCAGTGGATGGGGGGACCTTTACAGAAGTGCTTGGCCATTCAGAGACAGAAGTGCCATGTCTGCCTCATTGATTCTCAGACTTGGTCCTGGGGAAGAACAAAGGGAGGTTCTCTTGTACTTGGAGGAAATTGAAATACTGAAGCACTTTTTTGAAAATAATTGAAGAAATTGAAGTACTTCATTGAAATACTGATTTCTTTTTTGTGTGTGTAACACCAAGAGGACTGCTGCCATTCAGTTCTTGGATGGGAGGAGTCTGGCTCAGAAGACAGCTGTATTCCTTAGGAGTGGAGTAATGTTACCTTAATGATTGAAGTTAAGCAGGATAAAAATTCACCCAAACAAAAACCAGCCACTGTTAATTGCTCCACTTTGTCATCAAGTCCTCAAGAGCTACAACTCTAACGAGAACATCTAAAACACTTGTTTCTTTGATTACCCTATGTAGCCAGTGATTTGAATGTCTAAGTTTTCGCTTTAGTTAGTTGGAGCACATCTGTCAAAAAGGGCAGATTTTAAAGCAGTGGTGTACCTCCATGTCTATAGGACACAGAAATTGGCAATACCTGATTCCATTTAATTTGTTGATCTGATCAGTTACAGTTCCTTTCATGTGTTAGGAGTGACATGGCCCAGAAGTTGACATGATGGTCCCTAATGGGGTTTCCCATTTTCCTAGAGTGTTTCTAAAAAGTGAGACAAGTTGCTTTCTGTCACTCAGTTTTCCTCTCTGCCTCTCTGTAAATGTAGCCTACCTTTTCATCTTTCGAACTTATTATGAGGGAGCTATAACAATATCTTCTTATGAGGGAGCTATGTGGCCTCCAGTTCGATATTTAGCTCACAACCATAATAGGACCTGTTTCTTGGATGACTTAGAGTAATGTATATATTGTTTGTCTTTATTAAACCATTTTACCTCCTAATGTAGGGTGTGTGTGTGTGTGTGTGTGTGTGTTCGTCTACTCAGACTGGGGCAGAGTATGTGTAGTCTATGTACTAACTCGTGATTCCAGAGAGATTTGGGCTTTAGCCATGTGCCCAGTCTTATGCTATTTGTTAACTTCTACTTGTAACAACAAAAAAGGAGATAGTTTGACACTGGGTGAGTCCTATGTCCTCATGCTTAAGTGCAGTCTCATGACTGATATGGCAAACCTCAATTAAGGTGGTTTAAAGAAATAGGGTTTTCTGGCATCTTTGATGCAAAGCAGAAAACCCCTTACATCAACATGGAAGTCACGATTGGTTTCCAACCTCATTGATAAAAACCCATTTCTAGAATTCTAGTACATTTTCTTGCTTAAAGGTACTAAGAATGAAAAATCTTTTAAAAAGGATTCTGTGCCTTTTTTAGATTCTTGGGGTCATGAGTATCAGTTTGTATCATCCTGGGCTCTAGGGGTAGAAGATAAAAGATAATGGACCAAAATCTATATTCTGTTTGAGTCACACTCTGCAAAGAGAAGATTGAGTTACCTAAGGAATCTGATTGGTTAGATTTCCTCTGGTTAATTGAGATTTTCCTGTCCTTGAGGTGTAATGTGGAAGTGGCTTCCAGGTTTAAATTGGGCATAATCCACATGCCAGGCATTCAGAGAGGTGAGCCCCGGTTCTGGGGTTCATTGCCATCATGGTTGCATGGGGACTTTGGGCTCATTCTATAACATTCTTAAACTCTGCCTTTATGATTTCTAATTAATTTTGTGGATGAAGCTTAAAGTGGATTCATTGAAGACAAGTTCAGTTAAAGACTCTCCTTCTTCCTTCTTTTGCCATCACTTGCTCCCCCTCCCCCCTCTTGTTTTTCTCTCCCCTTCTCTTTTCTCATTCACTGTCAGGAAAGACTACCTTTGAAGGGACAATTCTGTACCGAGCTGCACCGGGAAAGACGGAGGGCCACAGACGCTATTACAGTGAGTGACCTTAACAGCAGGAGGCATTTGTAAAGATAAGATCTGGGTACTTGTGTTTTTTGATGCAGCTGCACTCCCCTGAGCTGCTCATGCTTCTGCCAAGTGTCTGTGAATTTCTCAGCCAAGGACATGGGCTTATTTGCCTGAGATAAGTGCCGTCTCCTTGGTGTGTGCTGCAGGAGCATTCCCATCACCGGCCCCCAGCGCTGCCTTGTTTGCTTTGTGCCTCTGTCATGTGTGTGACATGCGTGCATGAACCATGCGTGCAGAGAAGGGATCCGTAACACTGGTCATGGCATATGTATTTGTCCCAGTATCTGCACCTCTGGAGTGGTGTAAGATGGCTTCTCATGGAGATGTCAACCCTTTGTGGTTATTGCTTTTACTGAGTGGGTCAATCAGTAAGGCATTGCCTCATTGCGCGGTTCAAAGAAGTAAGAAGTGGGCATGAACAGTCCATGCCAGAAATGATATTTTGCTTTGCTCATTCAGCCAATCACCACACGGCAGACTTCTTTTTGTCAGGACCAGGGTGTAGCCTTTGGTGCAGTGGAAAGAAAGCTGCCAAAAGTTGAGGGGATGGAGATAAATGAGATTGCTGAATGAATCTCATGAAGTTCTTAGAATGGGCCTGCCACACAGTAAGCACTAGACATGTGAGCGTAAAACTGAAAGTAAATAGAAATGGCTCACGGATTTGAATTGATTAGTGCTGGAATATTAAGGAAATTATTGACAATGACTTTTCTGTAATTCAGCCAATTATATGAGCGGCCATAGCAAACCTGAGGAAGCTTTGTTCTTTTCTCACGGCCAAGGAAAATCATCTGCCTTAGAGTGCATACGTACATATGTGTACATAAAGACGTATACACATATGTGTGCATAGAGATGTATACATGACTATGAAAGAGAAGGTTCTGGCATGAACTCCAGAGCCAGGCTTCTCAAACTGTCTGCAGCAAAGTGTTCTTTGATTTCCATCCCCCTGCGGACAGATAACCTGGTCCTGCGGGACGTGCCTTCACTGCGCATGTGCTGCACCTCTTGCGCCTCCCTGTGGGAGCAGACGGACCAAGGCTGGTCTGTGCTCCATTCACATAGACAAGTCTGTGGGCCACACGTCTGGAAGTCACACCAGCACACACTGCTATAAGTGTTTCTGTGCACAGACACTTTCTGTGCTTGGTACCCAGTGTTTCAGTAACGAACCCTTCATGACCTGGCCCCAGTTCACAGACCACACTTTGGGTTCCCTTGCCCTTGGGTGTCATGTGGCATATTTTACACAGTAGTGTGTGTTATGAGCACCAGTGACCAAAAGATACAGCACCAAACAGACGTGAACATGAAAAGCCACCTTTCTTTCCCACCAAAGGGAAGGACTAGATTTTGGGGTTTTTCATCAATCTAAATATTCAGCTATTTAACTTGTATCATACTGGAAAGTGATAGAAGCAGGCTGCCAGAATTTCTGGAAGACAGATCTGCCGTGTGTTTCCTTCCCAGCCCATGCTTGTGTGGTTGAATGACCCTGCAACCTCTCGCTGTGTAACATGAAGAGTATTTCTCAGAGTAACTAATGCACAGTTATTAAGGTGAGCCCAGAAGGTGGCAAATCCCTAAAACCAGAAGCTCAGTGAAATCAGGATGCCAGTGGTTGAAAATATTATGTTTCTAGGTAATGAGGAATGATAAAAAGAATCCTTCAAATTCTTTTCTTTGAAAAACGGTAACAGCCTTGCCCTATTCCCTTTGCCCTGCTGCCTTCTGCTGTTGGTGGTTGAGGGGTGGGGTGGAGGCACGATGATGGTTTCTATTCACTAACCGTTTCTTTATTCCACTCTCAAATGCTTCTTTCCAAACCAGAAAAGAATATACAAGCCATTTATCACACAGAAAGAATCCATACGGCAAAATGAGAACATGTTAAAGGGGAAATGACATAATATTTAGACTCCGAAATTATATCTCCAGCAGGGATATTTCCCAAAACAATGAACAGATAAACACATGAATGGATAGCTAATCCAGGGAGGTTCTCCATGTTTGCACACTTGCATCCAGTCCTGTAAATTGCAGCTGACCCCCTTGTTGTGGGCTGTTCCTTATTCTTATGCCCTCTGTTCTTGCTCATAAGTGCTGTTCTTTAGTTAATTAAAATGTACACCTGGGATCTTCCTCATTCCTGCCCCCCTCTTCTTGGCTTATAATTACTGTTTTATTGAAAATAGCAGCAACAACAAACACAGCCATTGTTTAAAAGATTTGATTTTGAAACATGTTAGCGATTTTTAATGACCTTTCTGTATTTTTCTGTTTTCATTTAACAGTTTCTTCCTGCACTGAGACTTGTCTGTATGAATGACTTCGACATTTTATGACCGTTTATGCAAGCAGTGATTTGGTGTATCTTTCTTAGGTACTAGGAGGCCACCTTACCTGTAGGAAGATAATGCACAGTGTGGCTAATAGAGAACTAGAGCATCATTGTCATCAGCAGATACATAGTCAATGTTCAGGGGCTATTCTGTACATCTCGAGTCTTTGAGAGACAGGCTTAATGGTAGACTTTTCATAAAATTTCCTTTGGTTCTTGTCCTTTGATGCCATGACTACTGTACTGGCCATCAAAGTAAGGATGTACACTCAGAAATTAACTAGAAACAAATAGGCTCTTCCTTTTAGGAACATGATTGTGGGCAGAGCCTGGGGAAAGAGGAATCTGGGGAGGTAAGTGTCCACGCTGTCTTACTGATAACAGTTTGACTGTAGGAAGTCCAAGGAAAGGTGTCATGTCCCCAGCGTTCTTCTTTGGAAAGGAGTTCAGCTTCAGGGAAACATTGGTGTTAAGGGAGTGAAGAAGAGCTGGAGGCGTGGGGCATTCTGGCCTCCCACAAGGCAGCTTCCTTTCCTTCTTTAACAAATACAATCATCTTGCCAGTGAAAGCGTTCCAATGTCAAGTTTGGTTTAGTGCTTTCCTAGAGAAGCATGTCTGTGTGCATTTATTCCTTGTAAAGCCATCCAGAGATTTAATTCTTTGGCAGTCATAATTTTGTGTGGTTTCTTTAATTGCTAATTTGTTTAAATGGCTTTTAGCTTACAGTTTCCCTTTAGGAAATGTTACTTTCGTTGCTAATTGCTAATTGACATGTCATAAAGATAGGAGGTACAGTATGTGGTATTGACTGGGTGGGGAGGCGAGGAGGGGGCAGGAAAGGTTGTTACTGCATAGACTGCACAAAAACAAATTTGGCTAAGAACCAGGCTCTGGTGGAAAAGAGGTGACATGCCACATTGACAGAGGCATCTGCTTTGAAATTGGATGTTCTGAAAAGTGTTGATTTGCTTCTTAAAATTCAAGGCTGGGGAGGTGGAACAAAACTCAGAGCCACCTCCCTGCAACATCCTTACACACTAAATGAACAATGGCAACGCGAGTTATCCTGTACCCTGTGATACTTGGAGCAGTGGTTCCTGGTTGGCTATGAGGTGCTTCATGGCTGTGGCTGATTTCTGAGCTCTTTCTTTCCCCATCCCCGCTCTTGACAGGTTTAAGGGAAACCACAGGCTCCGAGAGTGACGGGGGTGACTCAAGCAGTACCAAATCTGAGGGTGCCAACGGCACAGTTGCAACAGCTGCCATCCAGCCGAAGAAAGTCAAGGGAGTGGGCTTTGGAGATATTTTCAAAGACAAGCCAATAAAGCTAAGACCAAGGTCGATTGAAGTAGAAAATGACTTTCTGCCGGTGGAAAAGGTATGTTTGACAGTTTGTTTTATTTCCACATAACATCCTGTATCCAAAAGTTACCTCGTAGGGCTTGGCGTCTGAGATGTCCTGTGCCTCTCTTGGGCTCTCATTGTCCTTGTGTGCAGCTCACCTTCTATATGAGGACAGCTTTTAAAAAGGCTCATGCTCTACTTTACTGTTGCTTTTCTTACCAATCTCCTGTCTATGGAATGTTTCTCAGGGTGACTTTTCCCATAGACCAGCCCTTCTCAGTTTTCTCTGGAGAAAAGCCACTCACGCCTGGTCTCAGCTAAACACATGACCTTGATACTTTTCAGGCAGCCACCAGTCTCTCTCCTCTCCTGGAATGTTTCTCTGGTGCTTTGTGCTGGGGCATGTTGACTGCTTCTGCACTAGAGAAAGGGGTTGTGCATTTTTTTCTCAAGGTCTTTGGTGCAAATGATTTCAGACTGCTACCAGGAAGTCTCCTGCGTGCATGAATGGCAGAGATGGCCCTCTCTGCGAGTGCCTGGGTCTTTCCCGTCAGGGAGCTGGCTGTTTTGTCCTGCCCCTGGTTCTGGGTTGGTAAAAGGCAGACAGCGTGCTGCTGCTGACTATTCGGTTGCCACAGCAACACACCCCGAGCCGTCATGCTTGTGGCTGTCAGTGACGTCTACTGTGGTACACTTCTAAGCATCATAGCCTTGCTTAGGATTTGATAAATACTGTGGAATTTTCCAGATTGTAATAAGCTACACTCGTGCTGTGCTTAAGGAATGTTTGTTAATTTGATTTAGTGCTGAAATTTTTTCTTTGACGTTTGTGCCAGCAGGCTTGGGGGATGGGGTATTGGCAACATCGCTACTGCAGGTTTACCCACAGCTTTTAAGGGTTTTCCATTTTTCAGTGAGATGAATTTTTGAAAGTTGCATCATCTTCTGCAGCTGTAGAACTTCCACCCACCTCCGTCCCTCCATCCACCAGCAACTTAGCCTGGTGTCATCATGCATTAGAAACAAAATCTGGAAAGGAAACTTTTTGGACACTTAAACATCCTGAGAAATGAGTAAGACAGAAAGGACAGACACTTAAAAATGAAGACTGTTTCATTTAAATTCTTTCGTGGAAACTTCTCTTATACACTATTGTTTCCTTCAGTAATCAATTTGGTGTTTCTCAAGATCTGAAAACTATTTAGTATCCCAGCTTGTGAGCTCATTTCTGTTCAACACAGTCACTTTCAGATTCCAGGAGATATTTACAAAAAAGCAAGTTCCCATCTTGGGAAGGAACAATGAATACAGGTTTTTCTTCATTTTATTCAAGTGGTCGAAATGAGCATGATCATTGACTCTGTCAGTGAACAGTTAATTCCTTGTTTGTTTCATGATTCTTGGTCTTATTCTTCTCTGTGTAAAAGCACATTGTGTGTGTGTAATCAGTGACAAATATAATATTCTCAGGTTTGTATCTCAGCACATGTCCTCTGAGCCCCACAGCCAGCCACAAGTCCAGCTGCCAACTTGAATATCTCCACTTGAAGTTCTTAAATTCTTTTTATATAAGATAAATTCTTATATAAGACAATTTTATATAAGATAAATTCTCATCTATCTCAGCCATACAAATACATGTATCCATTCTTCCCAAACTCCCCTCCCATCCAGGCTGCCACATAACATTGAGGAGAGTTCTCTGTGCTGTACGGTAGGTACTTGTTCGTTATCCATTTTAAGTATAGCAGTGTAACACACCATTTATGTACAGAGAAATCTCACTGGCTACTGAACTCCTGAAATGCTGGAAAAAAATTTAATCGTATTTTTTTTTTATTCATGGCCAAGTTTGTGGCAAATTAACAAGAACAACTGAAGGCAGATTGGGAAAAAGTCACTTGCAGTTCTGAAATTCTTATCACCTTGTCCAGGTCGGAACTCATCCTCTTCCCTCTCAAATCACTCTGCCCACAGCCTTCCCATCTCAGTTGAGGGCAGTGCCGCTCCCCTCCCATCACTTGAGAGAAAAGCACTGGGGTGGTCTCTCCCTCCCCTCGCTCCCTCACATCCCATGGCTGATCCATCAGCAGCCCCACCCGCGTTGCCTCCTAAGCGTGTCTGGCGCCTTCATCAGCTCTGGTCTCACCATCACTGCGGTGGCCTCTAATTGGTCTCCCTCCCCTACAGCCTAGTGTCAGTGTCGAACCCAGGGTCATGCCACTCTTTTCAAACACCTGTAGAGGCTCCCCTATGGACCAAAGTGGGAGTCTTCCTCACAGCCCAGGAGCTAGGCTGACCTGAAGCCCATGGCCACTCGGACCTCTCTGCTCACTGCTCTTTCCCCGCTTGCTCACTTGCAGCCCTCTGGTTCCTGCTCACACATCCCATGTGTGCTCCCGCTTGGCGGGCCTCTGCCTGGACACTGTTGCCATCTGCGCCCCCAGCTGCCTGCCCCTCCTCCCTGATGCCCCACCATTCAGGAACCTGCCCCCTTGACCCCTCCTGCACTGCACTTTCTGTTTTCCCTAGCACGCGCACCCTTCTGACATAATGTTTATCTTGTATTATGTGTATTCTTTGTTCACTGATGTGTGTAATGTGCCTAGAACAGTGTGTGGCACATGGTAGATGCTCAGTATTAGTTACAGGAATAATATTAAAACTAGCACTTTAGAGATTACAGACATCTATGAAATGAGGCGACTGTGTAAGAGTTATATAGTCAGAAATATAGTAGTTGTATGGTTCGCTGCATCTTTGTGAAGCAAGATTTACTGCATTGGTCTTACAGACATGAAATGTTAACTTCATCAGAGTAATACACACACACACACACACACACACACACACACACAGCGTGTGTGTGCATCTTGATTCGTGGTTTGTTTGTGGAATGAAACCATGTGCTGGCAGCTCCCTTAGCCTGCTTCTCATTGTGAAGTCTCTGGGGGAAACGTAAACTTCCCAGCCTGTTTTACTGGCAGCAGACAATTTTTACAGCATCTAAGAGGATTTAAAACTCTCTCCACCCCCTGTTGTTGGTGCCATGGATAGTTCCATAGATTTATGGTTCCATTATGTTATTGCACAACCTGGCGTGGGAGCTCACGAGTGTAATGATGTTTTACTAGTGTACAACCTGGTTCTCATCGCTTTTGAGATAGTTCTGCGTCAAAGATTTATGTTTAAGGAAGAAAGTTTCCTTTGAGAGTTGAGCTCACTGTTTCAGTTTTGCAGAAGCACAGACTGGATCTCATGTGACAGCATCTGTGTTCAGTGAAGCACAAGCGGGTCTTCCACTTAGGCTGGGGCAGTTGACCTTCAGACATGACTGGTTTGATAACTTACATGAGGGGAAAAAAAGGACTATGATGATTGTTAACAGCTGCGAGCATTCTAGTGTGCTTTCTGTTCAAGTGTGAGAAGTTCTAAGATCTACTTTTCTGAGTCAGTTGAAAATTATGTGTTTATTTTACCTGGGCTTGAATCTGTATCACCCTACCTGGAGTGGTTGAATGCTGATGATTAAACACCAGGAGAGAGGTACTGGTGTAGCTTTAACACCCACCCATAACAACAAGGAAATAATTCGTATTCTTGCTTCTCTTATTGAACGATAAGGAAGGACCCCAGTTATGAACCTTTTTAACACTACCAGTTGTGAATATGCCTGTGAATGATGTGTTTAATGCACCACTTAACCAAAATATGTATAGATGAAAAGATTTAATGTCTGGGATTTGACTTCCAGTAAGTTGGAAAATGGAAGAGTGGCTGAGGCACAGAGGAAACCAGATTGGTTATGAGTTGATGATTGTTGAGACTAGGTGGTGCATACATGGGGCCGCAGTATGCCGTGCTCTGTTTTGGTACATGTTGGAAATTTCCTCTGATAAAGGTTAAAAAAAAACTTAGGGGAAAGTGTACCATTTAAACTCAGCCCAGAGCTAAATATGTGTTGTATCAAAAACAGTGGAAAATACGGTGTGGCTAAAGGTGAACTAAGTTAAATATCATAAGATTAGAAAGGTGTGGTACCATTGTCCTAGCTGATTGACCTTTACAAGCTGACTTCGCCTCAGTTGGACCATCTGTAAAATGGGAATACTCTTTATACCTATCCTACTTCGTGTGTGCGTATGTGTGTGTGTGTTCAGTTGCCACATGCTGTCCAACTCTCTGTGACCCTCATGGACTGTAGCTCACTAGCTCCTCTGTCCATGGGATTTTCCAAGCAGGAAAACTGGAATGGCTTGCCATATCTTACTCCAGGGGATCTCCCTGGATCAGGGATGGAACCCACATCTCCTGCATTGGCAGGTGAATTCTTTTCCATTGCACCACCAGGGAATCATAGGACTTTTAAAAAATGCTATATAGCTGAAAATACTTGGGAAATGTAAATGTAACTCATTTCAGGTAGTATTTATTGGGTATTCACTATACGCTCAGCACTGGGGATACAGTGGTAAATAAGAACAGGTCACTGCCCATCAGGGAGCTGCAGAAAAGTAAACAAGAAGAATAACGCAGCGTGGGGAATGCCATGACCAGGCTGAGAACATGTGCTGCGCTGCAAGAAGCCTTGGGCGTGGCAGGAAGTGGTGAGTGGTTAGGGAGGCTGGAGAGTGTGTATTCCCGTGTGTCTGTGTGTACCTACTTCCTAGAGGAAGTGATGTTTAGGCTGAGAACCGTGGGTCCAGTACACATTCATCAGGCAGAGGAGAATAGAGTTGTCAAAGTGGAAAGAGCAGCATGTATACGTGCCTGAAGGGAAAAGAAAACAGCACAGAATGTGTGTCCAGCTTCCAGCAGGAAGTGGGGAAAGATGAGAATGAAGAAGAAAGCCGGGCCCAGATTAGCAAGGGCCTGGTGAGACTTGTTAAGGAGTTTGGACTTGAATTTGAGGGCAGTGGGGAGCAATTCTCAGCAGAGAAGGATGTGATCAGATATGCGGTTTAGGGAAAGTATACCAAGTTGCAGTGGGAGGAGTGGATTACAGATGCCAGGTAACTAGAATTCAGGAGAGAGGGTAACAGAAACTTTATATTGACTCTACCAGTAAATCTCCCTCCTCATAGGTTCTAAACCAGTTAATGAATAAGGTGAGTCAGTGGGTGGAAAATCAGAATATTATTTTTGCTTATTTTTTCAGTATGGATGTCCAGTTGACTCAGCACAGTTTATCAGAAAGATCATCCTTTCTGAAGATCACCTGTTTATCAAAAAGGTCACCTTTGTCATAATTTAAGTGCCTGTGTATGTGTGGGTTCACTTCCATACTCTCTGTTCTGTTGGCTGTTTGTCCTTATGGTCATTCTGTACTACTCTAATTACTGTAGCTTTGTAGTCAGTCTTGATTTCTGGTACTGTAACTACACAAACTCTATTTCTCTTCTATAAGATTTCCTGGGCTGTTCCATTTCATATAAATTTTAGCATCAGCTTATTAATCCCTACTCCCCCAAAAAATCTTCTGGATTTTGAATGGCATTACTTGAACTCTATAGATACTTTAGAGGGAGGGGGGGAGAGAATTGACACCTTTCCAATCTATGAACATGGTATATTTATTTACATAGGTCTTATTTTACTTTGTAAAAATTTCTCAAGTTATATATTTATGATCTGTGTCTGTTTCTCTACTTGTGTTATATTACAATGTTGTTATTGATGAAGGCAAATTTGGAGGATATAGATTGTGTGTGTGTGAAGTCACTCAGTCATGTCCAACTCTTTGAAACCCCATGGACTGTAGCCTGCCAGGCTCCTCTGTCCATGGGATTCTCCAGGCAAGAATACTGGAGTGGGTTGCCATTTCCTGTTCCAGGGGATCTTCCCAACCCAGGGATCGAACCCGGGTCTCCTGCATTGCAGGCAGATGCTTTATCCTCTGAGCCACCAGGGAAGCCAGAGGATATAGATTAGAAAAATCAAATGGGCCTAGCTATTGATCTTCAGAATTAGACAGACTCACTCACCCAGTCTCAGTGATGCTGTGCTCGGGCAGACCCATGTGATGTAGAAGAGCCTGCTCCTTGGGGAACAGCAGAGACAGTCAATTTCCAAGAGGAGGAGAAAGAAGAGTGGAGCTAAGCATGCCCAGTTTACTTTTCCTAAATTCACATATCAGAGAAGTCATTTCACTCTCTCAGGATAAGTGAATAGGGAGACAGAGAGTTCCAAGAGTGTTCAGTTCTGCCCAGAGGCCAAGAGCGTCCAGAGAGAGTGTCCATTTGGTCTCCCCTTTACATGGAAAGAAATATCAAGATAAGACAAACAAATTTTCTAACAGCTTTGAACTATTACTATAAGTATTGGGGGGAAATATTTTGGAGATAGAATCAAGAAGTTTGATAGTATGTGGGGGATAAAGGAGAGGAAAGACTTGAAGAGAATGCCTCGGCAACTGACTTCAGCAGCTGGATGGATGGCAGTATCATTCCCTAATTAGAGAAAACAGGAGGAGAAAGATATTGGGGAAGGAAGGTTATGGGGTCAGTCTTAGACTAGCTGCATTTTGAGGTCCTTGTGGGACCATCAAGGGAGGCATCCATCAAGCAGTTGGGTAAATAAGTAATGGGGAGTGAACTGTGGATTTGGGTTTTAGAGTCATCCACCTAGAGATCGGGTTGAGAGACTGTAAGAAGGCAACCCAGACAGGACCTTATTCTCATGAACATGGCTTATACCTTATCTCCCACCTGTGGACCAGAGAGAGAACTTCCTCATCAGGCTGCTTCCCTGTGACCCTGCTCTCGTCTCACTCTTTTTCTGAATGCTTTCCCGTTTCACGAGTCACTCAGGTGATCACTCCTGGCCAAATAAGCTCAGAAAGATGTGTCAGGTATTACACCTGGGTAGGTCAATTCCAGATGCACAGCTGAGTCCCAAGACCTACCTAACCTGATGTGTGGGCTTTTTTTTTTTTTTTTTTTTACTTTATTTTACTTTACAATACTGTATTGGTTTTGCCATACATTGACATGAATCTACCACGGGTGTATACAAGCTCCCAATCCTGAATCCCCTCCCACCTCCCACCCCATATCATCACTCTGGATCATCCCCATGCACCAGCCCCAAGCATCCTGTATCCTGTATCGAACATAGACTGGCACTTCGTTTCTTACATAATATTATACATGTTTCAATGCCATTCTCCCAAATCATCCCACCCTCTCCCTCTCCCTCAGAGTCCAAAAGTCTGTTCTATACATCTGTGTCTCTTTTGCTGTCTCGCATACAGGGTCATCATTACCATCTTTCTAAATTCCGTATATACGTGTCAGTATACTGTAGTGGTGTTTTTCTTTCTGGCTTACTTCACTCTGTATAATCGGCTCCAGTTTCATCCATCTCATTAGAACTGATTCAAATGTATTCTTTTTAATGGCTGAGTAATACTCCATTGTGTATATGTACCACAGCTTTCTTATCCATTCATCTGCTGATGGACATCTAGGTTGCTTCCATGTCCTGGCTATTATAAACAGTGCTGCGATGAACATTGGGGTACATGTGTCTTTTCAAAGTCTTTATTGAATTTGTTACAGTATTGCTTCTGTTTTATGTTTTTGTTTTCTGGCCAAGGCAGGCATATGAGATCTTAGCTCCCCATCCAGGAATCAAACCTGCACCCCCTGCATTGGAAGGCAAAGTCTTAACCACTGGACTGCCAGGGAAGTCCCTGGTATATTTTTATATAGAATAATCCTGGCTTTTTGGTACCAGCTTATTCCATGCTTAAGTGCCCTAGGTACAGCTAGTATTGGCCCCCTTAATTAATGAGAAAAGTAGTCTTTTTGGTCTGGGATCTTCAAATGGCCAGATTGGAAAAAATATTTTTCTAGGTTGGTTGTTTACCTTATTGGATTCCCTATAAGAAGCTCCATGGTCTTCCCGTCTTAGTTGATTTCCATTATGATCTCTCTCTCTCAAAATGATTGTTTTCTTTTTTTTCTTCTCTGTTCCACAACTAGATATTGTGTTTGCATCAGTCTCTTTTTTAACTCTCATCATCTTGAATCTCATTTATAGAATCACAGGCATCCAAATTAATGCCTTGATAATATCAACATTGTAGCTTTTACTTGCAACAGAAAATTAGAATTAAAGTCACATACAAATGAGCTAGTAATCAATTTTTTAATCAGCCAAATTACAGGAAGAGAAATTTTAATATCGTCATATATATCTCAGGTAGTCTTTTTATCCCTACTAGTAAAAATTCATCAAGCTGTATACTGATGTAAAATTAAAACATGTAAACATCTAAAGTGATTATCTTAGTTCCTTAAAAGTGAGAGAGTTATGTCTCTAATCCTTTGAAGACTGTAGCTGTGGGGTATCCCAGGAGCTAATGATATAAACTTTGATTTATGAAACACAACTGGGTCAAACCTTGTCACGATTATATGAGACCTATAATGTTGAATGTCTTGCACAATGGCTAAAAGATAAGATTTTGTGACATCTCTTAAGCAGATGAAAGACCTGTGGTTTTTAAACAGCAGATGGAATTGAGATGCCCACTGGTTGCCTAAGCTGAATGAAGTGTCTGGGATTTTCAAACTTTGCTTTATGTGTTATCTTTCTTAATCTAGGAAAGGTAAGAAGATCGCTGGTAGGAAAAGGGAACCAGAAGCAGTATACAGGGTTACTCTTGGACATAGTAGGTGCTATTTAGTATTTTATGTGTGTTTCATGTATACTTTCTAAAACATTCAGATAGTGTATTTTCCATGAAATGTTTAATAGCAGCCATATGGTCACCAAGAATCACATTCCCAGGAGGCCTTAAAATTGTGTTTTAGGAATGTAGTGGTTATTAAGCATGAAGGTCAGAATTCCCAATGTTCATATCCTAATTCTACCTCTTCCTGGTACAAATTATTATTATTATTATATCTACAAATTTAGATTCCTCATCTGTAGAATAAAATAACAAGAAAACCTGGCTCATGTGGTTGTTAGGAAGATTAAGTAACACACACAAAAATGGGTCCAAGTGCCTGGCATAGAATAATCACTGAATTAACGTTAATAGTTATTGTTACCCTTCTGGTTGTTAGAATACGAATGCCTATAAATAGCAGTGCAGTCTCCAGGATCATGTCTTTAACTTTTCATTATGGAAATTTTAACGCTTGGAGAAGTAGAAATAAATTTTGCTACATCTGTGGTAGCTGTTTGACATCACCAAGTCTTCAGTGTCGGCCATTGGAAAGTAAGTGCTGTGCAGAAGACGTGTAGGGCACTGAAAATACTCTGTACGGCGCATCTTCCCAGGTGGCTCAGTGGTAGAGAATCTACCTGCCAACACAGAAGACACAGGTTCGATCCCTGATCTGGGAAGATCCCTGAAGAAGGAAGTGACAACCCACTCTAGTATTCTTGCCTGGGAAATCCCATGGACAGAGGAGCCTGGTGGGCTGTAGTACATAGGGTTGCAAAAGAGTCTGATATGACTTAGTGACTAAACAACAATTCTGTATGATTCCATAATGATAGACACATGTCATTATATTGGGTTGGCCAGAAAGTTCATTCAAGTTTTTCCGAAACATCTTACAGAACGAACTTTTTGGCCAATACAAAACATTTGTCCAAACTCATAGAATTGAAAAGTTAAGAGTGAACCCTAAGGTAAACTAGAGACCCTGGGTGATAAGGAGGTTCATTGGTTGTGACAAATATATCACTCTTGTGTGAAATGTTGATAGCAGGGGAGGCTGAGCATGTGACGAGGTATAGGGTATCTGGAAATCTCTACGCCTTCCTTTCACTGTTCTGTAAACCTCAAAGTGCTCTAAAAATAAGTCTAAGAAATAAAAGAAAGCAAGTCCATTATTTTGGACCCTGTCTTTGTTAGTCACCATTGTATCTACAGTTCCTTGAAAATCATTGGTAAACTATAGGTGGCCTTCAATAAATATTTGTGACTGGATACATGAGTATGTTTTGTCCTAATCCAAGCATGAGAATAAAGGAAGACTCATTCTGTTTGGGGTCTGCTTGTAGCCTGGTTGTAGATTTACTCTTCCATTTGCTCATTAATTGGCTCATTCCTTCATTCACTGAAGCTTTATTGAATGTATTTTATGGATCAGCAGTGGCAGCTCTGAAATTTCTGGATAAATGAGCTAAGGAATGGCAATCCATTTGGAAAGGGCTTGGCTAGGTAGCATGTCTGGATGCTGTGTTAGCATAATGTGTGCAGACTTTTCACCTGGCAGGTTGTTTGTTGCAGGGGCGAGGGGGAGGGGGTGGGCGGCTCTGGTGTATTTAACTGGAAGGGAGTTCACACTTCCTCCCCCACATCACGCCTTAGATCAGCTGTCACATACAGGCCTCTTATTTAGCGCTTTGGATTGTCCCTACATGAGAGAGAAGTGAAGACATATTTAAAGTCATTCTGATGCACAGGAAAAGGACTGGCAGAGCTATGTCCAAAGCATTAAAGACATTAGAGAGGAAGGAGCTGCTAACTCGCCTGGAGTCTGCGAGGAGGGAATAGTGTGTAGGGGAGATTTTTCAAGGAAAGTGACATTTGAGCCAAGTGTTAAAAGATACCTGGAGATTCATGGTCCCAGCAGTGTGTACAGGGACCAGGGGAGAGCGTGGTGATGGCCAAGGGCTGGGTCTGGCTGCACTGCAGGGGTCTTGGGGGCGGGGAGTTGTAGTGAAAGTAAAAACTGTTTGGGACCCCACGGACTATACAGCCAATGAAATTCTCCAGACCAGAATACTGGAGTGGGTAGCCGTTCCCTCCTCCAGGGGATCTTCCCAACCCAGGGATCGAACCCAGGTCTCCCACATTGCAGGCGGATTCTTTACCAGCTGAGCCACAAGGGAAGCCCGAGTTGCAGGAAAGCCTGACCCTATTTCCTCAGGTCTGCCAGCCTACTCACAGGCTACATCTCTGGGTGGGCTGGCACACTGGTGGAGGGGTTCTGACAGGCAGTGTGTTGGGCACATTGGCACTTTAGAGAGAAAACTGGGGAGGTGCGGGGCAGTGTGGACTGGAGATGGGAGAGGAAGTAGCTGGGAGAGTTGCCAGTCTCAGGGCTCCGTGGTTGATGACTAATTGGCCAGGCACCAGGAACTTCTAGTAGCTCTTGGAAAGGGGCAGATGGGCCCACCTCATGCACACTCTTTGAGTTGGGCCGCTGTAGACTGGGTTGGCAGCAGAACTGATAGAAGAGCCAAGTTTCCTTTCAAAGAAAACTCTTTTGTGTGTTATGGAAAGCAAAATGCCAGGAGTCAGCATTCGACTTTCTATATCAATAGCTAGGCTTAGGATGAAGAGATAAGAAAGCTAAGCCAAGAAGGCATTAAATCCATTTATATACGTGTTAAATACATTTATATATATATATATATATATGCAGATGTATATAGTCAGAACATCATCATGTGTGTCTATAAATCACGTATATACATTTATTTATATATACATGTACATTCAGCAGGCTTATCTTCCTAATTAAGAAAATTTTAATTTTAGAATAGTTTTAGATTTATAGAAAAATAATGAAGATAATACAGAGTTTCCACATATCTCACTGCCAGTTTCCTCTGTTACTAGCATCTTACATGAATATAGTAAGTTTATCATAATTAGTGAACTAATGTTGCCATTAATTAAAGTCCATCCTCTTTTCAGATTTCCTGAGTTTTTACCTAAAGTCCTTTTTCTTGTCCTGGATCTTATCCAGGAGACCACATTACATTTGCTTGCCCTGGTCTCCCTAGGCTCCCCTTGGCTGTGACAGTTTCTCAGACTTGCCTTGTTTTGGGTAACCTTGGTAGTTTTGCAAAATTTTGTAGGTTGAACTCAAGTTGGCATTTGTCTGATGTTTTTCTCGTGATTTGACTGAAATGATGGATTTGGGGGGAGATCCACATAGGTGGAGTGCTGTTCTTATCCCATCAGAGAAAGGGTCCATGGTCTGAACATGACTTTTCACGGGTGATGTTGACCTTGGTCTCCCAGCTGAGGGAGTGTTTAGCAGTTCTCTCCACTGTAAAGCTGGTCTGTTTTTTCTCCTTTTCCCCATCAACTCTTTGGGAAGAAGTCACTGTACATGCCTCGCTCTTCAGGAGTGGGAAGTTGAGCTCATCTGCTTCAGGGTGGAGTATCTACATTAATTATTTGGAGTTCTTCTGCAGAGATGATTTGTCTTGTCCCTCCCATCCTAATTAGGTTTTGATAAGGGGATTTCTTATCTGTCCTCTAAATTCAAAATGCTAATTCTGTGGCACATGCATCATACTTGCCATTTTCAGGCAAGTGACATTTCCCACATGTGTTTTCTTGCCTGATGCATAAGTAGATCTATGCCTTATTTACTCAAGCAGATTGCAAGTTTCTTGAGGACTGGGACAGCATCTTATTCAAAGCTCTTTACTACTGTAGGTAGGTAATAAATACGGAATAAATGGTTTTTGAATGAGCTTAATTTAAAAATTAACCATAGTTAATAACTGAAACCAGTTATCAGAATCTCCGTAAATGAAAACTGTAGTAAGATGAGGATACTATTGAAGAGAGCTTGAATTTGTAATAGTCACTCATAGGGTACTTCCTGTGTGCCAGGCACTTTTCTAAGCAGTTTACATATATTGCCTATTTAATCTGCTGGATAGCCCTGTATCATTGTGCTATTATACCCATTTTATAGATAAGGAAACTGAGGTGAACACAGTCTAAATAAGTTGCTCAAGATCACACAATTAGGAAGTGGTTCAGCTGGATATTTGATCTTAGACGCTCTGGCTATAGAGTTGTGAACTCTTAAACACTGGGCTCTGAATTCATCATAGTGACAATTAAAATGGTATCTCATTTAGGCGAAAAACAAGATTTCTATTTAAGCACTTTATTCCTATCTGTTAGGATACTCCCGCTGGCATGGCTGGCAGCAGTCTTGCTGTATTTTTCCTAAGGGAAGTGGATGGCTGCTGCTCCTTCTTCAGATTTTGTCTTTTTTAAATGAGTAATTTTTGTGTTTTACAACTATTTTATTTCTTTAAAATACACTCATGATGGGCATTTCATATACAAACCATATCTTAGACATCTCTCACTCCCAAATCATGTCATCTATTGAAAGATAGTGGGTTTTTTATTTTCTCTCTGACGTTTTTAACCAGAAGTGGTTGCCGAGTCTTGCCAAATAAACGCTCCTTGAGTGTGTTGCTTGTCCCAGTGGTCACACCTGTGGGTCTGAGGAGGCAGCCTAGATTCCTGCGGCAACGTAGGCGAGGGAGGAGGACTTTTCGTGAAGCCACCCAAGCCATGAATCGGCCCTGGCTTCCTGAACCACAAACAAATGGGAGCTTTGTTCTCCCCGTTGCTCATTTGGTCCCAAGTATGACTCAGGGTTAGGCTGGGTCCTTCAGGCTCCGTGCCTTTGGCTGTTGGAAGGAAGTGGGAGGGCTGCAGGGAAGTTCTGGGACCTTTTCAAACTGAAAAGAGGAGGCTGCCTACATGATGGGAGAAGAGGTATTTCTTTTTTTTTTTCTTTTTTTCTATTTTCTTTTAGAGATGGAATAAGTTCCCTTCACTTGTATCTTACCTATACTATTCTCTAACAAGCTTTGTGATGAGTTTGCATTAGTAGGTTAAAATGAAGTGTTTGCTAGCTAGGATCCCCTGTGGAGATGGGAGGGGAGTTGCTGTGAATGGGTTAAGGAACAACCTATAATGTGGAGGATTATTTTCTACAATCAGATGTGACACTGGAACTATTTAGCTGTTTTAACCACCCCCCACCACTTTGGTCAATTGGCCATTAATTTTTACAGATGTTTCTAATTTCTCTGTGTCTGGGGTTTTCCTGTGCTCATACTGCAGAGGGTGATTTGGATGGGCAGCCTGCACAAGCAGTAACTGTTACACCATGTCACCGAGATGTTTAGCAATTACAGATGTTTGTGTGGTAAACAAATGCAGCTTGCTCTTCAGGTTAGCTTAGGAGAGACGACCACGTCCACACAGAGTGAGCCAGCTATGGGGTGTTTCACTCTGGGGTGGGGGGCATGGACATTGGCGTTTTCCTGGTGAATGAAGAAGCTGTGAATAGTGACTTCTGAGTGCTGTTGAATTGCTTTTTATTGAGGTAAAGATCTTTGGCTGATTTTGTAGTACTGGACATTTCTGTTTGTTTGCTCATATATAGGGTAAAATAGAGACACTAAATTATTTGATTTTCTAAGAGTTTGCTAGTAATAGGTAGTCTGGTTTCTCTCTGTGAGTTGTTCATATTTGTCTACCTAAAAGCAGAAGTCTGTCATTTTCCAAACACAAAATAAAATTCCCTAAATAAGCCACAGGACAAGTAAGGCTTCCAATGTGTCATATGTCTTCCATATTCCTGTTTTTTGTTGCAAAAAAATTTTTTAGGGGACAAGTTGATGATATCTATAAAATATATTCCTCTATGTCTTTTTCTGTCAGCTCTAACGTAATATTTTCACAATTACATAAAAAGGAAAACAGCAGGAAAAAAAGGAAACACACTGTTTTAACACACTATTTTAAGAGTAGGAGGACTTCTTGAAAAGTTTTTTGAATGGTCTGTTGCTTGCCTAGAAGGACATGAGTACAGGCAGCAGTTGGCTAAAATAAAAAATATATTCATCTGCAATGGCTTGAAAGATATTTTACATTTGCTGATTATTATCACTGGATGTCACTGATCTGAGCTGTGAAAAGTAAAAATGAGAATTAGGTATTTATATGCAAAATTCAGATGGTGACTCTTCATTTGGGAAATGAGTAAACACTTGATGAAGTGTAAGTTGGAAAAGTCTGGATGATGGCCTCTCTGGCTCCATCAGATGAGGGCCTGGAGATGGGCCCCTTAAAGGTTAGTGACCTGTAAACTACTCTTTGCACTGCTGAGTGCCCCCCAAATCCTTTGCTTACTTGTTTCTCAGAATGGAAATAGCTCTGTTATTCCTCTGCTTATAGAAGCTCTTTGCAATAATTATTATAATAAAAACAACTCAAAGTTGAAACAAATAGAAATTGTCCTTAATTCTATGATCCAGGAATAACTATAGTCAACATTGTATATGCATCTGTTATCTGATCCGGAATGTGCATGTAGCACACGTCACTCTTCATACAATAATTAGATCATATTAAATGTTACCAGTTTTTAAAACCTAATATGAGTTCTCCTTTTTTGTCAGAGAGCTGTGTGATCATTCACTGTCAAGATGCACCACCATCTATTGAACCATTCCCTGTGTGATAGCCATTTCGGTTGCTTCCAGATTTTTGCTATTAAAAATAACATTTTGTATATGCATCATTGTACCTTCTCTGATTATTTTCTTTGACTGAATTTTTAAAAGAGGAACTTCCAGATTATAGTGTGACTTAATTCTGGTTGTTTTTGTTTTAAATGAAAATAACCCAAATAAGTATATGATTAAAAAAAAATTCCAACAGAACAAAACCAAGACTGTCTCAATCCCACACTTAACTTTACTTCCCAGTGGAAATCCCCCATAAGAGCTTTCTGTGTACCCTTCTAAAAGTATAAAATCTTTTCATTGTGGTAAAATATATATAACATGACACCACTTTATTCCTTTTTGAATGTACAATTCAGTAGTGTTAAATACATTCACATTGCTATCCAACCATCATCACCATCTATCTCCAAAACTTTTACGTCTTCCCAAACTGAAAACTAACTCCCAGTTCCCCCTCCACTTAGCAGTTACCTTTCTGCTTTCTTTCTTTTTCTTTGACTACTCATGTGAGTGGAGTTATACAATATTTGTCCATTTGTGGTTTGTTTCATTTAGCATAATGTCTTCAAGGTTCATCCATGTGCCTGAATTTCTTTCCTCTTTAAGGCTGAATAATACTCCATTGTATCGGTAAATCACAGTTGGTTTAACTATCCCTTCATTGCTTCCCTAGTGGCTCAGAGGGTAAAGAACCTGCCTGCAATGCAGGAGACCTGGGTTTGATCCCTGGGTCGGGAAGATCCCCGGCAGAAGGAAATGGCAAGCCACTCCAGTGTTCTCGCCTGGAGAATCCCATGTACAGAGGAGCCTGGCAGGCTACAGTCCATAGGGTCACACAGAGTCGGACATGACTGAAGGGACTTAGCACGTGTGCACACACACACACATACGCACACCCTTCCACTGATAAACAGGTTGTTTCCCTCTTTTTACTACTGTGAATAATGCTACAGTGAACACTGCCATACTGATCCCTACTGTCAGTGTTTTGGGGATATATCCCCAGGAGTAGAATCACTGAATCATCTAGTAATTCTCTTTTTAACATTAGAGGGAACCTCCATACCGTTTTCCACAGTGACTGCAGTATTTTACATTCCCACCAGCAATGCACAAGAGTTTCAGTCTCTCCATTTGCTTGCCAACACTTGTGATTTTCTATTTGTTTTTCTTTTTTAATAATAGCCATCCTATTGGGTATGAAGTAGTGTCTCATTGTGGTTGAGGTTGGTGTTTAATGTGTGTTCGTGTTGCCTATCACTAAAAGGAAAGGATATTATTCTTCTCATCTTAGAATGATGAGTTGAGAAAAAAGTCTTCTGAGAATCCCTATGAACTAGCAGATCAGGTACATGATCCCAAGAGATTGTAAAATTGCTTCAAGGAAGAATTAATTCCCCCTGTTCCTGTGGCTCCTGCAGAACAGATGAGCAGAGAGTTTTGGTGGTTGCTGAGCTTCAGAGGTTTAAGGGTGACAGGTTTATGAAGAGTAGATTCAAAGCCATTCTTTTGAGAAAAGATGAATTTCTCTTTTGTGCTATTTTCATTCTATCTAAAAATTTTTATTGGAGTATAGTTTCTTTACAATGTTGTGTGAGTTTCTGCTGTAAAGCAAAGTGAATCAGCCGTATGTGTGTATATACATATACATATATACACATATATATATATCTCCTCTCTTTTTTTGGATTTCCTTACCATTTATGTCACCACAGAGCATTAAGTCGAGTTCCCTGTGCTATACAGTAGGTTCTCACTAGTTGTCTGTTTTATGCATAGTAGTATATATATGTCAATCCCAATTCATCCCACTCCCCCTCCCCCAACCCCATACTATTTTAATTCTAAACGATAGTACTTGTTTCATCTTACGTTGTGGGGAAAGCAGTTTTATGATTGATTTTTCTCTCTTCACGTTCTGCTCTGAAATTCCTTGGGGACAAGAGATGAAAGTCCTTCCTTTCGCACATCCTTTGCCAACATGTTCATTTGCTTCAGTGGACATTCTTCAGTGGGGTGGGCTGAGGTATCTGTAAGTATTTCATCATGCCCTGTTGTGTTCATGTATTAACAATTATTTCATAATATTTGTAGTCCTAGAGTTTTCAGATACTTTTGGTTCCTGAAGTTCAAGGTTTTAAAATTTTCTGTGTGGCCATTAAAATGATCATGCTTCAGTACCTAGCTTGTCTTTTTCTCTCAGAGATTCTCACTAGTTGTTAAATGATGTTCTAAGCAACTAGATTTCAGTGGGATGGATTAAGTGTAATGCTCTATGAAAGGGCTTCCCTGGTGGCTCAGAAAGTAAAGAATCCTCCTGCAATGCAGGAGACCTGGGTTTGATCCCCAGGTTGGGAAAATCCCCTGGAGAAGGAAATGGCTACCCACTCCAGTATTCTTGTCTGGGAAATCCCATGGATAGAGAAGCCTGGCGGGTTACCGTCCATGGGGTCCCAAAGAGTCAGACACGACTGAGCAACTAACACTTTCACTCTGGAGGCTTCTCTGGTGGCTCAGACGGTAAAGAATCTGCTTGCAATGGAGAAGACTCGGGTTCAATCCCTGGGTGGGGAAGATCCTCCGGAAAAGGGAATGCCTAACCATTCGAGTATTCTTGCAACTTTAAAACAACCCATTCAGCTTACTTTGCATGGTAGTCTGTCTTTGCTTACATATAAAGAATTTAGATCACAGAGATCGTTCAGTTAGTCAGCAACCTGTTTTGTAGTTTTCTGTGGCATTCAAGGCCATTTAAAAGGTGTGAGATGAAGGGGAAAAAAAAGTGTGAGATGACAGCCTTATTCTCAACTCAGGCTCTTCATGTCAAAGGCCAGATCCTAAATAAATAAATAACCATAAATGCTCTAGAAACACATGGAAGCATAATTATAATAACCCCTATTTGCACCTCTAATAGCAATGTCTCTTTCTCTAAACTTGGGCAACAAAATGAACAATTTACAAATTAAAAGTTTTCCAGTATTGACTTAAAAGCCAGTTCTTCATCAAAGGACCATGGTTAAGTCATCTCACAAATGGCCTGTGACTCAGGAGTGTCACCTCAATTAAACTCATCCTTGAATTTTTAGGAAGAAAATAAACATTATTTGGAAAATTGAAGACAGATATTTGGGGGTCTCTATCATTTAGAGGCTATATTTCTGTTTTGCTCATTTAAGCTGAGGATGTTAGAAGTGATAAAGATGGATTTACTGCCTCATTTTCTTTTTCTTCTTTCACTTACTAAGCATTTTCACCCGCCAGTGATTTTAATATCTTTTGCTCCATTTGTTTTGGTAGCATCTGCTCAGTCTGTTCTTTTTATTTTGATTTCTTTGTTGGATTTCTCATTTTTTTCTCTTCACCAGAGGCAGCTTTTCTGAAACTTCTTGGTTACCTTTTCTAGACTGTTAAGAAAAATTGATAAGATATAAAATGTCAAGACTTTCGATCCTAGAATTGTTCAAATATGTCCTCTTGGGACAGTGCCTAGCACTTGTCTATTTACTGCATTGGAAGAGCTGGATACAGTTTATGTCTTATATGTCTCAATTTTAGATTTAGTTTCTTTTGCTTCAAACCCCAGTATCCTCTCTGCATTCAGGTGTTGTTAGTAGCAGAGAAAGTAGACTTGCTCAGAATTTAGAATTCTATTTTTTCAAGTGATGTGAATACAGATACTGCTATTTTTGACTCAGAAGAAGCCAAAATGTTACAAAGATGGTAACTCTGTGCCCATGCATGGATGTAATCTGCCTAAGCAATGCATGTCATGTTGTCGATTTGCAGCATAGAGGTGAGCAGAGCATAATTAATTCTTATGGTGCTTACAGTAAAGTGTTATAGGATCACTGACATTTTGGTGTAATTTTTGTATTCATTGCCCAAGAATTCCAGGTTTTTCTGACTAGAGCCTTCAGTCTTAGGTCATTAGGCAGGAGAGGAGAAAAGTGGTCCAGGTAAGAGAGGACAAGGGGTCTTGAGAAAATTCATGAGAAACCAAATGACATACAGCTGGGTCAGGGAGACATCACAGTACCAAAGTGGTTTAATAGGGCCACAGAGCAGTATGTTTGTGTGAAGCCCAACCCTGACATTAGTCTAAAAATCCTGTGTGAAATGAAGATCTAACATGGGTTGATGATCTTGTCATGAAACTGAATGACTAGAAAGAGGAAGGGGTACTCTAAGAGGCGATGACAGAAAGCAGCGAATGAAGATAGTCAGGAAACTGGAACTCAGGGGATGATTTGGGAGTGTGGAGTAGTGTTGGTCCTTGTGGCAAAGAGAGAAGGATAAACAGAGTTGAAGAATTATGTTGGGGTTAATGGTTGACCATTCTCTGGTCCCATTGATGGATTAAAAAAAAGGAGTCCCTTTAATTTGAGACATGGTGGCCAGCTTGGAAATAAGAGAAGTAGCTTCCCAGGTGGTGCTGGTAAAGAACGCGCCTGCCAATGCAGGAGATGTAAGAGATGTGGGATTGATCCCTGGGTGGGGAAGATCCCCTGGAGAAGGTCATGGCAACCCACTCCAGTATTCTTGCCTGGAGAATCCCATGGACAGAGGAGCCTGAAAGACTGCAGTCCATAGGGTCGCAAACAGTCAGACATGACTAAAGCAACTTCGCATGCATGCACAGCCAACAGTGAGCACTGATCATTCTTCCTTGTCCTGTGATGGGAACGGTGCAGAAATCTTCCCCTGAAAGTCCCTGTAGAATTGGATAGATGCTCATCTGAAGATCACCTGTCTGAAAGAGATTAAGTATAATAACTTGGGAGTAGGGAATAGGTTATAAACTCCAGAAGTGCCATCACTGGCCTCTGTCCACCTTTGTCAACATCCTCCGTGAATCTGTGTTGTTTTTTCCATGCCAAGCCTATAGCGAGTCTTTGTAGAAGGCACAAAGAGGAATTGCTGCTCTCGGGAACTCAAACATGGAGAGCACTGAAATGAACGTTCTCCATTGTAACAGAAAAGGACAAGGGATTTCTAAAGACCAGAAAATGCATCCGTTGGGTATTTTACTGTGTACATTATCTTCCCCACACCCTCATAAGAAAACAAAATATGCCTTTAGAAAATAACATGTAACCGCAAAAAGTGCCGTTAAGAAAGCACATGATTAAAGTAGGTGATTTCATGGTTTTTTTCCTTCTTTTTAAAAAATCTCTTCATTTTTAATTGAAGGATAATTGCTTTAAATATTGTGTTGGTTTCTACCATACATCAACATGAATCAGCCATAAGTATACATATGTCCCCTCCCTCTTGAACCTCCCTCCTACCCCATCCCACCCCTCTAGGTTGTCACAGAGCACTTGTTTAAGCTCCCTGAGTCACAGAGCAAATTCCCACTGGCTATTTATTTCACATATGGTGGTGTATGTGTTTGCATGCTACTCTCTGCATTTGTCTCACTCTCTCCTTCCC
This sequence comes from Ovis aries, assembly GCF_016772045.2. Classification (NCBI taxonomy): domain Eukaryota; kingdom Metazoa; phylum Chordata; class Mammalia; order Artiodactyla; family Bovidae; genus Ovis; species Ovis aries. The sequence continues at coordinate 18,200,080 of NC_056080.1, read as the reverse complement.
TCTCTGTGTCCATAAGTCTGTTCTCTTTGTCTGCGTCTCCATTGCTGCCCTGCAAACAGATTCATCAGTACCATCTTTCTGGATTCCATATATATGTGTTAATATGTGATTTTGTTTTTCTCTTTCCAACTTATTTCATCGTATAATAGACTCTAGGTTCATCCACCTCCTTAGAAATGACTCAAATCCATTCCTTTTTATGGCTGAGTACTTTGTCAACAAAGGTCCGTCTAGTCAAGGCTATGGTTTTTCCAGTGGTCATATATGGATGTGAGAGTTGGACTATAAAGAAAGCTGAGCGGAGAAGAATTGATGCTTTTGAACTGTGGTGTTGGAGAAGACTCTTGAGAGTCCCTTGGACTGCAAGGAGATCCAACCAGTCCATCCTAAAGGAGATCAGATCAGTCCTAGGTGTTCATTGGAAGGACTGATGTTGAAGCTGAAACTCCAATACTTTGGTCACCTGATGCGAAGAACTGGCTCATTTGAAAAGACCTTGGTGCTGGGAAAGATTGAGGGCGGGAGGAGAAGGGGACGACAGAGGATGAGATGGTTGGATGGCATCACTGACTCGATGGACATGGATTTGGGTGGACTCTGGGAGTTGGTGATGGACAGGGAGGCCTGGAGTGCTGCAGTTCATGGGGTCACAAAGAGTCGGACACAACTGAGCAACTGAACTGGACTGAACTGAATATTCTGTTGTATACCACAGCTTCTTTATCCATTCATCTGGTTAATGTACATCTAAGTTGCTTCCATATCCTAGCTATTGTAAATTGTGTTGCAATGAACATTGGGGGTACATGTGTCTTTTTCAACTGTGGTTTTCTCAGGGTATATGCCCAGTACTAGGATTGTTGGGTCATATGTTAGTTTTATTCTTAGTTGTTTTTTTTTTTTTTTTTAAGGAATCTCCATACTGTCCTCCTTAGTGGCTGTGTCAATTTACATTCCCACAAACGGTATGAGAGGGTTCCCTTTTCTCCACACCTTCTCCAGCATGTATTGTTTGTAGATTTTTTGATGATGGTCATTCTGACCAGTGTGAGGTGATATCTCATTGTAGTTTTGATTTGCATTTCTCTAATAATGAGCAGTGTTGAGTGCATCTTTTCATGTGTTTATTAGCCATTTGTATGTCTTTGGAGAAGTGTCTGTTTAGGTCTTCTGCTCACTTTTTGATGGGTTATTTGTTTTTCCTGATATTGAGTTGCATGAGCTGCTGTGGTGAAGCTGAAACTCCAATACTGGAGATTAATCATTTGTCAGTGGTTTCATTTATTATTATTTTCTCCCATTCTGAGAGTTGTCTTATCACATTGTTTATAGATTCATTTCCTGTGCAAAAGCTTTAAAGTTTAATTAGATTCCATTTGTTGATTTTTGGCTTTATTTCCATTACTCTGGGAGGTGAGTCATAGAGGACCTTGCTGTGATTTATGTCATATGGTGTTCTGCCTGTGTTTTTCTCTAAGAATTTTATAGCTTCTGGTCTTACATTTATGTCTTTAATCCATTTCAAGTTTATCTCTGTGTATGATTTAGGAAGTGTTCTGATCTTTTACATGTAACTGTCCTGTTTTCCCAGCACCGCTTATTGAAGAGACCATCTTTTCTCCATTGTATATTCTTGCCTCCTTTGTCAAAGATAAGGTGCCCATAGGTGTATGGGTTTATCTCTTGACTGTCTGTCTTGTTCCATTGGTCTGTATTTCTGTTTTTGTGCCAGTTCCATACCGTCTTGATGACTGTAGCTTTGTAGTGTAGTCTGAAGTCAGGACGGTTGATTCCTCCAGCTCCATTCTTCTTGCTCATTATTGCTTTGGCTATTCAGGGTCTTTTGTGTTCCCATACAAATTGTGAAATTTTTTGTTCTAGTTCTATGAAAAATTCCATTGATAATTTGATAGGGATTGCATTGAACCTGCAGATTGCTTTGGTAGTATAGTCATCTTCACAGTGACTATACTATATTGATTGGAGAAGGAAATGGCAACCAACTCCAGTGTTCTTGCCTGGAGAATCCCAGGGACGGTGGAGCCTGGTGGGCTGCCATCTGTGGGGTCGCACAGAGTCGGACATGACTGAAGTGATTTAGCAGCAGCAGCAGCATAGTATATTGACTCTTCCAACCCAGGAACATGGAATATCTCTCCATCTGTTTATGTTTGATTTTTTTTTTATCAGTGTCTTATAGATTTCGGTATACAGCTCTTTTGTCTCCTCGTGAGTGTTAGTTGCTCAGTCCTGTCTGACTCTTTGTGACTCCATGGACTGTGGCCTGCCAGGCTCCTCTGTTCATGGGATTCTCCAGGCAAGAATACTGGAGTGGGCAACCATTCCCTTCTGTGGGGGATCTTCCTGACCCAGGGATTGAACCTGGGACTGTTGTATTTTAGGTGGTTTCCTTACCATCTGAACCACCAGGGTGGCTTAGGTAGATTTATTCCTAGGTATTTTATTCTTTATGTTGCAGTAACAAATGGGATTAATTCCTTAATTTCTCTTTCTTATTTTTCATGGCTATACATTCCTATATATTCCTAGTGTATAGGAACGCAAGTGATTTCTGTATGTTAATTTTGTATCCTGCAACTTCACTAAATTCACTGATCAGTGCTAGTAATTGTCTGATAGTATCTTTAGGGTTTTCTATGTATAGTATCATGTTATCTGCAAAGAGTGAGAGTTTTACTTCTTGTTTTCAAATCTGAATTCATTTTATTTCTTTTTCTTTTCCAATTGCCATGGCTAGGACTTCCAAAACTATGTCGAATAATAGTGGCAAGAGTGGGTACCTTTGTCTTATTCCTGATCTTAGAGGAAATGCATTTAGTTTTTCACCACTGAGAATAGTGTTTGCTGTGGGTTTATCATATATGGCATTTATTAGGTTGAAGTAGGTTCCTTCTATGTCCATTTTAAAGAGTTTTTAAATCATAAATGGGGTTCTGAATTTTGTCAAAGCTTTTTCTGCATCTGAGATTATTGTATGGTTTTTATCTTTCAATTTGTTAATATGGTGTATCACATTGATTGATTTGCATATAGAGAGGAATCCTGCATCACCAGGATAAACCCAATTTGATCACTGTGTATGATATTTTTAATGTGTTTTTGGATTCTGTTACTAGAATTTTGTTGAGTATTTTTGCATCTATGTTCATCAGTGATATCAGCCTGTAGTTTTCTTTTTGTGTGATGTCCTTATCTGATTTTGGTATCAGGGTAATGGTGGCCTCGTAGAATTGAGTTTAAAAATGTTCCTTCCTCTGCAGTGTTTTGGAAGAGTTTGAGAAGGATAGGCATTAGCTCGTCTCTAAACATTTGATAGATTTCACCTGTGAAGCCATCTGGTCCTGGGTGTTTGTGTTTTGGGAGATTTTTGATCAGTTTCAGTGCTTCTCATTGGCTTGTTCATATTTTCTGCTTCTTCCTGGTTCAGTCTTAGAAGGTTGAACTTTTCTAAGAATCTGTCCATTTCTTCCAGGTTGTCCATTTTGTTGGCATATGCAGTTGCTCGTAATAATCTCATATGATCCTTTATATTTCTATGTTGTTTGTTGTAACCTCTCCTTTTCATTTATAATTTTGTTGCTTTGATTCCTCTCCTTTTTTTTCTTGATGAATCTGGCTAACAGTTTGTCAATTTTATCTTCTCAAAGAACCAACTTTTAGTTTTATTTATCTTTATTATTGTTTCCTGCATTTCTTTTTCATTTATTTCTGCTCTGATCTTTACAATTTCTTTCCTTCTACTAACTTTGGGGGGTTTTGTTCTTTTTCCATTTGTTTTAGGTGTAAAGTTAGATTGTCTATTCAGTGTTTTTCTTGTTTCTTGAGGTAAGATTGTATTGCTATAAACTTCCCTCCTAAAACTGCTTTTGCTATATCCCATAAGCTTTGAGTCACTGTGTTTTCATTGTCATTTGTTTCTAGGAATTTTTTGATTTCCCTTTTTATTTCTTCAGTAACCTATTGGTTATTTAGAAATGTATTGTTTAATCTCTATATGTTTGTGTTTGTTTTTTTTTTACAGTTTTTTTCTTGTAGTTGATATCTAGTCTCATGGCATTGTGGTCAGAAAAGATGCTTGATGTGATTTCAATTTTCTTATATTTAATGAGGCTTGATTTGTGACACAATGGCAGATGTGGTCTATCTTGGAGAATGTTCCAGGTACACTAGAGAAGAAAGTGTATTTTTCTGCATTTCGATGGAAAGTCCTGAAGGTGTCGATTAGGTTTATCTGGTCTAATGTGTCATTTAAGGCTTCTGTTTCCTTATCAATTTTGTTTTTTGATGATCTGTCCATTGGTGTTAGTGGGATGTTTACGTCCCCTACTATTACTGTGTTACTGTGAATTCCCCCTTTTATGTCTGTTAGTGTTGGCGTTATGTATTGAGGTGCTCTTACGTTGGATGCATAGATATTTAAGATTGTTATATTTTCTTCTTGGATTGATCCCTTGAATATTATGTAGTGTCCTTCCTTATCTCATGTAATATTCTTTATCTTAAGGTCTATTTTGTCTGATATAAGAATTGCTACTTTGGCTTACTTTTGATTTCCATTTGCATGGAATATCTTTTTCCATCCTCTCACCTTCATTCCATATGTGTCTCTGGGTCTGAAGTGAGTTCTCTTATAGACAGCATATATATAGGTCTTATTTTTGTATCCATTCAGCCAGTCTGTGTCTTTTGGTTGGACCATTTAATCAATTTACATTTAAAGTAATTATTGATATATGTGTTCCTATTAGCATTTTCTTAATTGTTTTGGGTTTGTTTTTGTAGGTCTTTTCCTTCTCTTGTGTTTCCTGCCTATAGAAATCCCTTCAACACTTGCTGTATAGCTGGTTTGCTGGTGCTAAATTCTCTTAACTTTTACTTGTCTGTAAAGCTTTTGATTCCTCCGTCAGTTCTGAATGAGATTCTTTCTGGGTAGAGTAATCTTGGTTGTAGATTTTTCCCTTTCAGGACTTTAAATATGTCCTGCCATTCCCTTCTGGCCTGCAGCGTTTCTGCTGAAAGATCAACTGTTAATCATATGGGCTTTCTCCTCTGTGTTACTTGTTGCTTTTCCCTTGCTGCTTTTAGTATTCTTTCTTTGTGTTTAATCTTTGTTCATTTGATTAGTATGTGTCTTGGCATGTTTTTCTTTGGCTTTATCCTGTATTGGACTCTCTGTGCTTCTTGGACTTGATTGACTATTTCTTTTCCCAGGTTAGGGAAGTTTTCAACTATGATCTCTTCAAAAATGTTCTTATACACTTGCTTTTTCTGTTCTTCTTCTGGGACCTGTATAATTTGAATGTTGGTGTGTTTAATTTCCAAGAGTTCTCTGAGACTATCCTGATTTCTTTTCATTCTTTTTCCTTTATTCTTCTCTTCAGCAGTTATTTTCACCAATCTTATTTTCCGGATCATGTATCCATTCTTCTGTCTCAGTTACTTTGCTATTGATTCCTTCCTGAGTGTTTTTAGTATCAGTAATCGTGTTGTTTGTCTCCGTTTGTTTATTCTTTATTTCTTCTAGGTCTTGTTAAAGGTGTTAATTGATTCTTGCATTTTCTCCATTATATTTTTGAGGTTTTGAATCATCTTTACTATCATTACTCTGAATTGTTTTTCAGGTAATTTGCCTGTTTTCTCTTCATTTATTGGGTTTTGTGAGTTTTTACCTTGTTCCTTCATTTGCACAAAATTTCTCTGTCTTTTCATTTTTTTCTAACTTACTGTGTTTGAGGTCTCCTTTTCCCAGGCTTTAGGGTCATATTACGTCTTCCTTTTGATTTTTGCCCTTGGTGGGTGAGGTTGATCCAATGATTTGTGTCGGTTTCATGTTGGGAGGGACTTGTGTCTGCATTCTCGTAGGAGGAGGCAAGTTTTTTTCCCCTCTCTGGTGGGCAGTACTGTATGAGGCACTATATTTTGAGGTGTCTGTGGGAAGCCTATCTGCTGATGATTGGGTTTGTGTTTTTATCTTGCTTGTTGTTTGGTTGAGGCATCCTGCACTGGGTGCTGCCAGCAGTTGGGTGATGCCTGGTCTTGGATACAGGTGGAGGCCTTAGTGGGAGTTCTCACAAATTAATACAACCTAGAAAAAGATCTATTTCTGCTTTATTGACTATGCCAAAGCCTTTGACTGTGTGGATCACAATAAACTGTGGAAAATTCCGAAAGAGATGGGAATACCAGAGCACCTGACCTGCCTCTTGAGAAACCTATATACAGGTCAGGAAGCAACAGTTAGAACTGGACATGGAACAACAGACTGGTTCCAAATAGGAAAAGGAGTACGTCAAGGCTGTATATTGTCCCCCTGCTTATTTAACTTCTATGCAGAGTACATCATGAGAAACACTGGGCTGGAAGAAGCACAAGCTGGAATCAAGATTGCTGGGAGAAATATCAATAACCTCAGATATGCAGATGACACCACCCTTAGGGCAGAAAGTGAAGAGGAACTAAAAGCCTCTTGATGAAAGTGAAAGAGGAGAGTGAAAAAGTTGGCTTAAAGCTCAACATTCAGAAAACGAAGATCATGGCATCTGGTCCCATCACTGCATGGCAAAGAGATGGAGAAACAGTGGAAACAGTGTCAGACTTTATTTTTGGGGGCTTCAGAATCACTGCAGATGGTGACTGCAGCCACAAAATTAAAAGACGCTTACTCCTTGGAAGGAAAGTTATGACCAACCTAGATAGCATATTCAAAAGCAGAGACATTACTTTGCCAACAAAGGTCCATCTAGTCAAGGCTGTGGTTTTTCCAGTGGTCATGTATGGATGTGAGAGGCGGACTGTGAAGAAAGCTGAGGGCCAAAGAATTGATGCTTTTGAACTGTGGTGTTGGAGAAGACCCTTGAGAGTCCCTTGGACTTCAAGGAGATCCAACCAGTTCATTCTAAAGGAGATCAGTCCTGGGATTTCTTTGGAAGGACTGATGCTAAAGCTGAAGCTCCAGTACTTTGGCCACCTCATGCGAAGAGTTGACTCATTGGAAAAGACTCTGATGCTGGGAGGGATTGAGGGCAGGAGGAGAAGGGGACGACAGAGGATGAAATGGCTGGATGGCATCACCGACTTGATGGACATGAGTTTGGGTGAACTCCAGGAGTTGGTGATTGACAGGGAGGCCTGGCGTGCTGCAGTTCATGGGGTCGCAAAGAGTCGGACATGACTGAGCGACTGAACTGAACTGAACTGACTGAGGATCAGAAGTTCTCTGAAAGTCTAGTGTCCTGGACTCGGTGCTCCCATTCCAGTGGCTCAGGCCTGATCTCTGACCAGGTAACCGAGATTCCACAACCTGTTTGTTATGGCATTAAAGGGATTAAAGCAAACATACAAAAATAAAAAAAAAGAAACTATAATCAAAAAACAAACTCCAGACAAATGGTAAATACAAAATCAGACAAGTAATACCAAAATCAAAGGAACATATACACACACACAAGAAAAACCAAAACAGTACAAAGAAAAAAGAGAGTACAAGAGTGACATGGTGAGTGAAGGAAACCAAAAATGATGTTGACCAATTATAAACAAAACTAACTAAAACTCAAACTGGGATACAATACCAAAGCAGAGTGCCAACTGGGGGAATAAAGGAAACAAAACAAAACAAAGTAACAAACATGGTTAAATAAAGAAAGAAAAGGAAAAAATAGAAAAACAAATTTAAGTAGGAGTATATTAAAAAGGTTTGTATATAGTAAAGAATAACTACAGCAGGGAAAGGACAGTAAGAAAAATAATTTTAAAAAGAAAAAACCCCATAGAACTACGGAAAGCTAATGTAGAAATAGATAAGAGAGGTATATAAAGGGAATAAAAAGTATGAGTTTTTAAAAAGTTCTCAAAAGGTTAGATAGAGTTAATAATAATAGTAATAAAATCAACAGTGACAGAGAAAAAAGAAAAACAGAACAAGTCAAAATATCAGAAGAATAATAAATGTCTTTTTTGGATCTCAGCTGCCAGCCTCCTTTCCTTCTCTGTGAGTCATAGTCCGCCTCTGCCTCCCTAGAAGGCTGGTCTCTGGACCTGCTGTCAGGACAACTAGACTCTAATCTGGCCCTATTCGCTGCATGTTCTTGCCTCCAGTGTCCCCAGCTGCCAGAGCGAGAAGGCATTTTCTTTTGTGGAAACTTTCATTGTCCTTTTGTATATTCCATGGACACAGAGTCTGCCTAGTTGATCATGTGGATTTAATCTGCATCTTGTCCAGCTGGTGGAAAAGGTTTTGATCCTCCTTCTTTGCCACACTGCCCCTAGAGTTCAATTGTGTTTTTATCTCCACTTCTGCATGTGGGTCATCCACAGGAGTTTGCTCCTGAGGCTGCCCTCGAGGACTTGGGTCTGCCCTAGTGAGGACCAGGTGTGGAGGTATTGCAGCTGCTCAGATCACAGGGGCCCTGGCAGCACCAGGTACTCAGTGGAGCTGGTGACCATGGGCACAGGAGATATGGCACTGTTAAAGTTTTTTCTACCCTCTGGCAGCTCTGTCCTAGTGAGGATCAAGCATGGAGGTAGCATAGCTGCTTGGATGGCAGGGACCCTGGCAGCGCCAAGTGTGCAGGGATGCCAGTGGCTTCAGGTACAGGAGTTCTGGCACTATTAGAGTCGTTATCTAGCTTCTGGCAGCTGGCCTTCCAAAGGCCTCCCTGCCTGGCTGTTCCTTCTCTGTTGCTTGCAGCCAGTCAGTCAGTTCAGTGACTCAGTCATGTCTGACTCTGTGATCCCATGAACCGCAGCACACCAGGCTTCCCTGTTCATCACCAGCTCTTGGAGCTTGCTCAAACTCATGTCCATTGAGTCGGTGATGCTGTCCAACCACCTCATCCTCTGTCATCCCTTCTCCTCCCTCCTTCACTCTTTCCCAGCCTCAGGGTCTTTTCTAAGGAGTCAGTTCTTCGCATCAGGTGGCCAAAGTACAGGAATTTCAGCTTCAGCATCAGTCCTTCCAGTGAATACCCAGGACTGATCTCCTATAAGGATGGACTGATTGGATCTTCTTGCAGTCCGACTCTCAAGAGTCTTCTCCAACACCGCAGTTCAAAAGCATCAATTCTTCGGTGCTCAGCTTTCTTTATAGTCCAACTCTCACATCCATACATGACTACAAGAAAAACCACAGCTTTGACTAGATGGACCTTTGTTGGCAAAGTAATGTCTCTGCTTTTGAATATGCTATCTAGGTTGGTCATAACTTTCCTTCCAAGGAGTAAGCGTCTTTTAATTTCATGGCTGCAATCACCATCTGCAGTGATTTTGGAGCCCAGAAAAATAAAGTCTGACACTGTTTCCACTGTTTCCCTATCTCTTTGCCATGAAGTGATGGGACCAGATGCCATGATCTTCGTTTTCTGAATGTTGAGCTTTAAGCCAACTTTTTCACTCTCGTCTTTCACTTTCAAGAGGCTCTTTAGTTTGCTTTCTGCCATAAGGGTGGTGTCATTTGCATATCTGAAGTTATTGATATTTCTACCAGCAGTCTTGATTCCAGCTGTGCTTCATTCAACCTGGCATGTCACATCATGTACTCTGCATATAAGTTAAATAAGCAGGGTGACAATATAAAACCTTGACGTACTCCTTTCCAAATTTGGAACCAGTGTCTTTTTCCATGTCCAGTTCTAACTGTTGCTTCTTGACCTGCATACAGATTTCTCAGGAAGCAGGTCAGGTGGACTGGTATTCCCATCTCTTGAAGAATTTCCTGCAGTTTGCTGTGATCCACACAGTCAAAGGCTTTGACGTAGTCAAGCAGAAATAGATGTTTTTCTGGAACTCTTGCTTTTCGATGATCCAGCGAATGTTGACATTTTGATCTCTGGTTCCTCTGTCTTTTTTAAATCCAGCTTGAACATCTGGAAGTTCACTGTTCATGTACTGTTGAGGCCTGGCTTGGAGGATTTTGAGCATTACTTTACTAGTGTGTGAGATGAGTGCAAATGTGCAATAGTTTGAACATCCTTTGGCATTACCTTTCTTTGGGATTGGAATGAAAGCTGACCTCTTCCAGTCCTATGGCCACTGCTGAGTTTTCCAAACTTGCTGGTGTATTGAGTGCAACACTTTCACAGCATCATCTTTTAGGATTTGAAATAGCTCAACTGGAATTCCATCACCTCTACTAGCTTTGTTCGTAGACTTAAGAGAACTGTTTTTCCTCCTTACACGTGCTGTGACACTACAGTTTGAATGAATGAATGAATAAAAATGGCAGCCAAGCGTAGAGTAAATTGAAGTTTTGCTCTAAGAGACCAGAAATTTTTCTACAAAAAGGTTTCTCTTAAAACTATATTTATTCCATCTGTCCACACCCCAAACATGAATCTCATTTTTAAAAAAGTCAGGCTTGGTTTTTGAAAGGTAGCAAAATCAAAGTATGCTCACATTTAGTGGAGACAGTTGGCAAATAGTTGAGAAAAGAAGACAGCTGTGAAATCTGTGATTTTAAGGGTTTGATATACTTAAGTCTGTAGTTCTAAGAACAGGGGGAAAACAACCAAACCTCAAAATCTGGGGAACCAGAGTTCCGTCACATTTTGTTTTTCTACCATTTGAGAAACTATTTTAAATAATTACTTTGGTTTGTGTTTAAAATGAGTTTTTGCTTATGAAGAACTGATAGAAAACTGAGAACAATTAAGCTGTGGACCCTGTGCAAATAGGTCACACCCCTTAAACCAGTGCTTCTTCAAATACTGGGAAGTGAGAACTTGATAAGGAATCATACGTTAAAAGCAGTTACACAGTTAATTCAACTCTTTTCAGTCCCTTTCCCGTGTATAAATAGGAATTCATAGGTTTAATTAGAGGAGCAAGAAATATATTTTTTACTTTGAAAACATTTGATAAAATGACTTGATGCTTTTTGTGAAACAACATTAATTGAAAATGACTTTATATCATCCACTTAGTCGCTGAGGATGTGAACTGATGGATAACTATAAGTGAAGTGTGATGATAAATGGCCGGGGATGCTCTGTATGGGTGGTGTCTTGTGAGTTACCATCATGACTCATTTTACATCTGTTCTTAGCATCCTTACTAATGACTTGGAAAAGGAAACATAATGACACACTAATGGAAGCTGCATGTGATTTCTAGTTAGGATGTGTTTGCAAATCAAGTCAGACCTTAAGAAAGACATCAATAATGTGAAAGGTAGGCCATTCTTTCTACCTATGTTAGTGTGTGCTATTTTCTGAAAACTTTTACTCTAAAAGTAATCACTGGTTTGTAGAAACACTGGATAGTATAAAAATATATAGCCAATGGGAATTTCCCGTATGACTCAGGGATCTCAAACCAGGGCTCTGTAACAACCTAGAGGAGTGGGATGAGGAGGAAGGTGGGAGGGAGGTTCTAGAGGGAGAGGAGACATGTATACTGGTTCATGTTGATATGTGTCAGAAACCAACACAATTCTATAAAGCAATTATCCTTCAATTGAAAAAATAATTTTAAAAATATAAAAGTAAAAAGCATTATAATTTAATCACCCTGGGGTCCACACTGTTGACATTATTTTGTATTTGCTTTCACTCCTTTTGCCATGCATTTTTAACTGGTTGAGATCATACCACATGCATAATTTTTTTTCACACACATAATTGTGTATCTTTTCCACTCAGTATTATATATGATTTCCCATGTCATTGCAAACTTTCAGTAGACATCTCTCTGGAAGGCCGTGGAATGTTCAGCTTTGAGGCTATAGTTACTAGAAGATCTGGGAGATCTGGAATTGGATGGTTGCATTGATCCTTGTCAATATTGTGTTTAAATCTCCCATATTATCGCTAAAAACACAACACTGTCTTGAAAACAGAGATAAAAATAACAGGAAAGCCGTTTTGCCTTGTGGGATGGGCTGTGTAGCAGTAGGCATTCCACAGAGGTTTGCTGAATTTAATGTACTACCTATAGGATCCAAACTGAATACCATTTGTCCCTTCCTTCCTGGTATTGAAAGAAGCCTTTAAGAGCAGCATTTGGCAGTAAAGCCTGGCCCCTTCCAGGAAGAGGCCTGTGAATCCATCTTTTCAGGTCGAAGTATCTGTCAGCAATATCCACTAGCATATTTGGAAATCTCTACCACATGAGTTTATGGTCTCATTCAGCCACTGTTTCTTCACTGCCTTGGTAGGAGTATCAGTTTGGCCTGGCAATTTCAGATTTCTTCATCCATTATTGAATGGTTGCCAAGCTTTGTGAAAGATGGCTTGGGGTGATTTTCAGTGGTGGTGTGTTTACTCCTGAGTATCAAAATGCGCAATAAAAGGCTTTCTGTTCTCTGACAACAGGCCGTTTTCCCCAGACACATGCCTTGTTGTTTTTCCATCGTTAACAGTAGATAACAGTTGGGAGCAGCCAGAAGCAGTTGGCATGGGCTCGAACTTGAGGGGCTTCTGGCCACTCACTGTTGGGCACCACCTTACCGAAGCCTTACTGACCTGAATGCTCTGTGGTTTGTCGGCTCTGGTCCTTGTGGCTTCTCCTGTTTGTTCTGTCTGCCTTTCCTTATAGGCAGTGACTGTATGGTGATGGCTGTTGTCTTTCTTCCTTGATCTGTTCTCAGAATGATCGCTTTCCTCTGAACCTGTCTCTGCTGTGTGACTATCTTCTATAAGCTGTTCATGCTCTCCAGTCCTCAAGCAGAGGAGTGGGACAGTTAACCTGCTGTTTTTCAAAGCTGTTGTAATTGAAACAGTCTTCCTTTGTAACTAGATTCATGAAGAGGCATTATGATGATTGATTTTTTTATTTGGTAAAATTCAATAACAGTAATAATGGTTATATACTTTACATACATTTTTCCATTTAGTCTTCCTAGAAAATCTATAAGATACCTATTATCTCCATTTCAGACAAAGCAACTGAGGTTAAGTAAGTTGCCCAGGATCACATAGTTGGTAAGTCTGATCTTAGAGGGGATTCCTATTAATACTGATTCACTCTTAACCACCAGATGCTGTCATGAAAGGGAAAACAGGTTGATTTGTTCCATTCTTACATCCCTTGCACCTAGAAAGTGCATCTTACACAGGACTTCCCCATAAATCTAAATTTTTTTATTGTTAATATTTTTAAAAAAATTTTGGCCATGCTGCCCAGCATGTGGAATCTTAGTTCCCTGACCATGGATTGAATGTACACTCCCTGAATTAGAAGCATGGAGTCTTAACCACTGGATTGCCAGAGAAGCCCCAAAACCTAAATGTTTTGGATGGATGTTGAATTTATTGTTGACTGAAGTAAATCATGAATATTTCGTACCTTCAGTGTGCAAGACACATCACAGAATACAAAGATTACCACAATACAGCCCTTGCCTTCCTGTCTTGCTTATAGTCTCAGTCTGTTAAACAGATACATACATCAGTGGCCATAATTACAAGGCAGAGAGTAGTGAATGCTGTTCTAGAGATTCAAAGCAAGTTCAGTAGGAACAGGAAGAAGTGAGAGAGGATTCCAACAGTTGGCATCTAGGATATTTTTATGGAAGGCACGGAATTTGGATTCACCCCTCATTGTTAAATGTCTTAATAACTAGTCATTAAACTGCTCTGAGTTTAATTGGATCTCTTTTTGAGGCCCTTCATTCTTGGAGCACCTTGGGATCACCTTTCTAAGAATTCAGCTCTACATCTAGAAGACGTAAGCAATGTGGACCTGGCCTCTGGATGTGCTTAAAAGTCCCAGTTTTGCATAAGTATGTGCTGTGAACTCGTTCTTTCTAATAAAATATAAAGGTAGTGTCATTGAGTCTTTAAGCTTTGATGCCGTTTTCTCTTCTGTTCTTCTGTAAAATCGGGGAGCCTAGTTGATTCCACAAAGGAGTAAGTGTTATTCTCTGGGAATCTGTGGAGCAGCTGATGAACATAAAGAATGAGTCCTACAGGATTTAAGCCAGAGCTAGTAATATTTACATTAGCCAGATTTAGAGATTGTCTTTATGGAGACAGTTGGTTATCTTTCAGAGAAGTGGAAAGAGTCTTTACTGGAAGACTGAGGTGAGTTTCTGGATAAAGATGGGTTTGTTCTGTAACTCACCTCACTACATGCTGTCTGCACCCCTAATGATTTTGTGATTGAATATTAAATAGCGGGATATCAGAGCCTCATGAGCAATTTTTTTTTTTTTTTTTGCCATTCTAGTCAGTATTCCTACATAGAGAGAGGCTGGTAGGGAAAGAGCAGTATACCCTAGCCTTTTTAAAAATTGTGATAAAATATACATAACATAAAACTTACCATTTTAACCATTGTTAAGCGTACAGTTCAGTGACATTAAGTACATTCACATTTTTACACAGCTATCACCATCATCTGTCTGTCTCCAGACCTCCTTTCACCTTGCGAAACCAAAACTCTGCACCCAACAAGCCTCCATTCTTCCTGCCCCAGCCCCTGGAGGTCACCATGCTGCTTTTGTGTCTCTGTGATTTCTACTATTTTAGCTGTCTCGTATGAGAGGAATCGTCTAGTATGTATCCTTTTGTGATTGGCTTCTTTCACTTAATGTAATGTCTTCAAAGTTCATCCATGCTGTACCATATGTCAGAATTTCCCTTTTTTTTTTTTTTTTAAGGCTGGATAATCTTTCATTGTATGCCCTAGCTTTGTAAGTAGCAGTTTTACTTGAAAACCAAGCAACAAAACATTGCTCCAAGTATTACCTCTTTTCTTTCTTTTCTTTGATGGGGTGGGGGTGGGGATTTTGAAATGTTTATTTTAGAAATATATAAAACTAAAATGAGTACTCCAACAGCTTACAGAGAAGAAACAAGAAGCTACATGTTTATAGATTCACATTTGTGTGAATATTCTTGCCGTGATTTTAAGACCCAGAATACCTAGAATAGAGGACATTACATTTTGATTCGAAAAATACACAATTAAAAAATTTTACGTGTACAAAATATGACTAATATCACTTTTAGAACAGAAGCAAGCTGCTTCTAGCATGTCAGAGTTATAAGGAAACCAGCAATGCTCATACTGATTGGTTATTAGATCTTTATGCCAGCAATATAAATACATTGCAGAAGCTTCCAAATGTTGTTAAGGAACTGTCTGAGAAATTAAAAGCATGTCCTGAAATATATAGTGAGACCTTATTGGTGACACTGAAAATCAGGTATCAGTCAGTCACAGTTTTCATGATGATGCCCCAAAATATAGGTCAGCTTTCTAAACCAGCTCAGCCTGCTTTGTCATTTATTATGGACTTCATAGCTTATTAACAAGCTTAGCGTAGCTTATTAACTTATTCTGACTGAAACTGTTTCATTTCCTTTCCTTCCTCTGAAGGACAGAAAAGCTTGTCTGGAAGTTTCTTTTGGAGGAAAGAAATTTCCCATTTTTGTCTCTATCTTAAGGCATTTTTGGAGACATACTTGACTAAACTGTTTACTTGAAATTTGTTAGATTAGAAAGATGCTTTTTCATATGTGTCAAGAGCTTATGTATTTTTATGTTTTTTTTTTAATCTTTTCAAATGGTAAGTGGATTGATGTTTTAACAGTAAGCTAACTGTTCAAAACTGTCACAGGCCTACTATTTTTTTACTGATGTCACCACACCAGCATCAGAGACTTGAGAAACACATCCACTGTGGTTCTTCTTATTGGGATAGATTTTCCACCATGCTCCTCTAAGCCTCTGCTTCCAGCTTTTTTGCCTCTCTAGGGAGGGTCTGAATTTAACGTTCTTCGTACACCATTGGCACTCAACACCTCTGTCGAATACATATGTTGACTTTAGAACATAACAGAGTTTAGGTGTTTTCCCATCTGTATACACACCAATTCAGCCACTGATTTATCCCCATCATGACTGTGGAGTATGAACGTGTTGTCAGTCTGTGTGTTTCTCCAACCTTTCTTCTGCATCCTTAGTTTCACTGCCTCAGTTGGATCATTGTGTCAACCTCCTAAAGATCTCCTTGACTTTCATATGCTCTTTCTTCTTCATTCCTCCCAGTGCCACCAGATCACTGGTCTTAAAGTCACAAATGTGATCAGACCATACGTCTGCTTACTCCCAGTTGCCTTTAAGATAAAGCACAGACTGTAACATTGGCCCCATTTATCTTGCTGACCTCCTGGTCCAGGCATCTCCCCCTCCCTTCACCCTACCTGCAGGATCCCCGCTTTGTCAGCCCCATTCTGTGCTGTGAAGCCCCCATTCCTTGCTTACTTTCTTGCCTTCACTCCTTCTCTTCTTTAGCCCTAATGCTTTTTCTACCATTTTCTACTGTGCAAATTCCTACTCATCTTTCAGAATTTAACTCCAGCATCACTGCTCTGAGACTTGTTTTCCCATGTAGAATTGTTAATGGCTCTTTTTTTCTCTTTTATATATACTTTTATTGTCAGTTTATCCCTTTGCACTGTGGTTCTTGGTTAATTAGTATGTCTCCACTGCTAAGCTTTGAACTCATTAAAGATCCAGGACTTGGCCTATCTGATTTTTGTATACCCAGGTTCCAGCATGGATTGTGGCTTATGGTTGTGTTGTTGTGCTCTGTTGCCCAGTCCTGTCCAACTATTTGCAGCCCCATGGGCAGTAATCCACCAGGCTCCATTGTCCATGGAATTCTCCAGATGAGAATACTGGAGTGGGTTGCCATTTCCTCCTCCATGGGATCTTCCCAACCCAGAGATCAAACCCACGTCTCTTGTGTCTCCAGCATTGGCAAACAGGTTCTTTACCACTTCACTACCTGGTAAGCCCCTAATGTCCCTGTAATAGTGGTCAAAGTCAAATGTTCACTCATGATGGTATTTCTAGAAAAGAATGCTGAGTAAATGAACACGTGAGTGAGTGAAAGAAAGGAAGGGAGGGGTGAATGAAGGAAGAGTATTGAAACACTTTAAAGGTAGAAAGGAATACTGAATAATACTTTGCCCTCAAGTATCTCATACACATAAAAATGTCATGATCACATGTCAGCTGCATGTCAGTAGAATACATTTAGCTAGCTGGACTTTAGTTGCACATTAGAGTTGAGATGGAATTCAGATATACTAGAGGAAAAGATTCTATCCCAGGTAAGGGGAATAGCCTAGACTATGTTGGGACCGAATAAGTCAAAATACTGTAGAGCTGGGAAGGATCTTGTATGCTCATTGAATTCATACAGCTGCTTTATTAGAAAATTAGGACTTGCTCCATGTATGTGTAGGCAGTTTCTTGTTAAAGCCCTGGATAAACATAACTGAAACTGGCCCTGTGATATTCCCTGCTGCCCTACCATCTTTCTACATCTTAAATTCTCTAAATGCATCTAAAAGGAAGGTATTATTAATCAAAAGATAATACAAATCCTCTGGTAGAAGAAAGGCATGAGATTCCCTTTTATGTGTCCTAACAGTAGAAAAGAGTCTTTTGAAAGCATAATGGCAAACTGTTTTGCCAAAGTAGTATGTGAAATGGAAATTTACTTTGGCTTATTTATCCTCTTTGAATAAGATGTCCTACAACAAAATAGCATGCAGGCTCCTCTCTCGGGAAAAGTGGGGGTAAAATAGAAACAGCATTTTCATATGCTGTCAGACGTTTGGAGAGCTGCCTTCTACGCTTTTAATGTTGTCTGAATGTACATCCTCCACCTTATTGAGTACTTAAGTAGGTTTTGATTCATTCATTAGCACTGCATTTCTCCAGCACAAGTGGAAGCTTCTACTACACCTTCAGAAAGTTATTTTGCTTTGACAAAGAGAAAATCCAACCCATCCCATTAATGCATGTATTGGATGGTTCTTTCCAGTTTTTTTAGGGCATGGTCTCCTGAGGTATTCAGAAAGCAAACAAATGAACCAAATGATCAGATTCTGGCAGAAGTTAAAGTGCATGATAAATTCTAGAATTTGGCTCATATTCTCAGGTACATTTTTCCTGCTGATGCACACATGTGTCTCAGAGAGAGAGAGAGTATGTGTGTTTAACATACAAATATAAAACAGACTTCATATAAGCACATTCAGTAAAAGGATAGATACTAATGTTTCTATTGGACAGGTTGACAGAGTAAACCCTGGAAGATCTAATGGAAGCATCTAAGATGGGATTAGGTGTCTTACAGTCAGAGAAAGTTTGCTCTTTGTCTAAGAGCACAAGAGAAAGATGCCAGCCATGGAGAGATCTAGCACGTTGCAGTGATTAGAAGTAAACCCTCAACTTTCTTCAGGACTTTGGGAAATTACATGAATAACCATTGAGAAACAGTATATATTCTGAGTGTTTTTAAGTAGATATAGTAAGGGGTGATGGTGGAGAGTGATTAAAATATGAGTCTACAGGAGATCCAAAGAAGCGACTTGAATTGGGGAATAGGACCGTTGTCTAGAAAACTTTCAAAATAGTCCCTGTGACAGAAGCTAAGTCCATAGGCTGGGCTCAAAGAGGAAGGGATGAATCTGAAAGCAGGAACTGGGTGGTGGGTTTGATATAGAAAGGTACAGTAAGAGAGTCAAGAGTGGGTTCCAAGTTGTGAGTCTAGACAGAGAGGATGAGGCAAGAGAATTTGGGAAGCAGAGGTGATAATGCTCTCACCCAGCTCTTCCATAGCTTGCTCATTCTTGCGATGTGTCGACAGGTATCAAAGAAGTGGGGGTGTGTTCAGATAAGTTTAGAAAACTCCGAAATAATGTTAAGGATAAAAGTAAACTGTAACTACAGGACTTCTTCGAGCCCAAGTATTCTGTGTTTCCCACATTTACCAGATTGTGACATTAGGTGTTGAGGTGGTTAGTTGGTGTGATGGTGGAACATCTTGGCAACATGTTTTGGAAAATTATTTCAGAACAAGAGAATGGGGTGTGTGTGTGTACACATACATGAGTGATAGTGACCCCTCCAAGTGAGAGTCCTTTGATCATAATAAATAGGAACTTGAGACAATGTGAGGGAGCAAGCTAGGAAGAGTATTTGGAAGAAACAGGCAGAGAGAGGTCCACCAGAAACCTGGCTGACATTGGGTTCTTCTTTATGGCAACCAATAATTAATAGGAGATTGGAGTCATGTGCATGAGAACAAGGGAGTGAGACAGGAGCCATAGAGGGCCAAGAATACAATCTGCTGTTATCAGAAACCAGGCTAGAAGAGCTGATATGTGACAGTGACAAACACCAGGACTCCAAGAGGGGTCTGGATTGTCAAGGAGGACAGCTCCTTTCATGTAGCTCTTGTGATGTGGTAGGATGCTAATGGTAGGGCAAAGGGGGAGGAGATGTCATCCCCAAATTTCTGGCTCCATTCAGTGAACACTTCCTGGTTCTTTACTTTGTGAAGATAAGAGAATAATTAACATCTAGGTTTTGCTCTCAAGGAGGGCACTGTTTCTGAAAAGAAAGAAGGAGAAAAGCAGTTAAACTTCAAATACTTCTAAAGCAGCTGTGAATCTGACAAGGTCTTTAGCTCTGGTTGGGCTGGGAGGTTTCATGTAACTTGACTTATCACTAACTTTTCAAGACAGCCAGGGAAATACACATTATGTGAATAATTGTAAGTCTTAAGCCCAACATTATAATCAGAAGATTACTTTTTACATTTTATCTTCTCTTATAGCCAAGTTTGAAAGAGATTCACATGAAGCATGTCCCTTTGGAGATGTTAGAATTAACACAGCGGTATGTGAGGTATTTCGAAAGTAACCTCTGTCCCTAGGATGGAGGTCCAAATATATTTTTTCCTACTGCACTCTGCATTTGATTTTTAGAATTTTGAGTTGTATTTTATTCTGGCATATCTTCTGTTGAGATCAAGTCATTTAAGCTGAGCCAGTCAAAGGTGGGTGTATTGACAATTGTTAATGTAAATTTCCCAGCAAGTTAAAAAAAAAAAAAATCTTCCATTAAAAGTGCACAGATGCTCCGCTGTGTGGACATTCTTTTGTACTAGCTCTCTTCTGGCTCAGACAGTAGCTTCTGCCCCGCTCCTGCCTCTCCTTGCTGAGCACTGAGAAGACTTCATCGTATCATCAGTCGTAGATGTTCATGAAAGGAGCCTGTAAGAATAAATAAAAAAGGTAACAGTGAGTTTACATAGCAGTTTGTATATCTCTCTGAGTTATGGTGGGAAAGGAAAGCTGAAAGGTTGTGGATATGGTCATATACAGACACTGTTTTGTCTCTCTTCTCATTGTGATCTCCCATGACCTGTATCTTGACCAGGACTTGGGATGACCATGCTGAATGGGTGGGCACCCCTCAACACACCACTCTGGAGAACCCAGGGAAGTGCTGATTCAGTGCTTGCAGGGACGTTCAGCATCCTCTTGCCTTTTCATCTGCTTCACGGCTTCATGTGTTTTGGATGTTTAATAAATCTGTACTGAACATAAAGGGAAAGTGCTGTCAGATACTAGTGTAGTAAAATTTATGCCTTCAGAGATCCATCCTTGATCTTGTATCTCACCAGCTTTTTGAAACGTCATCCCTGTGTTTGGCTTTGTGTAAACACTTGAATGATGTCTCCATTTAGCTCCTCAAAAGATCACCCTTTCCTAGAATAGCCGCCAGAAAGCCTAGTCTCCCCACAGTGGGGCTTCACCAACTGCTAGGACGTGCAGAGCTCTCTCCCTCCTCCCCTTGCCCCGCCAACCTGGTTGCCTTTGTGATTTCAGTTTTCTGTGATCGTGCTGGAAAAGAGACTTCCAGAGGTGAAACTGAAACTTTCTTCTCCTTAGCATTGTCCTATAACTGGAAACTTTTTTGCACTCAAAGGAGCTTGCATCTGAATTAGAATAAAGTCAGAGGAGTGATTTTTGTGCTTGGTTTGAGCGGGGTCCTGGTCTCAGGCTCCAGCAGTTGCAAAGAGAAACAGATATTATTAGTCATTAGGGAACCGGATTCCACTTGAGTCCAGTCCAGTGATTGAGTTTCCTACAAGCATTAGTTTCTTCATTTTGGCACAGAAAAGAAAAGAAAAGAACTTCGCTAACTGAAATCATATGTGAGTTATCTGTCCTGATGCTCTGTTACCAAAATCTTGCTGAGCTGGAAGTGTATATGATGCTCCTACTGTTCACAAAACTCCCCCAAAACTGTGGTTAATACTTTTGTTAAGAGAGCTCACATGTGAGGGACTTCTGATATTAACTATTCAAAGGACAGAATTTTTTGAATTACTTATTTTTAAAAATCAGGCTTTAATTGGAGTTTAAGATGTGACAGGAGTGACAGAAGTTGACACCAACTTGGTGATGACTGTGTGTTGAAGATAGTCACCATCTGTAGAGCTTCCCCCTCTATACACGTCAGCTCCAGACTTACATCCACTCCCAGACCAGCAGTGGCCTCTGGGTTGGGGGCAGTCAGACCAGAGTCATGTTGATGTGGATCCTAGGAAGTCTTTAGCCGCAGCACAGAATAGAGGAGGGCACGTGGGCTGAGCTATGGAGCAGAGCATGGGAGTTCCTTCTTTGGAAAGTGAAAGTCGCTCAATCGTGTCCGACTCTTTGCAACCCCATGGACTGTACAGTCCATGGAATTCTCTAGGCCAGAATACTGGAGTGGGTAGCCTTTCCCTTCTCCAGGGAATCTTCCCAACCCAGGGATCGAACCCAGGTCTCCTGCATTGCAGGCGGATTCTTTACCAGCTGAACCACAAGGGAAGCCCCCCTCCTTTGGAAAGCACTTGATAAAGTGGGCCCATTTGCAGATCTCTTAGAAGATGGAAGAGCTGCGTCCTGAGCAGCATCAGCACAGCCCCGAAGTGTCAGGCCCGTACTTGCCCAGGATAAACCGTCTTCTTTGCGATACCCAGGAGGGCAGGAACTCTGAACTCGGCTGAGGAGGCCAAAACAAGAGATCCCAGATGCTCTTCCACATCCACTACCGCCTGCCAAGTGGATGAGAGATGTATGGATACGATTCCCCGGTTTTTCCGTCCACATAAGCCCACATGATGGCTGACCTTCAGTTATATAGGACCCTTGTGTGCACTGGAGCTGGGCATTGCTCTCATAATGTGTGCCCTTTAAAATCTAGGGTTTCCATTCATGTTTAGTCCAGATGTTTTCAGAGGTAGGGGAAGCTAGAAGTCTGGTGAGAAAGAAGTATTTCACTACCTTTTGTCTTTCTTCTTGTATTTAGAAGAAGGGTAAGGGACAGAGGTTCTCAGATGGGGTATTTGGAAAAGGTGTAGGGTGTTTGGGGTGGACACAGTGATGAAGGAGCACTCTAGGCTATTATTGGGCAGGAGCGAGGGTTGCTAACTCCCCTTGAGAGTCTTGTCCAGTGAAGAAACCTCCCACCCCAAATGCCACTGAAGAGCAGCAGGGCTTGGCCTTCTCTGAAGGTTGGTGCAGTCATGGGGATCTACACACCTGGCCTTCAAGGCACTCTGAGCCCAGGGAGGCTAGATACAGTCTTCCGCTTTTGGTTCAAAGCCATCTTACTATCCGTTCATTCATCTGCTATCCGTTCATTCAACCTTTCAGTCCTCCTTTGGTGAAGGGTCTCGTGGCCACCTATGCTCCCCTAGCCCCCACCCTCAGTGATATTGTCACCTTGTCTGCTCTGTTAAACTTCATGTCTTCTCTGAAGTGACTCATTTAGTAGCAATAACAAGTTCTTATGCCAATAAGACTGGAGAAGAGGAAGGCATTTGGTGGAAGGAGGTAGAGAAGAAGAGCAAGAAAGATGTCTTATAATTTGTCTAGGTTTGAGACTAAACACCCAAGCTGTTAATCCTAGGAACAGGTAATTGGTTAGTGCTAATAGAATCCTTTTACATCGAGGTTGCTGGTTGTTACACTTGAATGTACATCATGATGCCCTGGAGGGTGTGTTCAGACAGAGACTTCCGGGCACCATCCCCCAGCTTTATGATTGAGAAAGGCTGGGCGAGGCCTGGGAATTGGCCTTCCTGACACAGTTCACAGATGAGGCTGGTGCCACGGGTCTGGGAGGCAAACTTCTCTAGGTCTGGGTCCTAGAGAAAAGAGAGGTTCCTGGAAGACCAGGCTGATTGGGGAGGAGCTGGCATTCCTCTTGACCTTTAGTCAGGGCCCATATGAGGAAGAAGAAAGAACTTAAGATATAGCACCCCCCAGAAGATGACAGCCACATCGGCTTCACCACCACCCCAATTCTGGGATCCATGCAGAGGCCAGTGTGCTGTATTTTCTGAAATACAAAGAAAAAAATAGAGTAATCTTTGCTTTCTTATGTCTTTCTGTTCAGAAGTAGGTGTATTTAACTGGTGGCCTTTCTTGATGTCTCTTAACTTGGTAAACTGGGATATCACTGGTAAACCAAGACATTAGAGCTAGAGGGCAAAAATTCTTTTCATTACCAAATAAGGGGGAGTCATAAAAATACACAACCTGTGAAGGCTTCTCTAAAGGAAGGCACCTGGCTTAAGGTCCAAACCATTGGATGTCTGATTTTTTCAGGAGTGGAAGCCAAGTCAGGATTGGACATTGTGTTTACTGCTCTGTTTTCCTAATTTTCTCTCTCTACTGTCAGCAGTAACTCAAGGATTCATTGTTTTTGTTTTCTTCTTCCTAATTTGTTGACAATAGTGTTGATTTATTCTGGTCCCCAAAAGGGAAAACCAGAGAAAGGGAGAGAGATTCTGTTGGAAGTGTGAGCAGGAATGCGGCTAACACTCTGAGAGCCTCTATTTTTATTGTCACTTCCTGACTTTTCAAGATAATTCTAAGGATAGTTTTTCATCAAATGTGACCTTATGGCCAAATAACAACCAGCTTTTTTCCTCCTTGACGTTTTGTCAGAATCACACCATGTTATTAGTTTGAGTACTTAGCGGTGGTTGAGGAGTGGCATAATATTTGGGGTTTCATTTTTTATCCAATATAGAAAGCCCTGTGGCACTAAATAAAAATGTCACCGTGTAAAATTTAAAGGCTTTCTGTCACAAATGTTTTTAAAAATTCATGAAGGGCTGAGGATTAGATTTATCTTACCCTCTTTCTGTGATATATTCATATTTAATGTTAGTTTCAGCATTTGAAGCATGAGGAGATTTTTTGAATGAAAAACTGTGGTGAACCAGTTGTATCTGAAGAAGCAGGCCACAGGGCGGTGTTTGAATCGTGCGGTTTACTCCCCTTCATGTGTTCAAGGGGCAGATATGCTTGGTTTTCCCAGTGGCTGGACTTCTCCCTGGGAAAAGCCCTCATTGCTGGAGAGGTTGCCGCATGCGGCTACTTGGATCTGACAGCTGTTTCCCTGCGTCAGGGGCCATTTTCCTTGGGCATTAATCCCCAGCACACATATATGACAGTGGAGGAGCAGAGAGGGGCCCGACCTCACCTTTGGGACTCTTGTTTTTCTTCTTTGTGGCTTTGAGTCACTGAGTTGCCTGTGTTTGGGGGACTATCTTTAGTCAGAGACAATATCCATTCTTCCCTGTGGAGGGTCCAGAAATAATGAATGACAATAGAATTAGCTATGAATGAAGAGATGAAACGACCTCAAACTCATGTATTTTTTTAAAAATTGCTAAGCAGGTGCCTTGGGTCTGCAGCATTGGCCTTACCCAAAACCCTGGAGGGTTTAAAAGCTGGTGAGGAGGAAGGGAGCTGTTGGCCCTGCTTGGTCCACCTTCAGGGCAGACAGACCTACCTTGGAGGACACAAGCATACTTCCTCTCACCACAGGTTGGCTTGTAGATGACTAGAAGGAGACGCAACAAGGCACGTTTGTTGTGGACTGTGGCTTCTGCCTGTCCTTCCACCTGTCCCTCATCAGTCTGTTCTTCTGTCCCTCTATCCCTCCATTCCTCCCTTTTTTCTGTCCTTTTGTGCTCTCCCTCTTCCTGCTTTTCTTCCACGCTGCATGCGGACACTTTTAAGCACCTGCTCTGGGCCATAGATTGAGCCAACTTCTCATAAAATGAGGGGAAATGTACCTGTTTTCTCTGCTGAAAGTAATCAACCTTTTAATAAGAGCCGAGGAAGAATGGCAATAAGAGATATGGCTTGCCTACAAGGATAAACCCTTTTGAGCTGGTTTTCCCACTTACTTGTCCCTGTGGTTCAGACCTAATCGAAGACAGGCAGCCATTACCTAGAACAGTACCAAAACGTAAGTGTGTGGTTTGGGGGATGAGTTGTGAGATTTTCGCCATCATGATCTTGATGTTTTTATTCCTTTGTTTAATGCAGAGAATCATCTTGATAAGTAAAAATCATCTTTTTCCCCCCTCAGACTATTGGCAAGAAGTTACCTCCAACTGCAGCAACTCCAGACTCGTCAAAACCAGAAATGGACAGCCGGACAAAGGGTGAGTTTTCTTTGTTTATCTGTTTTATGTTTGAAAGCAGTGAATGGTTTTATGATCATTGAGCCACTTTTGAAAAATTCTTATATAATCTTAATAGCTTTTTTAATAGCACATTAGGAAAAAAAATGCACCCAGATAGGTTTCATTGTGTTCTACCAGTAGGGTGGGCACAAGTTCAATTCAGAACTCCTCAGTGGAAGAAGATACTTTCCTGCCATTTGTTTCTCACCTGCATGAAGAGCCAAGGGCTTATCCATGTATACTTGGATCCATCTGCATAGTTGAGGAGTCAGGAAGGTTTTAGAAAATGGCAATTCAAGCAGTGTCGAGATTCATAGGCCTTCAAGTCAGAGAGGCTTTATGTTTTAGCCTGACCACTCAACAGACACTCCCAAATCTTGACTCCTTCAGCACAGCTCTGCTTGTATTCCTGTAGTTAAAAGTATCTGTCTTCTGTCGAGCCAGATATGCTCTTCCTGTCATTTTTACCCATTGGTTCTAGTGTCTGGGTCTATATTGATTTTAGCCCACTTTTCTCCTAACAGTCTTTTAAGTATTTGAGGATAATTGCCCCACCCCAACCTTCCCAGTGGTCAGTGCTCTCCATCCTAGAGTTGTCAGAGAAAATACAGGAACGCCCAGTTATATTTGAATTTCAGATAAACAATGAACAATTTTTTGTCTTTAGTATGTCCCATGCAATATTGGTTATTTATACGAAATTCAAATGTAACTGGGCATCCTGTGTTTGTATTTGCTGAGTCTGGCAGCCCTCCAATTCCTTTAGTCATTCTTCTAATAACTGGAATGTTCTGAACATGCTCTAGTCAGAAATAAATACTGCAGTTCCTTCTAGGGATTTCACTTATTTTTTTTTTCCAGCTTCAGATTTCCTTATGAGGATAATGTAGACAGACTACTAATCTAGTTTGGAAATCCAAAGGTTGAGAGAGGCTCTATCATACATATGTGATTATGATTAATATAAGAGCAAGCACAAATATATTCTTTTAGTTGCGGAAAATATACCAGGAACTCCTTTTTCAGTGCAAAACAGGTAGTTTTGAGAGCAAGTAAATGTTACTGCCTTAGACATAAAAAATGAATTTATGGGACTGCCAAGCCCCAAATGGTGTTTTAGATAAATACATTCATGGGTGTTATAGGTGCAGCTGTCTTAATGGTTCAGGTTCAGATGAGGTCGACATGCCTTCAAGGTGTTAATGATACAATCAGACTCTGTTTAAGAGGCAGGAAGCTCACTAGACTAACGCTCTAATCCAGCAGCTCCCCCAAATTGATTGTGCCCCAGAGAGCTGGGCCACACCTCCAGAATTTCTGAAGCAGCAGGTCTGGGGTGAGGACTGAAATTGTGCTTTTCCAACAAATTCCCGGGTGCTAGAATGCTAATGCTAAATCTCCATTTAAACACTAAAACCTTCAAGATTCTTTTTTTTTTTTTTTTTTTTTTTTTACTTTTATTTGCATTTATTTTTTGCGGCATTTATTCCCGGGCCATAAGTTTTTGTTTCTTCAGTTTCTTCTGGGATATCTTTTTCTTCTGTGCAACCTCCTCTTCTGGTTTAGGAACAATCTGTTCTTTTTCAGTAAGGATCATCTCAATGTGGCAGGGAGAGCTCATGTAGGGGTTGATCCGACCGTGAGCTCTGTAAGTCCTGCATCGCATCTTGGGGACTTTGTTCACTTGGATGTGCTCAATGACCAGAGAATCTACATCTAAGCCCTTAAGTTCAGCATTACTCTCTGCATTTTTGAGCATGTGTAGTAAAAATTCAGCACTCTTTTTGGGCCATCTACCCTGAGTCCAGCCCCACTGTTTGGCCTGTGCACACCTGCCAACTCCACCGTTGTAGCGGCGGAAGGGCACACACTGCTTCTTTAACGTGACGTCCTTCAGATACTTGGTGGCTTTTCGGATATGCATACCCTTTATGGCCTGGGCGGTTTCACGAGTGTTCTTAAAGTGTACACGAAGATTTGAACCTCTTGATTTGCATGATTTTGTGGGGTTTTCTGGGTCAAGTGAATAGCGCACCATTTTTAGGAGTCACCTCAGGCCGCTTACCGGAACCTTCAAGATTCTTGAAGAGCATCCTGAAACTTTTTCTTTACATGAATTCAAAGTTAAACTATTTCCATAATGTTTTCTGCTGTTGGACAGTAGCCCATCCTTCCTTCCATTCAACTGCTCATTCTGTAGTTCTGGCAATTGACAAGTTTATCAGTGATCCAGGTTATTAGGCAAGTTTGCTGGAATGGCTGGAGTGGAAGATGGGCAGGAAGAGGGGAAGACACATCAAGCCTCAAAGGTAATTGGAATGGGGTCCCTGGGACAGGCTGTCCTTGTGACAGGTGACAACCAGTGGCCTTCACCAACCTCAGTCATGTTTGCAGAATAAGAATCTGAGAAACAGAGAATTTTTTTAATGGAAAAGCGTTTCAATAGAAGTGAAAGAAAAATGCCTTATAGATTGTTCCTCTCTCTGCAGAGTAAATAGAAGCTAGGGTGACTTGTGAGTTGGTTTGGGGGAGGCAGAGCTGGGGGAATCTGAGTGTCACTTGTAAGATTGTGACACAAAATAGGACAGTCTGCAGGACATGCTTAAGTGACTCATCCTCAGGCCTCAAGAACTCACACTAGAATAAGAGCATATCCTTGATTGATCTTTTTGTCCTCGGTAATGTCTGCAGGCAGGAGACTCAGGTCTGTTTTGGCAAGGTTAGGTGGTGGGTGTGGAAGGAGTTTTAGAGAAGTACTGACCAATAGGAATACTATGTGAGCCACATACAAGAGTTTACATTTTCTGGTAGCCACATTAAAAAATAAAAAAAGAAAAAAACAAGAAAAGAAACAGGTTAAAAAAAGAATTAAGTGGACTCAATTTAAATATATTTTATTTAGCTCAATATATCCCAAGTATTATCCTTTCAACATGTGTAACCCATAAACAATTATTAAATGAGGTATTTTAATTCTCTTTTCATCTGAATCTTCAGAATCCAGCGTGTATTTTCCATGTATACCACATCTCATCTTGGCTTAGCCACGTGTTGATTATCAGAAGCCACACATGCCCAGGGGCCACCATATCAGACAGTGTAGTTTGAAAGTGATTCTGGGATCTAAGATGGGCCTCCTGGGCCTGGATTTTAACACAGTTCAGAATGCTGAGGTCCCTTGAGCACTTGGGAGAATCCTGACTCTAGCCCACGCCTCGTTCAGTCCTACAAGTGTCTATTAACGACGTCTATCACTAGATGCATCCCAGAGTGGGGCTGAGTTGTTAATAACGAGTGGTTTTACACGGTAGCAGGGGTATTCTGCTGAGAGTCAGGAAGCACAGATTCCGGGACTAGCTCTCTTCTTAGCTAGCTGTGTGACCTTGGGCAAATAATTTTGTTTCTCTGGCCTTGCTCTTCATTGTCTGCATTGTCTCTGAAGTCAGAGGGTTGTGCTCAAGAGAAGCCTTCGGGTCTCTCCCAGCATCTTCACTATCTGATTCAGTTCCAAAAGCTTTATAATTCAGAGTGAAAGCTTTCTGCATTCCAAGAATTGAACAGCCCTTGGGAGAGGCAAAAGAAAGATGTGAACAGTTGAGTCGGAATATGAGAAGATGTCATTTGGCACAGATGCCAGAGATAAGTCTGTGTGTAAGTGGTTGGGAAGAGTGATCACTCTCAGTGAAGCCTGGAGAGGTTTTTATTGACAGCCATGTTTTCATGGAGCCAGAGCAAGATTGCTGCAGTTTAATCTCACCCCTCACACACTTTCTGGCTCCCATTGTAAAGAGCAAATTCTGGGGTAATGGTTCTCCCATGATTTCCATGAGGGCTCCTAGTCCACCAGGTAGCCCCCTCCATTTGGAACATTTTGCTGCTTCTGGATTTTGGTGTAGTACCCAAGTTCAGGTGGAAGGACACAGAGGACTGACCCACTTTTCGAAATGACCCTGAACTTGGGGAAGAACACAGCCTCCTTCCTTCCGGTTGGAAGTCACACCCATAACAACTTGCCCAGCAGTACAGAGAAGAGATGTGCCTTCCCACATAGCTGTCTCCTTAGCGCGTTCAGATACTGGGTTGGCCAAAAAGTTTGTTCAGGGGACTTCCCCAGTGGTCCAGTGGCAAAGACTCTGAGCTCCCAGTGCAGGGGGCCGGGGTTCAGTCTCTGGTTAGGGAACTAGATCCCACGTGCCACAACAGAGAGTTCATGTGCCACAACCTAAGACTGGGTGCAGCCAAATAAATAGATAACTATTTTTGAAAAGGTTTCTTTGGTTTTTTTGGTAACATCTTACTGAAGAACCCAAGTGGTCTTTTTTGCCAACCGGATACAAGCTCACGTCATGAGTAAGCATTATGATGATTCAAAAAATATTCAGTGTAGATTGGTATCTTCTGAGAGAAGTGAAACTCAGCTGATCAGGATTTATTTAAACAACATCATCTCCCCACCCCCAGTAAAGCTTTTATGATATTGAAATTCATCAGAAATGCATGCTGTGGAACAGATTGCCATAATTTTTGTAACAAGAGAAAAGCTGTCTAAATATTCATAAATGTAGTGCCCTGAGGTGCCTCCAGCTCACCACATCTGGAGCTCCCCTCTTTCTGACTACAATTGATACAGATTTGTGGCCTCTGTGGGATAGAAAAATAGCCTGAAGAAAGAGTTCTTTAGCATCTTCCTGAACAAACAGTTCAGTCTTAGAGATTCAGAGGACCAGTTGAACAGGTAGGTTAGAGAAAAAATAGTCCTTGACAGAATGTGTACAAAGGCAGGTCAGGCTTCTGAATAAACGATGCCTGGGGATCAAAGGCTAAACTTTGTCTGCTTATCCTCCCCTCACATTATCACTGGACACTTGCACCATCTTTCTGATCACTTTGTCCCTTGACTTGCTTCTTAGGCATTGTCCCCTGTGACGGTGACATGTAGTACCTTGTGGCTATCATTGATCCCTCATGGTGGGGGCGGTGTCTTCTGCCCACCACCCCCACCATCCAGTCCAGGAAAGTGCCATGGACTCAGTGGACACTGGCAACAATGGTGGTGGAGCAGATGGAGAATTAGAAATGATTTCAGTTTACCAGGCTCTGTACCTAACAGAGTCTTGTCAAAGCAGTGTAGAAGCCACAAGTCTCCTTCCCCAAGTTCACAGTCACCGGGAGGGAAAGAACATATTTGTTGACCCTCGAGCTTATTTCAGATTCCTAGGGGGTCAGCAGTGGTTGCTCTGTGGGACTTGACAGATCCTTGTTCTTTCTAGCCTCTGCCAACGCCCAGCCAACCCAAGAGCTCCTGGTTTACGCTAGTTTGACAAGGTCACGTTTCTGGGCTCATTGCAACACAGGGACTGCCCAGGAACCCTGTGGAGCATTGCACCAAACAAAAACGAGCAGTTACAGATTTGGAGGAGAGGCGGAAGTGAGCAAAATTTAGATGAAGCAGCAGGGTTTTGATATGTTCCAAGCAAAACAGGGCTGTGTAAGTGGGGCCACATCACAGCTGGTCTGTGAGCTGAACCCAGTCCTGTGTCTTTGGGAACCACTGATCCAAGAGCAGGGCTGTGTCCAGTACCCCTTACAGGAGGCCCTGCGCTGGTGTGGGGATTCCAGGCTTCTTTTCTGTGTCACGGTGACTTGTTTCCTTCAACAAAGGGTGGAACACGTCATTATTACTAATACGATACATAAAAGCAAAGTTTCTGATCACCTGTGGTCTTAGAGGACAGACTTTCTCAGGGAGTAAGAAAGCAGTAGTCACTCTCTCAGAGAAGGGGCTTCTTGGACCCTTTGCAGCTGTAGCGTGTGTGCTTGGAAGAAATACTATTTCCAGTTCATGTTGCAGCTGGCTGTATCTGCATTTGTATCCGCATTTGCAGATTTTTACTTTCTCAGTCTGAGCTAATTTTCACTTTCTCGCTACATGTTTGATTAGGAGAAAAAAGGGTCACCTCCCCTTATGTTGGGATTTTTCCCAGCCTTGATGTTGTTGTTGATTCACTAAACTGTTTCTAGCTCTTTGTGATTCCATAGACTGCAGCACGCCAGGCTCCCCGTCCTTCACTAGCTCCTGGAGTTTGCTCAGATTCACGTCCATTGAGTCAGTGATGCTATCTAACCTTCTCACCCTCTGCCACCCTCTTCTCCTTTTGCCTTCGCCCAGCCTTACCTGTGAACTCTTTTCATCTCATTTGCCAGGATAGGTGTTTTTGCTCATTTATCTTCTCCAAAGCTCGCTTACGTTTGGG
Source organism: Ovis aries (assembly GCF_016772045.2). NCBI lineage: Eukaryota > Metazoa > Chordata > Mammalia > Artiodactyla > Bovidae > Ovis > Ovis aries. Next base: position 18,168,517 of record NC_056080.1, on the reverse strand, counting down.
CCTTGGAAGTTTGATATGAAATGTGTGTCCTGCTGCTGCTGCTGCCGCTAAGTCACTTCAGTCATGTCCAACCCCATAGACAGCAGCCCACCAGGCTCCCCCATCCCTGGGATTCTCCAGGCAAGAACACTGGAATGTGTGTCCTACCCAGCCCTTTAGCTTCTCCCACACCTGATTTGTCCCTAAAGCCCTCAGGCTCAGTGTCTCAAGGGTCATTGTTCACCCTAGGAAAGCACCTTTCATCAAATGCTCACAACACAGATTCAGAGTGGGGGGGTCTTTCTGCAAGGGTGCCCAGCCTACCCATGCTGCAGATGACCTGGATTTCAAATGCAGTCCTCTTAGAAGACAAAATGAACTCTCGCTCTGCTGTCCTAGTGGATTTCCTTCCTCCCAAAGACTCAGAGTTTCTCCTCACCTGAGCAGGAGAAGGTGTCATTGAGAGGAGCCACGGTCTGCTCCATATTAGAGAACAGAAAGGCTTCCTTTGCCTGTCAGATTTTGATTTTTCTTTTCTTTTCAAAGTAAGAAAGTAAAAAGTGGCATAGTTCATATATATGAAATAATTTGAAAGTCATATTACCATCAACATGCAATACCAGAGGGGTCAACTTTTTCGTGACAGAAAGCATTGGGTCAGAGTTGACAATGTAGTGGCAAAGACATTGTGCTTCATTTCCCCGAGTTTAGATATAGACCCGGTTTTCTCCACTTGGGCCCTGTGAACATTTAGACCACATCAGACTTTGCTGGGGGCTGTCCTGTGTCCATTGTACGGTATTTAGCAGCCTCCCAGATGTCAGTTACCACCTCCCCCCATACTGTGACAGCCATAAACATCCAGGGGCTTTGTTGGTGTCTCATGGGAAGCCAAGTCAACCCAGTTGTGAACTGCTGGTGTGGACTATCTTATGCCCCAGGAGGGCACCACTGTATCTTCTGCCACCGGGCATATGCTGGACACTCAGTATTTTTTGAATAAATGTATTCATCCCACCCCTCCCATGAGTGTTAAAGAGAATAAGTGAAATAAGACTAGTTATCTGCTTCTTGTCATCAAGAATGGTTGGGAAACACCCCACCCCACTCTAGTCAAAGGCCTGGAACATTGTCCAGGCAGGGCCAGTGCTATTTTCCTCTGCTAGGAAGGGACCCCAGGTTTCTGCTTTAGGAAGTGATTTCCCCATTTCCAAGTTTCTAAGGCTTTAATCCAAACACATCACTCTGACTCTCCTCCCTGTTGCCTTGTCCAGAGCTCTGCATATAAGTGCTTTATTTCCTCTCCTTAATGATAAACTCCTTGAGAATCAAATAACTAGTCTTATTTCAGTTTTCCCCAGAACATGAAAGAAGTCAAACCCTTATTGCAACTCCAAAGTACAAAACACTCCCAAAAACTAGAAGGCTTTATCACTTCAATAGTGTCCAGCTCTGTGACCCCCTGGACTCTATAGCCTGCCAGGCTCCTCTGTCCATGGAATTCTCCAGGCAAGAATACCAGAGTGGGTTGCCATGCCCACCTCCAGGGGATCTTCCCAACCCAGGGATCAAACCCCTGTCTCCTAAGTCTTCTGCACTGGCAGGCCAGTTCTTTACCACTAGCTCATTCATCACATTTGGGGTGACGAAGCATCCATTTGCTGAAAATTTTTAATGTATATGATGCTTGAGTATAGCCCCAGATCCCAGCTGGGGATGTTACATATTATATGGTATGTGCAATGTATTTCCTTTCTAAAATCTGAAAAATTCTGTCCCCAGGCCTTCTGAATAAGGGATTATGAACCAGTAGTGTCTCAGATAATATTTGTCAGTTTAATGAAAGAATTTTCAGATTTTGATGTTGGCAAAAGTAGACACCACTGAGCTTGATATTTTTGTTCTGGTGTCCTCAGAAGAAAAGAAAACCTCCAGTTCTAGGCATGACCTGATACTTTCCATCTCTGCTGAAAGTTCTGGAAGGCTTCCAACCAGACTTTGTGACACATGGAGTTTTGATCTTCATGTCCTAAGTTGAGCTCAAAGAATTGTCCTAAATTTAATGTTACTTTCTTGGTGTGTATATATGTTTTCTTTGTTGATATGTTTATTCTGTTTCTCTGCTTTTATTTTTTTTAAGGTGAGAATATTTTCTTAAGTTTGTTTGCTTTTTGTACAAATAGACTATAAAGGCAGCTGAAGGGTGTCATTGGGTGTGGTCATGTGAATTAAATTCCTTGAACAATCTGTTTTTAATCTCATGTAAATTTCTAGAAATTTGGGGGGCTTTTTTTGAAAGGGATGTGAATTATGACTGGACTTGGTATTTCTTGAAATTGCAGTGCCGATCATCACTTAAAAGGGGCTCTTGATTGGGAACTGGGCAATTTTTGTTTCAGGGTCCTTGACCCTTCTGATACTGTATACCAGATATTGTATAACACATTTTCTCTGCACCTTTGAATGTATCTGTTTTTTTTTTTTTTCTTTTCTGGAAAGAGTCATTGCTTTTTATCAGATTCTTGAAGGACTCTGAGACAAAAAAGGCTTAAAAACTGACTTAAGGTTTCAGTCTTATGCTAATTTATTAATATTTTTAAATCTTTCTAAAGAAAAAAATAGAGACACAATCATCTTAATCACTGGATAAATCATGTCTTTATTTCTTGATGTGCATGTGTGTATTCATTCCTATTTGATCTTCGACTAATTAAATCCATCTAATTGATGAATAGATGGAAAATCCCTGCCTCCAAAAATTAATTTCAGTCCTTTACTCTCCGTCTCTGTCTGCTACTCATTTAAAATTTATAATCTTCCCACGTTCAAAAGGGATTTGGAATTATACCCTCCTTTCAAGACCTATCAAATGCCTGCTCTTTTGTGAACTCTCTCCTGAATATGATCTTGCCTTTCTCTGAAACACCGTGACGATATTCTGTCATAGTGAGTTGATGCTTATTTGTGTATTAGGTTGGACTTCTGTGTGAGGGTGGTTGGACTGACCTGTATATCACAAGCCCAAGAACTGACAGTAACTTTTTCATGTTGTTTTTTAGTCGCTAAGTGGTGTCAAATTCTTTTGTTGCCCCATAGTCTGTAGCCTGCCAGGCTCCTCTGTTCATGGGATTCTCCAGGCAAGAATATTGGAGTGGATTGCCATTTTCTTTTCCAGGAGATCTTCCCAACCCTGGGATCAGATCAAATCTGCATCTCTTGTGTCTCCTGCATTGTCAGGCAGATTCTTTACCACTTAGCCACCAGGGAAGCCCATCTTTTACATGGTGGTGACTCAGTAAATATTTGAATTAAAGTAGGAAACATTTTTATTCCACAGACTCTAGAAAATTAAAATCATAGTCTCAGTTAATATATTATTTTGTATTTGAATTTACTTTTGAATATCTTAAAACCATTGATATAGCCAAACCAGCCTAATGTTATTTCCCAATACTGCTGAGTTAGGGCCCAAATGCCTCAGAGGTAAAAAAAAAAATTCTTATTTTCAAATATATCATAATAACTTAAAATGTGGGGTAAGTAGTTGTCAGGAGTGTTGTGAGTTACGGGGCTCATGACCAGAGCCCTGAACGGTCAGAGGCAGCTGGGACTTATGTGTAGCCCAGTGTGTTCCTTGATGCCTCCATTATTTCACTGAGATATTTCTGAGGATCTGGGGAGAAGATGGATGAGCCTCACTCTCTAATTTAACCAGATAGTTCTGTTTTTATTTGTTTTATATTAGAGTTCTAGAATAAGCTTAAATTGGCTCTAAGAGTCCTGCTAAAGTTAGCCAAACCCTCCTCTTGGTACTCCTGGGCCAGCCTCTCTTTCACAACTAAGGATGTGAGGTCCAGAGCAACAGCATGATTGCCTCAAGTTGTGTGCTTGGGAAGGACTGGTTGGGGCCAAACCCAGTCTTGACCATCCTGACTTCTAGCCCAGAATCCTCTCTTCCTGCTTTGCTATCCCATAGTCCTCTACTTTATAGGTGTTGCTAGAGAATCATCAAGAAACACTGAATGGGAGCTATGTCAGGTTCTGGAGATACAAAGATGGGTAAGGTATCGTGTGGGAACCTGCTTTACCGAGAGAGGTAGTTAATGGTAGCCACTGGCACTATCACCTCCTTCTTTTATCTAAAATTGGTGCTTTCTAGATCATTTGGCAACCCACTCCAGTATTCTTGCCTAGAGAATCCCAGGGACGGGAGAGCCTGGTGGGCTGCCGTCTATGGGGTTGCGCAGAGTCGGACACAACTGAAGCGACTTAGCAGCAGTAGCGCAGCAGATCATTTTGCGCCTAAGGCTTTACATATAAAACAGCATAGTTACATGTTGAAAGTGTTCTGAAACTGCATTGCAGTGATGGCCACCCAACTCTATAAATTTATTAAAACTCTACAAACTGTACAACTTACATGTGTGAATTTTATGGTATATAAATCATACATCATTAAAGCTGTTTTTAAAAAAATGACAGAGGAACACCTACCCTCCTTTAGCTCATAAGGAAACTGACCATAAAACGAAATGGCCTCATGAAACATTTTAAAAGCATATTAGTACTTTCTTATAAAAATGTTTTCTCACTTCTGTTGGTTATAAATCAATTTCATAGTCATTTACTGACCTATTATGAGGCCAGGTCTTAAGGTAACAAGGGAAGAGTTGGTGGGGGAGGGTGGGAGAAGGGATGAGAAAGATACATAGGAAGAAGGTTTGGGTTGGGGAGGCAGATTATAGTGAAGTGTTTCAGAAGAGGTTACTGAAAGTGTCCTCTTTCTTCTGAGTTCCTTCATGTCAGGGAGCCTTCTGCTTTGAGTGATAAATACCTACCTCACCACAAAGTGATGATAAGCAGTGAAATTTTATTAAGTCAGATAACAGGAAATCCAAGGACAGGTCCCCTGAAGTTGAATAATTTGACAGACATCTCAACAGTGTCAGGGCTCAAGGTCACTTCCTGTTTGATTTTCTTGGCTTTCCTTTCATGGCTGAAATGTGACTGCTGCAGGACAAAACGGTGTACTGTCTTCCAACAAGGGTGAAACAGTGTTAAATGCAAAAAGGCCGGGGTAACTATTTTTCTCATGTATCTTTTTTTTTTTTAATCTGGGAACAAAATCTAATAGCCTCTCCCCACCCCAGAACATTGCTTCTCACATCTCATTGGCTAGAAGTGGATCACATGCACATTTCTCAACCAATCACTCACAAAGGGAAGTGAAATAAATATTATTTGCCTAAAGAGACCTAATTGACATTTTCCCAAAGAAAATACACAGATGGCCAACAGACATATGAAAATATGCTCAATGTGGCTGATTATTAGAGAAATGCAAATCAAAACTATAATATGGCATCACCTCACACCAGTCAGAATGGCCATCATTAAAAAGTCTACAAACAGTGCTGGAGAGGATGTGGAGAAAAAGGGACCCTTCTACACCGTTGGTGGGAATGCAAATTGGTACAGCCACTATGGAAAACACTATGGAAGTTCCTTAAAAAACTAGCAGTAGAGCTACCATATGATCCAGTAATGTCATTCTTGGGCATATATCCAGAGAAAATCATAATTTAGGAAGCTACATTGCAGCACTATTTACAGTTGCCAGGGCATGGAAGCAACCTACATGTCCATCAACAGAGGAATGGATAAAGAAGATGTGGTTCATATATACAATGGAATATTACTCAGCCGTAGAACGAATGAAATAATGCCATTTGCAGCAACATGGGTGGACTTAGAGATTATTATATTAAGTAAATGAGACAAAAACAAATATCATATGATATCACTTATATTTGAAATCTAAAAAGTTGATACAGATGAACTTATTGACCAAACAGAAGTGGACTCACAGACAGAGAAAATAAACATACAAATACCCAATGGGATAGTGGGAAGTGGAGGAAGATAAATTAGGAGTTTGGTGTTAACATACACACTACTATATATAAAATAAACAACAGAGACCTACTGTTATAGCACAGGAAACATGTTCAATGTCTTGTAATAAATTGTGTGGAAAAAGAATCTGAAAAAGAATACTATATGTGTGTGTGTGCATAACTGAATCACTTTGTTGTCCACCTGAAACAACTGCAACATTATAAATTAACTATATTTCAATGTAAAAGCGGTTATAAAACTATTATTTGCCTAGACATACTTTACTCATCCCCAGGGCTGTGGGAGGGTTCCCTATTCCTGAAAATAATGTCTGAGCAAATTAGGTTTCTATGAACTGGGAAGGGGATGGGGAATAGTGACCAGGAAGTTAACCAACAATGTCTGTCACACTTAATTGACTATTTTTTGATGGGTAGAAAGGAATAGAAACATGACTTTTTTCCTTTTCTTTGTTGGCCACAGAAGCCTTATCTTCTGTGTAAAACGTTTCCATGATTTTGATCCAACAAATTATTCTTAAAGCAAAGACTCTGCAGGGCAGTTCTCCAATAATACTGCATTTATTTCAGTGTTGTTGCAAGTTTTGAGGTGGGGTAGTCATATTTCACTAATACGGTCAATAGGAAAATTGGTAAGGAGCTGTCATTATCCAATTTAAAGATGCTTAACTTTCCCCCTCCCTTTAGAACATTTGGGTCCATTCAGAATTTTGGAGGTTTGCTATAGCTAATTTAAGAGAGCTGGAACCATGTGGGCTTAGGAATATTTGGGTGGATTGATAGTGATGGGATTTAGAACTAGTGCCTCTTAGGATGAGTTAAGGAGCAAAAGCCATCAACTTCCTAAGACAGAAGGGGTCCTGCACTAGGCTAGGGGATATAAATGATATCTTCAAGTCATTGAATGGGAAGCAAAAACATCTGTCAACAAAGTTAGTCCCTCTCTTTCCCTCTCTCCCTTCCTCCCTTGTCCCCTCCCTACTCTCTGTCATATCCCAACCCTAGACCAGTGTGTCTGTATTATAGATGTTTTATTGCCTTAATTTTATATATCACTCTCTTTGATTGATATATTAACCATAATAAAAAATATCCCCACAATTTAGTGATGTAAATTGTACCAGGGATAATATAATTGATACTTACTTATATACCTCTAGGTTGTAATCTGTAGGAACTGGCCTAATCCTTGGGAAATATCTAAAGCCATTCAGAGTCTTTGGGGTTGTTGACTTTGGTGCAGAATAATAAATACCCAGTAGGTGCTAATTCTTTTTTTTTTTATTTTTAATTTTTACTTTATTTTGCTTTACAATACTGTATTGGTTTTGCCATACATTGGCATGAATCCACCATGGGTGTACTTGTGTTCCCAAACATAAGCCCCCCTCCCACCTCCCTCCCCATGACATCTCTCTGGGTCATCCCCATGCACCAGCCCCAAGCATCCTGTATCCTGCATTGGACATAGACTGGCGATTCATTTCTTACATGATAGTATACATGTTTCAATGCCCTTCTCCCAAATCATCCCATCCTCTCCCTCTCCCACAGAGTCCAAAAGTCTGCTCTACACATCTGTGTCTCTTTACTGTCTCGCATACAGGGTCATCATTACCATCTTTCTAAATTCCATATGTATGTGTTAGTATACTGTATTGGTGTTTTTCTTTCTGGCTTACTTCACTCTGTATAATCGGCTCCAGTTTCATCCATCTCATTAGAACTGATTCAAATGTATTCTTTTTAATGGCTGAGTAATATTCCATTGTGTATATGTACCATAGCTTTCTTATCCATTCATCTGCTGATGGACATCTAGGTTGTTTCCATGTCCTGGCTATTATAAACAGTGCTGCGATGAACATTGGGGTACATGTGTCTCTTTCTATTCTGGTTTCCTCAGTGTGTATGCCCAGAAGTGGGATTGCTGGGTCATAAGGCAGTTCTATTTGCAATTTTTTAAGGAATCTCTGCACTGTTTCCATAGTGGCTCTACTAGTTTGCATTCCCACCAACAGTGTAGGAGCGTTCCCTTTTCTCCACACCCTCTCCAGCATTTATTGCTTGCAGACTTTTGGATCACAGTCATTCTGACTGATGTGAAGTGGTACCTCATTGTGGTTTTGATTTGCATTTCTCTGATAATGAGTGTTGTTAAGCATCTTTTCATGTGTTTGTTAGCCATCTGTATGTCTTCTTTGGAGAAATGTCTATTTAGTTCTTTGGCCCATTTTTTGATTGAGTGGTTTATTTTTCTGGAATTGAGCTACATGAGTTGCTTGTATATTTTTTTTATTTGTTTGTTTGTTTGTTTTTTGCTTGTATATTTTTGAGATTAGTTGTTTGTCAGTTGCTTCATTTGCTATTATTTTCTCCCATTCAGAAGGCTGTCTTTTCACCTTGCTGATAGTTTCCTTTGTTATGTAGAAGCTTTTAATTTTAATTATATCTCATTTGTTTATTTTTGCTTTTATTTCCAGCATTCTGGGAGGTGGATCATAGAGGATCCTGCTGTGATTTATGTCTGAGAGTGTTTTGCCTATGTTCTCCTCTAGGAGTTTTATAGTTTCTGGTCTTACATTTAGGTCTTTAATCCATTTTGAGTTTATTTTTGTGTGCGGTGTTAGAAAGTGATCTAGTTTCATTCTTTTACAAGTGGGTGACCAATTTTCCCAGCACCACTTGTTAAAGAGATTGTCTTTACTCCCTTGTATATTCTTGCCTCCTTTGTCAAAGATAAGGTGTCCATATGTGTGTGGGTTTATTTCTGGGCTTTCTATTTTGTTCCATTGAGCTATATTTCTGTCTTTGTGCCAGTACCATACTGTCTTGATGACTGTGGCTTTATAGTAGAGCCTGAAGTCAGGCAAGTTGATTCCTCCAGTTCCATTCTTCTTTCTCAAGATTGCTTTGGCAATTCGAGGTTTTTGTATTTCCATACAAATCTTGAAATTATTTGTTCTAGTTCTGTGAAAAATACCACTGGTAGCTTGATAGGGATTACATTGAATCTGTAGATTGCTTTGGGGTAGTATACTCATTTTCACTATATTGATTCTTCTGATCCATGAACATGGTATATTTCTCCATCTATTAGTGTCCTCTTTGATTTCTTTCATCAGTGTTTTATAGTTTTCTAAATATGGGTCTTTAGTTTCTTTAGGTAGATATATTAGTAGGTGCTAATTCTTTCGAATTTTTCTTTCTACCTTCTGTCCTGAGACTTTAAACCTCTTTTCAAAGTCTTAATTTTCCCAGTACCTTACAAATATTTTCACTGTCTTCTAAACAGGTGCATCTGTGGTTTTAGTATCAGGTAGATGGCAACCCACTCCAGTGTTCTTGCCTGGAGAATCCCAGGGACGGGGGAGCCTGGTGGGCTGCCGTCTATGAGGTTGCACAGAGTCGGACACGACTGAAGCGACTTAGCAGCAGCAGCAGCAGACTTTCCAAAGCATATAATTCAGAGCATATTTGAATGGATTTTGACTGGCCTTAGTGTTTTCTCTCTGGGTTTTCTCTCTGTTTCCTTACTGTCAAACAACCCCCTTTCTGAGTAGGCAGGTTCCCATAGAGGGACCTTGAAACATATTTGAAAAGTTCGCCCCCATCCCACGTGTGTGTAAAGAACATTTGGTCAGTATTTGTTGGCCATTTGTGACTGACACGTGATCACATACAGCTACATCAACCTCTGTCTCTTAACAGACCATACTGGAGTCTTTTCCATTGTTTTGAGTACCATTTTATAATGTATGCGTATGCTTGATTTCTGATTTAGTGATGTGCAGAAGAGAGGGCAAAATTTAAGCTTTTAAGCTCTTTGTAGATTGTATCTACGTATGCATCCACCTGAAGAAGATATAAAATGGTGTGTAAAATAAAGAGTCTATAAAAGGACACCCCTGTTTTCTGAGACCAAGGAAACCATTTTGCTTTTCTGTCTGAGAAAAGCAAAGCAGTCAGTGGCTTTCATGACATCACCTAATTTGTGAGGGAAAAGAGCAAGAATAAAAAAATGCATGAACCAAAAATGAGCCATCTTGGGTGGTTTTCCGAGGGTGAACCTTGTTTCTTTATGCAGCAGTTATGTCCTGTCAGTTAAGTGTGCCTTTCTCTGCAGTTGATGTGATAGAGAACATCTCCTCCTGGGACAGCTCATTAGATACAGCATTTTAAAGGCTGTGTTTTCTTTTCTCCTTACAGCCAAGGATTACTGCAAAGTTATATTTCCATATGAGGCACAGAACGACGATGAATTGACAATCAAAGAAGGAGATATAGTCACTCTCATCAATAAGGTAAACAAAGGTTCCCTCCTATCTTCTAAACTCTGAACTACTTTGAGGTGTTGAGCGGATAATATGAGCTTTTGTTATAACCTTTGAAATTATTTTCATAATCCTGAATTCCCAAGGAAGAATCTTGCGTCTTTCCTCTCAGTCAGGCTAGGCCAAATGTATCCAAGTGAATGAATGAACTTGAAGCACAGCTAGATACCATTTGCCTTGGAGCCAGCTGCAGATTTGCGTGGCCCTATTCCAGAAAGGCTAACCTGGGGGACGGAGAGCGGCCTGCTTGACTGGCAAGTCCACCCTCCACAGCAGCCCTGGCTGCAAAGCTCTGTGTCATGAGGGACCCAAGGAGGGGTTCCAGAAAGGCAAAGTTGGGCCTCACAGGCAGATAAGGCTTTTTTTTTTTTTTTTCAGATAAGGCTTAAAGAATGTTTAGTGTTCAGATCAAAGACAGGTAGCATGCCTGAGAGAATCTTGCCCATCTTGCTCAGGCTGAGAAGATGGGATGATTTTATGATCACTGCATCTGTGTGAAGTGACACAGCTTAACAGGGCCTGCACCATGGACTTTATGCTTTCATGCAGTGGTACTCATCAAGAAGGGGGTTGAAAGATCTATTATTTAAGTAATTCCCAGAATATGTGGCCTTTTCCCTGAAATATAGGGTTCTTATCATGGTTGACCATGAGGAAAACCTGAGCTGTCTTTAGGATGCTTAAGGGCGTGACTGGGGAATCATCACTACTGCTTACATTTATGCAGGGCTAGAAAGCTGAAACTCTAATATTTTGGCCACCTGCTGCGAAGAGCTGACTCATTTGAAAAGACCCTGATGCTGGGAAAGATTGAAGGCAGGAGGAGAAGGGGACAACAGAGGATGAGATGGTTGGATGGCATCATTGACTCAATAGACATGGATTTGGGTAGACTCCAGCCAGTTTTGGTGATGGACAGGGAGGCCTGGCATGCTGCAGTTCATGGGATCGCAAAGAGTCGGACACGACTGAGCGACTGAACTGAACTGAGAAAGCATGGACAGGGTGGAGAGGGCAGAGAAAGGGGAGAGAGGGCAGGGGGTTCAGGTGGGAAGCAGGCCCTGGGTCCTGCTGCCTCTGGCCATCACTGAGAGGGGAGGGATGTGGTGTTACCTGCCCCCTATCTCCCACTCCCAAATGTGTCTATAGGTGATTGGTAGGATTTACCATTATAACCTTCTAATCAAGGACAGTGACCTTTAAGGAATGGCTGTGGAGGCTGTGTGTTTGAAGAGCCCAAGCCCCAGATGCCAAGGAATGCAGGACCCCAGAGTTTAAGTAGCTTGCCCAATGTCAGATTATTTAGGGAGACAGCTTGGCGCTCTCACCTTCTACATGGAAAGTGGCATGCTGGGCAATGCTCAAGCACCTTTCTGGACCAGCAGAGTGTTCCCTGCTTGCTGAGGGCCCCAGAACATCCATCTTCTCGCCTCTAAAATTTTCTCCTGTGAACTTAATTTGATTCACCTCTGTAGGTGCTGACTGTGGCCAGAGGAACCCAGAGAAGGGGAAACAGTGCCCTTCTTGTTCCTTTCAGCCGAGGAGGCAGAGAGGTTCTTTGCCAGCCTTGCGCTTATCCTGTGGGCCTCCTCCAGGCTGCATTCCTGGGCACAGGGCATTGCCTATTTTAAATCAGACCCTGAACCAAAGACGTGAAGTGGCTGTGAAGCAGGAGATAGACACTCTGATAACTGGCACAGAGATTAGGTTTTATTTCCACAGGGGAAGGGATGGAGCTGTTCCTCACCCCCCGCCCACCCCCAGACAATAAAGTGACCAGAGTTTTAAACAACTGCCATTCTTTGCAATGTGGAGGGGGGGAGGTCACTTTCCTGTTTTTGTTTGGAGGGGGACACCCTCTTTTCAGTTGAAAACCAGATGTACAATAACGTTTACTAAGGTTTGGGGAAAAGAAAACACTGCCGCAGATGGTCTCTTCTATTTCTACCTCAACATCATCTTATATTCCATCCTTGTCATTTGATTCTATACAATGAGAACTCATTCATCCTGGTGATTTCACTCCTTCCTCCCAGCCTGAAATCCTGCTGGATAAAAGAAAGTGGAGTTTTCTAAAGAGCTTCTTTAGTTAGAGTGGGACTCTCTCCTGGTCCCATCCACCCAGTAGGAAGCAGGGAACCAGGTGGAGGTGGAAGGCTGCTCTTAACAGTGTCCTGAGGGTTGCGACTGCTTTCCCCAGTTCCCTAGCTGAATGTTAAGAAGCAGTTTGGACCTGTGAAGCAGCTTACAGATAATTACAACTACACTTGCAAAATGAGCACTTGGCATCCTCCCTGTCCACTTGATCCCTGGACCTGGCTTCCACATGGAGGGGTGGCACTACTCTCTAGTTGTGGTGTGCAGGTTTCTCATAGCGGTGGCTTCTCTTGTGGAGCTCAGCTCTGGGGCATGTGGGCTTCAGTAGCTGTGAATCGTGGGCTCAATAGTTTCTGCTCCCCAGGCTCCAGAGCACAGGCTCAGTAGTCATGTTGCCGGGCTTAGCTGTTGCAACAGCCCACACTCTGTAGTGTGTTTCTCCCAAGGCCACACTTGCCCTTTGAGATGGCCCACACCCTGTCTGTGGAGTGTGTTTCTTTCTAAATAAACCCACTTCTTACCTAAAAAAAAAAAAAAATCTGCCTGCAATGCAGGGGACATAGGTTCTTCCCTGGGTCAGGAAGATCCTCTGGAGAAGGGAATGGTAACCCACTCTAGTATTCTTGCCTGGGAAATCCCATGGACAGAGGAGCTGGTGGGCTATAGTTCTTGTGGTTGCAAAGAGTCAGACACGACTGAAGGGACTGAGCATGCTCGCTGCAACTAGAGAAAGCCTGAGTAGCAACAAAGACCCAGCACAGCCAAAAATAAATAAATAAAATTATATTAAAAAAAAGAATTTTGCAATGGGTGAGATTTCAGCAAGAATTGGAAAGAAAATATGCCAAAAATACTTTGCCTGCTGAAGATGGGAGGGATGGAATCTGAGTCTGTCAAGCCTGCTTTATAAAAAAAATCTTCTTCTTGCTCCAAGTTGAGGGATCACCCACAAGTTCATTTAGATGACTGTTTGCTTTTCAGATTGCAGAGTGAATAGTTTCACCATGATTTGTTTAATCTACATTTTGATATGGTTCTTTATTATGAGTTGAGTTGAAAGTTCGGAATTGCTGTTCTCTAAGTGTTGATGGCTTTTGCTGTAGAGTTTCTCAATTTACCCTAAAAGCCAGCCGTGGTCTCATTTTATAGTCAGTTAAATTGATTTCTCTTTGCCCTGCTTTTCTGAGCCATGGTAGGAGTCACAGGGCAAACATCACCCTCATTTTCAGTCCTAGGTTGTCAGTTCATAGAGCTTGCTAGAAAATGAGTCAGACACCTTTAGTGGGTGCCTGTAAGCGCTCCTAAGTTCTGGAAGTAGTGTGCACTGGCCTGAACTATTTGTGTGTGCCCCTGGAAACCAGGATGAAATGTGGCAACTCCAGTGGTGTGTTTTTTTTTAGTTTATTTATAAAGAATTCTTGTGGATTTGGGAAAATTTCCATGGGTGCAGAACACACCTGTGTTTAGCTTTTATTTCCAGTCACTCAAAAATAGCTCCTTCGTCTGCATTCCTGCCACCCCCATCCCTGCCTTCCTGGCTTGTGCTCAGAGCATGATTGAAAGGGTTCAGAAGCCTCTGGGTCTGGTTTCCAACCCGAGAAGCTCCCTGGAGAAGGACTGAGAGCAGCTGGGGGGCTCAGGTGGGGCTCAGCTGTGAAGGATGTGTGCGCCCTGGCCGCTGCTGCCTGGGGCAGAACAAGCCCAGCTGTGGAGAGGGCCGATGTCCCTGCCCTTGGACAACAGCCTCCTGGCCCCACAATAGTGATCCCCACTCACCAGGGAGGAAGGGCTTCCCACGTGACTCCTTTAGAACTCAGGTATATCTTATCAAAAAGCTCCCCTGAGTGGCTGTGTCTTTGACCCATTAAAGGCAAACAGACACTCCCATTTCTTCATGGTTATACAGCCTATTTGACAATATCAAGGTAAATATGAAGAGAGGTACCATTATTGACTAAAGTCCTGGTGTAGTGTAGTTGGAGGGAAGGAGAAGCAGACAGCATTGATGTTCAGGGGAGAAAACTGATACGTGTGCCTCTCAAGAAAGAAGGAAGCCAGAAGAGTAGCTACAGGTAGGAGCGGTTTAAGGTCACCACTGTGAAAAAAATCCCAGCTAGGGATGTTGCCTGTTCTTAGGGGTTTTGCCTGTTTTTAGGGATTTCACCTGTTCTTGGGGATGTTGCAAACCAGGAACCCCAAATGCCTGAGGTCACAGCAGTCCTGGGAGTTAGATGGCACCCTGGGTGTTCTGTCCTGATGACAAAGGAGGAACAGAGAGAGGCCCAGAGCCTGGAAGCGACTTTCCCAAGAGACTCCTAGTCACCAGCAGCCATGCCAGGGCAGAGGCGTCTTCTGACCTTGACTGTGGGGGCTGGCGGGACGGGACTGCTGTTTCCTGTGGGGCTGTGGGTTCTTGCAGTAGGTGGGGCTCGGTCACTCCCTGAGGTGACTCTTGTCTACTGATTGAGTCACATGTTGTTGCTGGGTATATCTAGGGCAAGTGCCTGTGGGATTTTCTTTCTAAATTCATGACATCATCATTATTTTATCAGGAAAACAATATTATGACACCATTCCCCCATCCGTTTCTGACATTTTGGTATCCATGGCTGTGACCTCTTAGGGTCAGAATCATTCAGGACTTGCTGATTCCATTGTTGCGTCTACAGAAATGGAATCATAGTGCAGAGACCACATTGAGGTCAGCACAGGGCTCATGTTGCTTCATTTTGTGCCTGAAGCTCTCTTCTCCTACTTCTTTCTTCCACTTCTTCCCATGCCCAGCCCATGTCGCTTCTTTTCTTCTCGATTCTGGTTAGTTTTCTCCTTGCTGTCACCATGAAAAAAAGAGAAAGAGGAAGAAAGCAGAGAGGACAAGGGGGAAAGAGAAAGAAAGGAAAGTCACCCTGAGCTCCTTCCTAAGTCTTTCTGTTATGATCTGTCCTTTGTTTATTTTAATTTTATTTTCTCTTCCTGCCTCCCTTCCATTAATTCATTAGTTGAAACATTTATTCATGAGAAAAATGTGTCCAGACTCCCTTGCTCCTCTCCCCATGAGAAAGTGACTTTGGAAATCTCAGGAAAGGTTCTCAGCTTGGAAGAAGAAAGCTGATCAGCTATATAGATTGCTGGCCTTGACCCTTTCTCTCTCAACTGCTGAAGCTTTTAGCAGAGCTAAAGTGTAGGATTAAATGTGGTTTCAGGGGTGAGGAGTAAATTAGCAGGTGTCACCCTGAAAATGATGACACGCTCTGACAGACCCATTAGAAGGACGTGTTTTATGAGTGAATGAAGAAGTTAAGCATAGGTCTGGGATCATCTGGGTTTACACACATTTGAAAAATGTCAGTGTTCAACAAATGAGTCATTTATGTCCTCGGATGTATTTCTCGCGGTATAGCCTGTCTTGTTAGACTGCATATGTCCTGACTGAGTACAGCAGTCACAGTATATCTTTTCCTCAGACCACTGGAAAGCTCCAGGAATACAGTTTGCTGCTGTTTTGTCTTGCTAATAAAAGTAACCTGGACTCTGAGACCGTTGGGAAGATTCCTGGCACCAGAAACACATTTGATCAAAACTCTGCTTCCTGAGCTTGAGTACCATCACAGAGACACAGTTTTAAATTAGCTGAAGATGGTAAAAGTAGGACTTGCGCTTGCCAGTAGACAGTCAAAACAATGCCACCTGGAAATTTCGATAATTGCAGATTTCTCATCGACATATGAATTGGCAGTTGATGCCGACTCTCAGCTTTGCATGCTACCTCAAATTATATAAAACTGAACGGACCCTGTGTTTGTTCAATTTAATTATCATCTCTCTCCCAAGTGCTGTGCTTAAGTGACAGGACATCAATCACCCTTTCCCCAGCATCTTGGAATACATTTTTCCTCCAACACACACATAAAAATCTGCAGGTGTCTTAAGGAATTAGAGAAACTCTTTTTTCTGTTTTCTGTTTCCACCCTTTCTGTTTGTATTATTGTTGTAGGATTAAATGAAATGTTGTGACTGAAAGTGCTTTAGAAATAAAAAGTTAAATTATAGTTATTGCTGTGATAAGTTATGATAGGAAGAAGAAAAGACAAATGCCCATTGACTGGGAGTTCTTTCTTGGTATATTGAACTCCCCTGCAATTAAGGGCTGTACTTTCCCTGAAATGCCCCTCTATTATTTAACTTTTCTTAGGATGAAACTGATTTATTATAGTTTTATAGCCTCTGTCTTCTTAAAGTATCTCAAAGCTCTTTACATTCACATTTGCATTTTATTAAAATATACTTTTCTGAGATGGAAAGTAGCGTGGGATGCACTGTTAAGTTGTTGGTTTTCAGTCACCCAGTCATGTCCAACTCTTTGTGACCCCATGGACTGCAGCACTCCAGGCCTCCCTGTCCCTCACCATCTCCCAAAGTTTGCCCAGGTTCATGTCCATTGCATTGGTGATGCCACTAGCCATCTCATTTTCTGATGCCCTCTTCTACTTAAAAATTAAATAAGTAATACTTACTCTCAGAGAATAAATGAGAACAAGACAGATCAATAGGAAGGCAAGTCAAAATCACCTGTGACCACATCACCTTCAGATATCTCTCTTAATATTTGAGCCATGTTCTTCCAGACTTGACACACACACACACACAATTATAGTTCAAAATAAAAATAAGGTCATATCATATACACTCTTGTGTAGCCTCATTTGTCCCCAGTATAGCATGCCTATCTTTGGCAGCAAGGTTAAATGGTTCCTTAATATCCCAATGTATGGCGGACCACAGTCCTCTTTTACATTTGCTTGTCTCTGAGTTTTCCCTATTCTGCACCATGTTGCCGGTAGTCATCACCTTATTTGTAGATCCTCATGTGTGTAAGCACTCCTACCACTTTCTACTACTTGTGTAACCTTGGGCGGGCTACTCAGTCTCTCTGTGCCTTGGTTTTCACATCTGTGAAATGGAGATGATAACAATAGCTACCTCTTGGTGTTGTAAAGATGAAACAAGTTAAAGGAGGCGAAGCACTTGAAATCCCTGGCTCATAGTAAGTTCTGGATAAATGTTCGCACTTATTCTTTCATGCTGATGAATTGCTGTGTTGCTGCCTCAGTGCCTTTTCTTTTGGCTGCTCTGGCTCTTCACTGCTGCCATGGTTTGTCTCTAGTCACAGCGTGCAGGCTTCTCTTGTTGTGGAGCATGGGCTCTAGAGTG
Source organism: Ovis aries (assembly GCF_016772045.2). Classification (NCBI taxonomy): domain Eukaryota; kingdom Metazoa; phylum Chordata; class Mammalia; order Artiodactyla; family Bovidae; genus Ovis; species Ovis aries. Next base: position 18,150,978 of record NC_056080.1, on the reverse strand, counting down.
CTCGGGCTCAGTAGTTGTGGGGCACAGAGTCTCCAGTTGTGGCGCTCAGGCTCTCAAGTTTTGGTGCCCAGGCATAATTGCCCCCCAGCTTGTGGGACCTTTGTTCCCTGACCAGGGATGGAACCCGCATCTCCTGCATTGGAAGGCAGATTCTTAACCACTGGACCACCAGGAAAGTCCCATCTCAGTGCCTTTTAAAGGCATTTAAGTGATGTTCTGAAAGATCATCTCCCAATTAGTCTCCCCTCAGGAGCCAATGAGAATGTTTCCCTGTCCTTATCATCCCCTGGCATTGTCATTCTTTGTCATCTCTGCTAATCTGATAAGTGTTTGCATTTTTAAAAATGCTTACTCAAGTAGAAAATTTTGTAATTTTCCAGTTGGTTTTTATAAAAATACCATATTATTCATGGCATTATCATGTCATCTTTCACATTGCAAGTGTTTTTCCTTAGTTTGTGATTCATAGAGATATGTAAGAAAATGTCATTAAAAATAAATACCTTTTAAACTTAAAATTTCCCCATTTTGTAGTTAACTACATGTTGCAGTAAAATTCATCCTTTTAAGAGTAGTTTTACTTAAAGCTTTTATATTTTAGTCCTAGTTGGAATGGGTAGCTGGCTATTAAGTGTTTTCCTTCTCTGTCCTCCTCGGGGCTTTCAGAGGTTCTATTTAAAGCTTCTGTCCTTACAGTATCTTTTTATAATATCATTCAGAGAACCCCTGAGATTATGCATGGATAAGGATTCTCAGATCCTAGACCAAGTCTTTGCAAACTTTTTCTGTAAAGGGCCAGAGAGAAAATATTTTAGATTTTATGGGCTATACAATATCTGTGTCAACTATACAAAAGCAGTCATAGGTGTTGAATGGGCATGGATGAGTGCCAATAAAACTTTATTTATGGACATGTAAATTTTACTTTCCTGTAATTCTCATATACTTTGAAATACTATTCTTTTGATTTTTAAAAACCATTTGAAAATGTAAAAACTATTCTTAGTTTCAGAGGTGCACAAAAATAGGTAGCAGACCACATTTAATCTATGGGAGGTAGTTTGCTAGCCCTTGAAATAGAATGTCTAGAAACAGATCCATAAAAATATAGTCATTTAATTTTTTTTAACAAAGATACAAAGAAAATTTAAGAAAGAAAGGATAATCTTTTCAAGAAATGGTGTTAGTACAATAGACCATCAACAGGCGAAAAAAAAAAAAGAGCCCTAACCTAATCTAACACATTATGCAAAAATTAACTCAAAATGAAGCACAGATCTGCATAGAAACATAAGACATGAAAAAGTTATTTATGAAAACGTAAGAGACTTGTTAGGACACAAAAAGCAAAATTCATGAAAGAAAAAAACTGATGCATTGGAGTTTGGCAAAATTACAGACTTTTGGTCTGCAAAGGTACTGTTGAGAGAATGTGATTGGTTAGTCTGTTTTTCCTCCAAGATCATCTGAGCCTCAGTGTTTAGTAAATAACTGCTTGATACATAAATTGCCTGAATTTCAAAGAGCTTGGTTTTGTTCTGAGTCTTCCTGGGAATATTCTTTGTAAGACAAGAGACCATGAAGCTCCCATAGCAGAGCTGTTTCATGTACCCCACCTCTACACTCCTGTGCCCCCTTTTCCTCCAGGTGGTAGACAAGTGTAGCTGTAGTCCACTGCTCAGGTCTGAGTTGCCTGAGGACTGAGATTGGACCTGGGAATTATATTTTACACTTACTGCTCAGGCCTAGAAGCTAAATTTTCTGTGTATAGAGAAAAGACTCCAAACAAATTTTTATGCCAAGGAATAAGCTTTTCTAAAAGAAAGAAAAGAAATGTACATTGTCTTATAAAAAAAAAAAGGGGGGGAGATGGATGGTAAGAATTTACCATTAGCTCCTGCAGCTGGCTTGGGTGTTCTTGACCTTCATAATGATCATGACTATACCCTTCACTTCTTATTCCTTCCTGGTGCTTATTTGGAAAATGAAGATTCCTCCCCCCTCACCCTAACAGCCTTCTTTGTGTCTCTTAGAGGTGATGCAGGAGCTAAGAACATCTCTTAAAACATAATGAAATATGTTTTATAAATGCCAGTGTCTTTGTAATGAAGCAGAATGATTTTTTATTATACCTACTATCCTTTTAATGGAAGAAAAGCATGTATTTGTGTGCAGAATCAATATAGTTCTCTAAACATAAGTGAAAGTGAAATCTCTGCTGTAGGATGCACAGCCTTGAGAGGTAAATTATGCCATTAGCCATTTGGATGAGCTGAAGGTGCCATTAGAAACAGCTTCTAAAATTTAGCATTGAGTGGTCCTCTCAATGTAAATGACCTAACAAGTAGAAAATGAGAAGTTTCTATGAAAACATATTGTTATATAATTTCACACGCTTAATTATATTTAAATGGACAAAAAAATGAAAAAGTGCCACCTTGATGATCTGCACTTGATGTAATGCTAGTTCACATGCCTTTATATGTTATGTCTCTGATCATTCTGAAAGCCAGAGTACAAGTAGCCAAGAAAGGCCCTCTCTGCAAACATCCGCTTTTCACATGATTAGTGATGTTTGAAGCAGAATTAAGAGGGTACAAAGTCTTTCATTCTGCTAGGAAAAACAAAAAAGGACAAAATATAAACATTTCCTAAGACTTAGGATTGTATAGGCTGCAAATGAAATCAGTTGGCAATTCGTATATATTTGTTGTTATTAACTATATAGCCACGTCCCACAGTTCCAGGAGATGCCCATTGTGAGTGATGACCCTGGAGTTGGGCCAGTATGGTAGCATCTGTTGGGTGCTGTTCTCTGAAGGGCTCCATATAGAAGCATCTTTTTATAAGAGGCAAACCATCTATGAGCCCAGAGGTGTTTGAGGCTTCTGCTCTGGGCTGTCTCCTGTAAAAGTCTCCCCTAATTCCTGTCTGCCTGCCTCTCATAATGCCTGTGAAAACTCTCTTTTCTTTCTGGGGACTGAGATTTGGTTTCAACTTTTCTCTTATTTCTTAGTGAAATCTGAACTCAAATGTTACTTCTGTCGTACATCCTCTCAGTTCTCCTGTGTGGATGCAAAGGGCCTTAGGGGGTGGAACCCCACCCTCTCCTGGGTTGATGGCTTCTAACAGTGTCAGGCCTCCAGCAGCATGTCATCAAAATATTAACATTTTATAGATGTGCTATTACCTAGAAAAGATTGGGTGTCACTAACTTACTGTATATATTTAACTTTTCCATATAAAAATGGTTAACAGTGACTCGACTTTCCCTTAGGGAATATTCTACCTTCCTTGTTAGAGAAGAGCATATATGACGAGCAAAGGAAACTCCGGGATAATTAAAAACCCTTATATGTGTCTTCATTTCAGAAATTCTTTCCCTAGACTTCTTTTGGGAATTAGACCTTGAAATAGCTCAGACTTTTAAAGATAGAGTTTAAAGTTCTATCTAGAATAAAATAAATTCACTCTGATTAAAGAAACAACATTTTCTTTTTTCTTTCTTTCTTTCTTTATTTATTTATTTTTTATTTTTTTTAATTTTAGTTTTTTTATTTTTAAAATTTTAAAATCTTTAATTCTTACATGCATTCCCAAACATGAACGCCCCCTCCCACCTCCCTCCCCATAACATCTTTCTGGGTCATCCCATTTTCAAGTGAGAATATAACTTCTGGTTGCAGCCATGATGGAGTAAAGGGTATATTAGATTTACCCTTCCGCCACTTTGGGCTTCCCAGGTGGCGCTAGTGGTAAGGAACCCGCCCATCAATGCAGGAGACATAAGAGACGTGGGTTGGATCCCTGGGTCAGGAAGATCCCCTGGAGGAGGGCATGGCAATTCACTCCAGTATTCTTGCCTGGAGAATCCTATGGACAGAGGAGCCTGGCAGGCTTCAGTCCACAGGGTCGCAAAGAGTCAGACATGGCTGAAGCGCCTTAGCATGCATGCCTGCCCCCCATAGACAACTTTAAACTTGGACAAAATACATGAATCAGCTGTTTTGAGGCATTGGGCAGTGCACAGCACAAGGATGTGATCTTTCAGAGAAATGAAGCATAGAGTTCCATGTAACCCCTGGCTTTTTGCCTGGGAAAAGAAAGAAAGATAGTGCTAAGTCTAAATTGGGGCTTCTCTGGTGGCTTAGCATAAAGAAGCCACCTGCCAATGCAGGAGACATAAGAGACACGGGTCGGATCCCTGGGTCAGGAAGATCCCCTAGAAGATGAAATGGCAACCCACTCCAGTATTCTTGCCTGGGAAATCCCACGGACAGGGGAGCCTGGAGGGCTACAGTCCATGGGGTCACAAAAAATTCATACACAACTTAGCAACTCAACAAGAACAACTTTCTAAGTTGCAGCACAGGGCACTGGAGCACAAACAGAGAGCAGAAGACTCATCGGATAGAGGAAACAGAGATTGTAACTGTTTGTAACTCACAACTGCTGAGGTGGATGAAATTTTCAGGGCAGGGAATTGCAGAAGATCGAGCTGTGCAAAGAGCAAGCTCTGGAGGTTTATACACAGGAGTCCCTTGAATCTTTGCCATATCCTAAGCGTGCATCAGTAGGGCAAGAGTCCACCAGGCCCAGCGGAAAATAAGTATGGGAGGGGAGGTGTGGGTGGGCTGTGAGATGAGTGGATATCCTAGAGATGATCAGTAATTGGAGATGTTGGAGTTCTGGCCAAGCAGACTAGGAAAACTTCATTGATCACACTTGGCATCCAGTTGACAACTCAAAAGGTCAGTCATAGGAATAGCACTACCCTTGTTGTTATTTAGTTGCTAAGTCGTGTCTGACTTTTTTGCAACCCTATGGACTGTAGCCCGCCAGGCTCCTCTGTCCATGGAGTTCTGCAGGCAAGAATACTGGAGTTTTCATGACCAAGAACCTATGCACAATAGGAACTGTCATTTATTTTTGGTCATGCCAAAAATGTACAACATTTATTTTAATAAACTAAGACATTAAAAAAAAGAAAACAAAACAAAAGAATATCAGAGTGGGTTTCCTTTTCCTTCTCCAGAGAATCTTCCCCACCTAGGGATCAAACCTGTGTCTTCTGCGTGGCAGGTGGATTTACCTCTGAGTCACTGGGAAGCCCAGTGCTACACTAGACCCACCCTGAATGGAGGCTAAAACTAAGCCTTGACAGGTCAAGCTGATTTGCAAATAACATGCCCACCATAATGAAACTCCACACTCTTGCAGGGAAGACAGCAAAATCCAGTCCTTTGATAATGTAGTGTGCAGTGCATGTTGAGATTATACAGTCACAAATGACCCGATGTAAGAAGAAGCTCAAAAATGTGAGGTATGGTATGGATAGCTTATAAAGGGCATGTAGTTATTTCTGAATACAATTTTCAGGCATCAGGACTTGCTTTAATTAATATTGACATGACTAAAAGGAAGCTTGATTAATGCTGTTTTCGTGTTATTCACCCAAGTTTTTGTTACCAGTCATACAGTATGTAAAACGGAAAGGTTATAAGTATAGCAAAGCCTGTAAGTTGTTGCCCAATAAAAAGTCAGGATTTTTTCTTTTGGAAGTAGACAATCTCTTTGAGGTTACTACTTCCCAGTATCGTAAAACAGTGAATGACTGCCTAAGCCTCACCCATCCTAGGATGTGAACACTCGAAATGTGACATCTTTTTTAGTGGGCTTGTCCCTGGAATGGTCTCCTTGACTTCCCTCAGTAACTATGCTCTGCTGGGCATTTCTTCTGACACTGAAATAGGCATGGTTATCTTTTTTCCTGTTACCTCATTGACTGTGATGTTGATGAGTCTGTTGGAGTAACTGACTTAGGGGATGTTGGAAATACTGAGCAGAAATCCCAGCCATGCAGAATAATTGCATCTCTTGAGAAGGTGTTAAGAAGCTGAGGCAGAACGAAGTGCTCCTGGGCTTCGGCTTCCATGGAGTGTCCTTTCAACAGCCCCCCTGAAGCTCCATGTAGAAGGCATTCATTAGTAAATATTAAACAGCACTTTTCATACTGCTGGTAGGGTGCTGAGAGTGTCAGACCCCCTCGAGGCACTCAGAGGCTCACTTGACAGCCACACTGAAATCACATAGCACTCACTTTCTCTAATGATATTTCAGTCATAGAGAAGGTCATGAGAAACAGCCATGCTGGGTAATTTCTGGAAAATCAGTACTAGGGAGTGTAGGGACAGCTGACCACTAGGGGAGCACTTTTCTTTTTCAAGAGGACCAGCTGGTGAAACCATCATTTTGAAGTTTGCTGGGGTGACATAAGAGCCAACTATGTCTGAACTATACATTCCTGTCCAAACTCACATAGGCCATGTACAATGTCTTAGAAAACGTGACCTTTCTTTGAAAGGTACTTTTTAAATTGTTATAATTATGAACAAATAATTCAGTACAGACCACCAGGTAAGCCTGATTATATAAATGAAGCTTTCTTGTGTAGCTAATCTACTCCTTCCTCTTCCTTGTTCAACTTGACTTCACTTTGGATGTTTGAAAATTGTGAGAAGTGGAATAGTAGTCTGAGAGGAGATTGGGCCATCCATCAGTTCATCCATTCAGCTGACATGTCTCATCATCAGTATTTGCCAGGCACTGTGCTAGGTGTTTGGTGGATACAGAGTATAAAAATAAGATTCCTTGTTTCTATGGAGCTTTCCATTTTTGAGAACTTTGTTACTCAAAGTTTTCAACCAGTAGCATTGACATCACTTGGGAACCTGTTAAAATGCTGAATCTCTGACCAGCCCCAGACTTATTGAATCCAAATTGTCATCTTCACATGATCCACACAAGGACAGTGTACACATTTGAGCAGCCTTAGTCTAAATAATTGATTCTCAGACTGCACACTGGAAGGACGCAGGGACCTTTAAAAGGCACTGATTTCTCAGTCTCAACCCCCACCCCCAGGATTTATAGTTTAATTGGTGTGGGGTATTAGCCCCAAGTGATTCTAAATGTGCAGCCAGCTTAAAGAAACACGGCTCTAAGAGTTTGCTTTGCGCTCTGGACCAAATGGAGCCCCACATGAGGTTGCAGCCAGGTTTTACAGTTTATAAGCCAGGTGGCAAGTTGGTCTTTAAACATTTGAAGTTCTTACACAGGAGGCAGACAGAGCAGGACTCACTGGTGACTCCTGCCGCCAGCTTGGATGTCAGAGGGCACCTCTAAGCTGGTCCCTAGTGGGAGAGCTGTGCGCCCCCTTGTCGTCGCTAATCTAGCCTAGCACTGCTGCCTGTCTCTCAGTGCAGTCGTGATTCGCCGTGCCCGCCTCTTTCACTTGGCTCTGAGCTTGGGAGCCCCATAAGGTCACGATGACGTTCTTTCCCCCCTGAATTCCTCTCCTGTCCTGCATGTTTTAGGTCCTAATTAAATAAATTGAATTCGCTGCTGTTTCACACTTCTGGAAATAGAGCCCTCAGACAAATAATTCTCTCTTCATCTCTGCCACCAAAAGCCTCATTCTTCTGTCTGGTTTGTTGAAGAGGACTTATTTTCACTTCTCAGTTTGCTGTCAGAATTTTTCCTGTTTCCCTTAAATTAGCTTCTATTGCTAGGGGGAAAAAAGTCTCAGTTCTCTAAATCTCGCTCCCACTGCAGGCATCTTGACCCTGTGGCTATTTTCTGTCCTGCTGCAGATGCCCTTTTCATTTTTCTCAGTATTCTAAGTCATGATGTCAGTTTTCTTTTTTCAGTGTACTTATCCATGAACCTTGTGTTTGTTCTTATACCGGTCAGAATGATTAGACACACTGTGTTCCACCTTCATGCTTCCCCTCTCATACCTTGAATTGCACAGCGATTAGCACTATTCATGGTTTCCTTAAAAAGCAGAACCCAGATGAGCCATCCGAGCTATTCATCACTGATGGGAGGTATCATAAATATACTGTCATATGCACTGTTTTTCCCTGTAGGCGTACATAAGTTCTGAAGTTATTCTGAATATGCTTTTGCTTATTAAAATGTTCTTTATTGTTTTTCTGGCATGCAAAACCGAAAGCTTCATTACAGTGGTTCTTCGGTTACTGATTGCATAAGACTAATGGGAAGCTTGGATTTGCACCATTTAGAAAGTTTTAAAAAGCCTTCAAAAGAAAGACAGCACTAAACAATATTTGAGTGCCTTTTACAGACCTAAGTCTGTATCAGATGATCTGAAATGAACGTGGAGAAAAATTCAGCCCTCATGTAAGCAAACCCTTCACACATGAAAAGATCTAAGATTATTGGAAAAGCTGTTAATGATTCTTTTCTCTTTGGTACCAGAGCTCGTGGTTGATACAGTTATCAAAAAAAGGACCTTGTATGTTATGTGAGTGCTAGTGTGCATGTGTGTGTTTCACACACATCTCTAAGCTACCCGGAGTTAGGGATCATGTTCTTTTGCATGTTTAATGTTTGGTGCCTACAGAATGAACTGACATATATTTTATATGTAATAGTTGTTTGTTAAATGGAATATCATGAAATGCAAATTAACACAGTTCTGAGTGTTAGAGAAAAGACAAAAGCTTTCATTATAGTCACTTTCCTACAGGTGAGTTTCAAGTTGGGTTTTGAAGATGACAAGAACTTGTCCAGAAAAAAACAAGAGAAAAAAATATATATGCCAAGCATTTCCTCAGAAACAGAGGCTCTGGATTTAAAGACTTAATTTTCAAGGATTAGGAGTAAAGAATTTCCACCCCTACTCCTTCATGAGTTTTCCTGATACTGTTGAGGACATAATGGTTTCTCAGAGATGGAAGAAACTCACAACCCATCAAATTCTGCTTCCACAACCCCTGTTCATGAATCCATTATTTCGGACTGATGCTAGATTGCTCAGGGAGTGATGTGACATGGGCAGGACCAAAACACTTAGCTCAGCTTCACATTGTCATTTTCCACGAAAGATAAGCATTCTTTCAGATTTAAGTTTTTTGAACCTTGTTTTATTCTGAGTAAATCTGCACTTGATGCTTCAAGAGTCTTTGTCTAAGGATGTTGCTTGGGACTAGAATTTATGGGGTGATGTAGGACCCACTTCCCAAACCTATGTTCTCTTCTAAAGAGTCGGTCTATCCCTGTAACAGTTACCCCTGTGGGAAGAGACAATGGTGAGCATTTACTTCTCACCTGAGGTGGACTCTGCCGTAACTTACATAGAATCCTCACAGCTTGGGGCAGATAGAGACTATCTTGTCCTGCAGTAATCCTAGTCTTGGACTGAGGGAGATCACAGAACTCGGGATTAGAAAGAGCCTTCATTGATTCCAGAAATCCTTATTATATGTGGCATTGGTCTGGGGGTATGATGGTGAAAAATTCAGCTGTGTTTCTCTCTTTGCTGGACTGGATGCTCTAGCAAGGCACACATGAGTCACATAAGCCAGGGCCTCCCAGGGCTCAGTGCCAGGCCTGAGGCCAGCTGCACATCTGCTGCTTGAGCCTGCCTGAGCCCTCCTCCAGCCCCACCAGTATCGTGAAGGACCATGAGTGTGTCTCTGTGAGCTCTGAGCAGGAATTCCTTTCTCAAGCATTTATTTTAAAAGCATTTTTCTGGGGGAAAGCCTTTGCCCATTTGGGTTTTTAGCTGGAAGCTGTCGATCACAGTCTGAGAATTGTCAATGACATGTGCTGACAGTGGTGCATATGTTGTACATACACAGGGAAGGATTAAATGCCCAAGTGAGGAGGTTGACAACAGGCTGGTAGGTCTTGGATTGGGGTGGGAGAGGTGGAATTGGACCCAGAGAACAAATACGAGATTTATTATCGAACTAGAGAAGATCAAACTCCCCACCCCATGCCCCCCACTGAGGATGGGGAAACCTGCAGGTGGTTCTCTGGCATGAGGCTGAGTGCCTGGAAGCGCCATGGGCCCATTAGGCTCGGGATGGGAGCTTGTGAAGGCTACGCTGAGCTCTGTCCCCAAGAAATGGCACAGAGTAGGCACTCAAACGTTCGACAAGTGTATGAACATAATAGGATTTATTCCAAGGGAAGCAGGTTTGATCTGGGAGAATGAATAGATTTCTTCTTTCATTTAGTGAGCAAACACTAAGCTCTGGAGGGTGGGGAGAAGGGCTTTTCATGATGATGACTGTGCCCCCTCAACACGGGGAGGAAAAGGTGCATTAATGAGCTTGCACAGAGTGGGATTTTTCTCCCACTTGGCTGACTGTCACCCAGCCCTTCTTAATTTCAACAAGCTTTGTGACAGGCTAATCAAAGAGAACATTTGTGTGTGTGATGTTTTCTAACCCACATTTGCAGTTAATGAAATATTTTCATTATGTTAAAATGAAGAAAATATATTTTCTCCTATCTTTAAGAGAGGGAAAAAGATCTTATTGCTCTCAGTCAGTTCACTCACTCAGTCATGCCCAACTCTCTACAACCCTATGGACTGCAGCTCATCAAGCCTCCTGTCCATCGCCAACTCCCAGAATTTACTCAAACCCATGTCCATTGAGTCGGTGATGCCATCCAACCATCTTATCCTCTGTCATCCCTTTCTCCTCCCACCTTCAGTCTTTCCCAGCATCAGGGTCTTTTCCACTGAGTCAGCTCTTCACATCAGGTGGCCAAAGTATTGCAGTTTCAGCTTCAGCATCAGTCCTTCCAATGAATATTCAGGACTGATCTCCTTTAGGATGGACTGGTTTGATCTCCTTGCAGTCCAAGGGACTCTCAAGAGTCTTCTCCAACACCACAGTTCAAAAGCATCAGTTCCTTGGTGCTCGGCTTTCTTTATGGTCCAACTCTCACACTCATACATGACCACTGGAAAAGCCATAGCTTTGACTAGATGGACCTTTGTTGGTAAAGCAATGTCTCTGCTTTTTAATATGCTATCTAGGTTGGTCATAACTTTTCTTCCGAGGAGCAAGCATCTTTTAATTTCATGGCTGCAGTCACCATCTGCAGGGCCTCTAAAAGCCGCACTGGGTTTCGAGTCCCAGCTGGCAGCTCTCGGACACCGGAGCTTTTGTCCTCCCATCCAACTTTGGCGTTTGTACTATTGAGTCTTAGGAACCATTGATGGCTGCCTCAAGGAAAGCACTTCCATCTCTCTAAAAGGGGTGTCAGAGCTCTCCGTGAGGTGCTTGCCCCCTTTCTCACTCTGCTCTCCTGTTTCCTAGGACTGCATCGACGTGGGCTGGTGGGAAGGAGAACTGAACGGCAGACGAGGAGTGTTTCCTGACAACTTCGTCAAGTTGCTGCCACCTGACTTTGAGAAGGAGGGAAACGTAAGTCTCTGCGGCTCGGCTCTCAGCACACCGCCTGCTGTCAGAGTTGCGGCCTCCGTGATGGGCTGGGCGCGGGGTGAGGACATCTGTTGTTGAAGAGCCCCGGCATTTTAGTCTGATGGACCGGCTGCCCCATACCTAGTGTGTGTGAACAGGTCTGTTACCTTCCGCAGACCCCAGTTTCCTCATCAGAGAGCCTTCTTCTAGGGTCGTTGTGTGACTAGACAAGATGATGTGTGCAAAGCACTTGGTTTGGTACCTGGAGCGTTTCAGCAACCAAATAAATGACAGAAACCCTTGGGGGCTCCATTGGAAAGTGGATGGCCTGTATCCTGCATGGTGTGTCCTTGGGTGGTGACATGACTAATGTGGAAGTGGCTGAAGCCGAGGATGCAGGATGAGGCTTACTGATCTTCCCAACTCTGTATCTGTGTACACACATTTGGCCAGGTGTACACGTGTGTGGGCTCCTTAGTGGCTCGGTAGTAAAGAACCCACCTGCCAATGCAGGGGGCATGAGTTCGATCCCTGGGTTGGGAAGATGCCTTGGAGTAGGAAATGGCAATCAGCTCCAGTATTCTTGCCTGGGAAATTCCATGGACAGAAGAGCCTGGTGGGCTACAGTTCATGGGGTCGCAAAGAGTTGGACATAACTTAGCAACTAAACAACAACAAATACACACGCATGCCCATTGTGTGTGTGTGTGTGTGTGTGTGTGTGTGTGTGTGTGTATCCCTCTGATATGTACTTTCTCTTTCTTTGTGAGAACCCATTTTTACAATGCTGTGGTTTAAATGAGCCAGTCCATCTTTGTTTGCCTCGTGGCAAGCATGTTGTTTCTCTAATGACACTCTAACAGGAAATGTTGAAAAGTTAGAAGCACTTTACATTCTAAGAGGAATGTAAAGAGGAATTCCACAGTGATTTGGTCTATTTGGCCTTTTCCAAGCTGTTCTTCAGCTCAGAGCTCTTGGCTCAGGCTTTCTCCTGCCTTCTGCCCACTTTTTCTGGCCTGTGTTCTCTTCATGCCCATGGGGGCTCTATTACTGGACCATAAACTTTGACCCATCACATTCCCATGGAATTGAGGTTCGGGGAAGGTAGCTACAATACTAGTGGGTTGATTACCAAGGATACTAAACAGCATTGGTGGTGTATACACTGCTTAGATGGATGGATATGATTGTTCAAGGAGCCAGATGGTGTTTGTACCCACCAAGATTATGGCCTGTAGATTGGTTTGAACAAACGGCTACACCTTTTAGGCTTTTTCATGGCTGGCTGTCTTGTTTAGCTGAAGGATGCTTGGTTCCACATCTGTATTCTCTCTGGGAATTAAGTTTGAGGTTCAGAGAATTCTGCTTCCCAGTGTTTTCTAGATCCTTGAGACACTGCTGGTCTGGGGACCACACTTTGTCAGCCTTACCTGGAGCTTGTTAAAAATGCTTGAACCTCACCCTAGACCTGTGCATCAGAACCCATGTTTTCTTAAGATCCTCAGGTGGTCTGTTTCCACATTATGATTTGGGAAGCTCTGGTGTAGATGCGGGTGTCTGTCTAAGTGATGACAACCCACCTTCTAGTTTCGAACCGTATTTTAGGAGGAGAATAAATTCATAGAACAGAGAAGGGCTCGCCATTCAGTAGACGTCTCCCACCAAGCAAAATCATTTGAGCCATTTTTATTGATAATGGTTGTAGTGGTGGGTTATCGGCTAACAGAATTCATCCCTGAGGAAGAAAAAGACACTAGCCCTTGGCAGTATCTGTATAGTAAATGTTTAAAACTGTAAGACACAGGAAGGAGGTTTGGCAGACATTTGTAGAACGTGGTTGTGACTCTAGCCTGCAGCATTGAATAGACTGGAACTTGAACCCTGGCCCTGTCACTTAATTGTTCTGTTCAAGATCAGCTCATTGACTGTTTCCTCAATATCTCTGGATTCTGCATCTATGGATTCAATCAACCTTGGGTTGAAAATACTAAACAATAAATTTCAGGAAGTTCCTAAAGGTAAAGCTTAGATGTCTTGAATTTGCTGTGTAGTGACAATTATACACATAGCATTTACAACCATTTATATAGCGTTGACTTTGTATTAGATATTATAAGTAATCTAGAGATAACTTAAAGTATAGTGGAGGATGTGCATAGGTTATATGCAAATACTTTCCCATTTTATATGAGGGACTTGGACATCTGTGGATTTTTGCTCTCTGCAGGGTTCCTGGAACCAATCTCCCATGAATACTGAGTGACAACTGTCTTCTCATCTATTAAATTGCAGGAATAATCATACCGACCTTGTTAAATTGTTGAGAAGATTAACCAAAATGACACATATGAATTCCTTAGCACAGCACCTGGTCCTTTGCGAATACCCCATACATATTAACTATTCCAGTCTGTGTAATTACTATTAGCACAAGTGTGAGAAGACTCCAGCTAAAACTGCAACAGTGGTAGAAATCTGACCCCAGTTCATCACATCAGCACAGAGTTAGCTTGGTGTCTTGGTGAGCTTCCCTGGGGATCCCAATGCATCTAAGAACTTTGATGAATAGCCTTTAAAAAGAAATCTGGTGCTTTATGTATGTGTAGAGACAAGCGAGTACAGGATGGCATAATCTTCATGTCTTTTTGCATATTTGGTGGGCATCTGCTGCCTGGCAGTGATGTTTTATGTTTATTCATTCATCTTCTCTGTATCTGTTGGGTTCCTTCCTTAGACAGGCTGCCATACTGGTTGATGGAAGTGAAGAAGACTCACATGGCCGCTGTCCTTGTGAGCTTAGGGTTGGGTGGCAGGGGACCACCCAGACTACCTGTTTGAGCCTGATAAAGGGTGTTCACATCCAAAGCACTTGGATGCCAAGGCCTCCATGTTGACACCTCTCTCTCTGGCTAAAGGATCTTAGCAAGCTCGCCATCCTACCAGACTTTTGACACATTCTTGATTCTGACTGAGGTAGTATGGTTTTGAATGCTGAGGTAAAATCTGTATAAATAGTTTAACAAATGGACAAAGCCTATGGTTGCCTACCTTGTGGCACCCTGCCTTCTAGTCCCCAGTCATATTTTATGGGGCAATAAATTCGCTCAAGTGAGAGTCCATGGCATACTTTTCTAGAAGCGCTGCTCTGTTACATAAAGTATTGCAGGAGGACTCCTGCTGAGAGAGTGAAGCTGTCAGTGATGAGTGGATTCGGCTTGCTCACTGAGGCATGCATGCTATTGGGGGCCCATGGGCATCTTTCCCACCCCAGACAGGCAGCCACCATCTCTCTGATAGGTCTTTTACCTTTGTTCCTAAGAAGCAGAAAACTCAATTTTAGGGAAACAATAGTTATACCTGTCAGACAAAGTAATAGCCACAGCTGAGAAGTGATTGTATAATGTGACATTTAACTTTTAGAAGATTCAAAGTATTACATCCTTTTCACCCCCTCTGACCTATAAAACCTACCAACCAGCTTTGCACTGGTTGTTACACCAGCCTTCATTACTGCACCCAGAGTGTTGGTGAGTTGGTGACAGCGTGACTGGAGACAGGGCTGTCGTGTGCGGAGTTGACTGTGTAAAGATGATTAGAATCATTAACACGAATGCACGATGTGAATGACAGAGCCTGCAACATGATTCTGCCATCGGATTCAGCAGATGTCATCTTGTCTTGCCAGTGGCTGGGGTTGCAGTCACTCACCCAGAAAAGAGGACGATGTGCGATGATTAGGGTAGACAGCCGCACACAGCATTTATTCAACGGCAGACCTCTTGAATCAGTAGGCATCAGCAACGCCTTCTGACAAGGCTGGCGTATTTTCTTCTGGGGTGTGGATTCAGGTGGTTACTCCTGGGCCTTTTGGAACTCCTGGAAGTCTTTCTTTCAGAGGGTTCTCTCGCACCGGGCTTGCAAAGACTCTGGGGCTTTTCCCTAAGACATTTCTGAGAGCACCGGTCAATCTCCGGGTGCATATTTTGGAGCAATTATATAAGCTGTTTATAAGAGAACCTAGATTCAGTGGCTGCCTGTTTGTTTTGAGCCTCAACAGGAAAATTGAATATCAGAATGGAAAGATTAAATGTTCTGAGAGCTCTGATGAAGGGTCGTGCATGCTCTGTTGTTAGGACTGAGGGAAAGCAGGGAACTTAGACTCCCTGAACTGCAGAAACATCTTCATCATTAAAAATAACAACAACAATAATAATAAAGATAGAACAGGTATCCTGAAAGGTAATGTTTCTGAAAGATAGTGTTTTAAGAAAGTCTCGGGATCCAGTTCTTCTAAGAGAAAATGTTCTGATCACCAGACAATGGTACTGTACTTCTCTGCATGGATTTGGGGGCTCATGAGCTTGTGCCATGTCGAGAATTAGGATGTTGCTGAGAAGCCCAGAGGCATTGCCCTAGTGGAGGGTCTGCCTCTCGGCCTCAGGGACACAGAACCCTACCCTTAAAGAGTTTGAAGGGTACCTGTGACTGTGATGCAAACTTACATTGGCAAACTCACAGAGACTTACTCAGGGAGCAGACTGGCAGCTTACTAATCATGACGAGAACTGAAATATCAGCCCATCTGGAGCACGTGGGTCTGCCTGCCCTGGGCATTTGCTCCCTGTGGGCCTGATTCCTTAAAATCCAGATTCTATAGGAAACCACATTTGTTTGGTACTTTCCAGGAGAGCACAGAATGAAAAGAAAAGGAGCTAGTTACTTTCACAAAGGGTCTTAGAGTTGTAGCTTGAGGTCCCTCAGGCACCAGGGGGCAGGGTGAGCCAAGGGAACTGGGTGTTAAGTTCAGTTCAGCAAAGCCTAGATAATGCTGGCGAGAGTCCCACACTTGTGGCCCCCGCAGCTCTCCATTTTTCTCTGTTTTCATGGCTGATTGGATACTTCCCATCCATCATCCATCTTTGGACACACAGTGGTACAATCAAGTGGGTTTCCCACCTTCTCCATTACAATTGAGTGCCAACCTTAGGATGGTTTGGTGGGAGTTTTGTAGGTTTCAAAGTTTTATAGGAAAGGATCTCTCTTGCTTGATTCCCATGATGGATCATCTCTCTAGGTGACTTTGGTGGTTTAACTTGGACCACATTCTCTTTACCAAGTTCTCAGGAGGCCCCTTACCTTAGCTCCCGTCATCTCATAATCTAGTTTACAACACTATCCTCGGCCAGAATTTTCTTTATTCCTAGTCATGAGCTTCATCCTTTTGAGAACCACTATCCTTTCTAATTTCTGAAGTTGCCTAATGAATTCTTTGTTTCTTTTTAGTCTTCCAAAAAGAAATATGTGCTTATTAATAAGCAGCATGATGAATAAAACTTGCCTTTGACATTATTTGTCTGTGCATTTGATTTTCTGGGTAATGTTACCTGCAGAGAAGGGGATCATTGAGGTGTTGATGTTGCCCCAGTGATAATGATGGCCTAATGACAAAACCCCAGCTGAGTTTCTCTGACGTGGCCTGGGTGGCACCCTTCTTCCTTCTCTGTTGGTGCTTACAGCTTTTGTTCTCCCAGCTGAGCAGCTCATTCAGTATACTCTTGCCTGAAGTGATTCTTTCTCATCATGCCATCTGGACTATAATCTCTTTGAAGGCAGACCCCATGTCCCAAGCTTCACCTTCATAGGGTCTAACAGTATGTGTCTTAGTCAGGTCAGGCTGCTATAACAGATACCATAGACTAGGTGGTTTATAAACAACAGAAATTCCTTTCTCACAGTTCTGGAGGCTAGGAAGTCCAAGATTTGGCATCTGTTGAGGGCTCCCTTGCTGGTTCATCGATAACTGTCTTCTTGCTGTGTCCTCGTGTGGTGAAAGGGGTGAGGGAGCTTTCTGGGGTCTGCTTTTTAAGGGCACTAATCTCATTCATGAGAGCTCCACCCTCATGACTAATCTCTTCCCAAAGGCCACATCTCCAAATACCACCACACTGGGGGGTAGGTTTCAGCAGAAGAATTTTGCGTTCATTCAATGGGCAAATATTCACTCCTTAGGAGCATGGTTAATATACATTTGGCACTAAGGAATGCCTTGTCTTTTGGTCACTTGGTGACAAGTTGTACCTTCCCTTTCTTCTGCCCCATCCTCCTCCTAGCTGCTCTCCATGACAGTATGAGAGAGGAGGAAGAGTAGAGGGAGGGGCAGGGAAAGCCAGGTCCTTTGTCAGATTTCTCTTTTCCATACAAAGCGGGGACCAGATCCACCATGCAGTTGTGAGGTCTGGCCATGGAATCAAAGCATCACTTTCCAGGTGGGATAGATAGAGTGAGGAGGCAAGCCAAGGGGTTGAATTGAGAGCACCTTAAGGAGAAACCGAACACCAAAGCCTGGGTGACTACCCAGCAGGCTGACAATCTGGATGAGCCCAGCCAAGAGGCAGACTGTGGATATAGGCCACCGGCCCAGAGGCCAAGAAGAGGAAACTTGAGAGAGACTCTCCAGAGAGCAGGTTTTGTGGTAGCTCTCGGGGATCTCCTGTGGGGGAACTCTGTAGGGTACAGAGGGGCAGAGCCCCAGATGCACTCATCAAAAGTGTTGTCAATCCACCAGGGACAGGAGAAGAAAGGGCAGAGTGAAGGCTTCTATGTGTTTCTAGAGCCATGAGGGGTACACTGATCAGGAGCTGTGTATTTGTGTCCCCTATCCAGCCTTACATGCAGACACCTCCAGAAAACTTAGCCAGGGGCCTGGAGGAGGGCTTCCTTCAGTCTCAAAGTCAGGCTGAAATTGGCTTCCACAACCTTACCATCTCCCGCTGACAAAGAGCCCTGAAGGGCACCCAGCCATCAGGAGTCCACTCCTCTGGTTACTTTCAGCAAGTTGTGTGTGTGGGGCCAGAACTCTGAAGACAAAATGGCTTGTGAAGCATAGTGACAAATCACAGTTCTTGCCCAGGAGGATGGTTGGGACTGGCCAGACTTGCCACACAAAGGCAGAATCAATGATGAAATCCTTCAGCAGGAAGCAAAACTTGGCTTCCTGCTGTCTTCACTCCAGAACACCCAAATCTGTTTCCTTCCTGGTCATAATAGGAAGAAATGAAATCTGATTCATATATCCTTTGAAGGATGGTCTTTGCTTCTGTGTCCAAGCCACACAGGCACACACACACATGGGCCTGTATGCCCTGCACATATGAAGACCAGGAAAGGCATTCTTCTCTCCTGGAAATTAAAAGATGTTGGCTCATTGACTTTCTGAGGAATATTTTCACATTGGTTCTTTTTTTAATGAATTGCCACAGTCTGGACAACGAGAGATGTATTTTAGCTCCTGTTAACATGGCTGTTAACCTGGCCCCTCTGGGCCTGAGTTTCCTCAGCTTAAAGGAGACCTTCAGATCACTCAGAGCTCTGACATCCTCTGTTCTTAGCACCAACCTGCCAGTTGAGCAGGATGACACCACCTGGGCTTGGAGCTGGAGTGTTTTATTTTCACTATGGAGGGAAGAGAATAAATAGAACGAGTGCCTCTAAAAAACTCATGACTTAAAATACTTGACTGAGTTGAAAGGCTGTTTCTGTCTGTGCACCTACAGGAGCTAGTTAATGCTGGTAAACACAATAGAGAAAGCGTTGACCTACTGCTTATCCTGGAAAATCAATTATGTCTTTTTATTTGAGAATCATGAACTCTTGTGATGAATTTTCTACTACCACCAATTTACCCACTCTGCCTTCTCAGTTCTCACTGCCCTGTCTTCTTGTGGCATTCAAAGAAAACATCATTGTCAGCTCATATGAATACTTTAGTCATCATTTGGGGGGGTAGTCTAGAGCTACAGGGAACCCTGGTTTTGTTTAGAATTAGCTTCAGAGACATCTCCTTTGAAAAAATGTGGCATCATTTCTCATGGAAGAAGGCAGGAAGGCTAAGTTTGATGGAATCAGGGAGTGAAGTCAATCAAAGAAGAAAAAAACAGGACAACTTGTAAACCTCCTCTGCTCCCAAGCAAAGCAGGCACCTGGCCAGCGTCAATCAGGCTTGGTGGATACAAGACAGACAGCTCGCCAACTGCTCCTTCCTTTCCAAACTGCCCCACCTGCCTCCGCAGCTGCCAGGGTTCCTGATACCACCTTATACCCCTGTCTCCTTCCTCTGCCCTTGAGCAGGCACTTGGCATGACTGCTCTCCACACACTGTCAGGGAGCACAGTCCTTCCTGTCCCCTCTCTTGGTGTTCCTCTGCCCTGCCCTGTCACATTTCATGTGTCTGTTCCATGCCAAATCTGACACAACACTAAGGGTTTCTTTTTCGTTTGCACAGTAATCTTGGAAAATATGATGACTTGTAATTGTCTTTTTTTATCTGAGGCCCTGTGGTTTGAGGCCAGGTCGCTGGGGGAACGGCCTCAGCAAGAGAAGGCTCATGCGAAATTGGTTCGAAAAATGTTCCAACAACTGAGAGTGAGGAAGCCGTTCAGGGGGTGGGCATGGTTGGGGCTGGGCTGGGAAGAATTGGGCCAGAGGGTGTTGGCAGTTTCGTGCATAAGAAATGACTCTGATCTGGAGGTAAAGGAAGGTTAATTGGCAGGGTTTCAACGATAAGTTCATTCGGTAAACACATATCTGTCCCCAGTCTCATTTCTACAAAGACAGAGAGAGAAGGGGAAGGGAAAGGAGCCAGGGTAGAGAACTGGAAGGGGCTGACAACAGGGGAGAGAGCAGTAAGCCCTGGGAATGGAACACATTGGACTGGTGGAGGGCCTGCCCCCATGCA
Source organism: Ovis aries (assembly GCF_016772045.2). NCBI lineage: Eukaryota > Metazoa > Chordata > Mammalia > Artiodactyla > Bovidae > Ovis > Ovis aries. The sequence goes on along the minus strand of NC_056080.1, from coordinate 18,130,995 downwards.
GAGGAGACCTTGCAGCATCCTTCTTTCTTTATTTTTATAATGAAGTTTGGACGCATGTAGACAGTACAGAAAAATGCTAAGGAAGCACACATATGCACTCATAATCCTACAAGAGATCAGCATTATAGATTTCTGTCTTTCCAGTCTTTTTCACATTCTGAATGCATTGTAACATAGTTGAGCTCATACTCTAGCTGCAATTCGATACCCCTTTTTCCCTCCTTAATGTTAACATACCACAGTTCCTTGTGCTTTTCTAAACTCTGTGTGGTTTATGGCCGTGAGATGGTTTGTCTGTGGATGCCCTCTGGCAGCATGGCCACTGCACAGGGGTTAAGAGCATGCCTACAGGGCAGATAGCCCTGGCCTAGAGTCTTGGCCCCCTGTCCCGTTTACTAGCCTGGTGACTTTGGGAAATGACTTTATCTCTTGCAGCCTCAATTATATCATCTGAAAATGGGCATAATAATATCACTCCTTACAGAGTTGTCATGAGGCTTGGATGAGATGGTGCTTACTGATTCTCTCCATTTGTGAAACCACCTCCTCCTAAGAGGGAAGTAATAATATTATCTCCATTTTACAGATGAGAGCTTTCATCTAGGTGAGGTCACTTGCCCAGGGTCCACGGGTAAAAATGAAAAGAGCCAAGCTGTGTAATGACGGCCACATTCTGAAGCCCCGCCTCTTGCCCACCATGTTATACTCTTACTCAGGGTCACTTGGCCAAGTCACCCCACTCAGAGCAGAGCTGAAATTTCATATCCAGAGCCTGCATGCTGTGATGCTCCCTGAGATAGTTCTTTGTGGGTCTCGTATTCTGTAGGTTTTACTGAAAGCCATCTCTTCTTGTGCCTTGGTACTGCATCAGGAACCAGGAGGCACAGGCGGGTTGGGCGCTTTGGCTGGTCACAGCAGTGCTTTTTCAGCATGTGGAAGAGTCTGTGGAGCTTTTTTAAAATCACAAGTATATGATAGCCAGAGAGGGTCAGGAGAAGTATCAGCAGCAACACGGATCATATGCTCAAACCTTCCCCAAGTCCATCTTTCCTTAATGATGTTTTTTCAAAAACTGTTCGTTTACTTCTTTATTTGGCTGGTCTGGGTTTTGGTTGTGGCATGCAGAATCATTTTAGTTGTCACATGTGGGATCTAGTTCCCTGACCAGAGAGCAAACCCAGGCCCCCTCCATTGGGAGCACGGAGTCTTAGCCACTGGACCACCAAGGAAGTCTCCCTTAATGATGTTGATAATGAGATGGTTCTCTCCTTGCCTTCGGCTCCCTTCTCCCCTGTCCAAGAATGGTGTCCAAGAATTCTGCCCTGGCTGGACTCTCAGCCCCAGGACATTTGCCAAGTCCAGCCCGACTGCCTCCCTCCTATAGCCAGTCCTGGGTGAGCCAGGAGATGCCATTGATTGCATTGCTGCTCATCCCCCTCTAGAATGATAGGGTGTGAGAGAAAAATAAATAGCAGCTGATAGGCAAAGAAACTCCGTTCCAGTGTCCAGGGTATGTATGGTCTGTGGGGGACCCTCGCAGCCTTGAGGTGAAAAGGGGCAAAAGGCTTAGAACCCTGCCCAGCCACAGGGGGCCCTCAGCCTGCATTTTGTTGCAGGTCCCACAGCCAGAGCCCATCTAATTTAGAGCCATTCCCAGTGACTCTTTCTGAATCGCTTGGTTATTCAGCAGATTAAATCTTAATTGCAAATGCGGTTTCAGCGTAGGAGTACCATTGTGCTTGCTGGTTTCAGGCCATTTTTGCTGAGCCGTGCTTTTCCAGAAGGCTGTTACAAATTTAGAAAGGGGGAAATGGTATTTCATTTGTCCATCAGAGCTTTGTTTTGCAGACTGGATTTATTTTAGTGTTTGTTTAAAGGTGCCAAAACCTGACATCCCTGGAGAGAGAATTGCTCAATTTTTTGGAGAGCTTCTCTGGACTGTCCAAGCTACATCTAGAAAACACTGTCTGTGGTCCTTATGTGAGAGGCCGGGCTTGCCAACAATCTCATGTGGTATCATTTTCATTAATTTTTCAGAGACCCAAGAAGCCACCTCCTCCCTCGGCTCCTGTGATCAAGCAAGGGGCAGGTAATGTACCTCTCGCTTCTGTCAACACACTATCTTTCTGTTTGTGTATGTTTACGGCATCCTGGGTAGAGCTCAAGAGCTTTAGATTCAAAGGCCACAGATGACCAAATTGGGAAGTAACGATTTGGTCTCGACAGGCAGGTTTTAAATACACTCCTGTTTTTCCTAAACAAGCAAATGTGTCATTAAAATGTATCCCCAATACAGCAACAACAGCAACAGAATCTAGCTTTTAGAGAATGACTGGAAAGACTTTGTTTTGGAATCAGCCAGCTTTGTTTGCTTTTTAAAAAAAAATAAAAATAAACCACTTTTGTGGCCAGAAGAACTAGTTGTGTGCTTTGCCCGTGTCTGCCCGTTGAGGGTCAGCCTGGGAAGAACTGCTTCCCGTGGGTCATGGCGTCTCTGTGCATGGATGGCAGTGCTGAATTTTCAGTTTCTGTCCCGTGCGGTTAACCAAAATTTGTGCTTACTTCACTTGCCCCCAACAACAAAAAAGTGTTTTTTTCTAGCAATACTTTCCCTCATGACTCTTTTCTCATCTGAAAAAGAGTTCAGTTAATTCGCTCTTTCTGCGGGGTTCAGATATTAAGGTTGAATAATATAGGAAGACTTGACGTTGTTCAACACTTGGTAACTCATTGTATACTGATGTCTCATACATAAAGATTAGCATTCCTAGTTCCCAGAAGAACTGCTCTTTAACATGGTTAGAAACACAGTGTAGGGAGAAATTCCTCCATGAATAGCTAGTTAAGTGGCATTTAAAAAATTAGCTCAAACTGAAGAAGAGCAGGGGTGTTTTTAATTCTGCAGTTACGATATTCTAATATAGCATTTAAAGTATGAATACATTTCCCGATTGGTTTATTCAACCCATTTGTTAGGAGTGATTTGTTTCTTCTGGCCCATCCTGTTGGGGGTAAAAATCAGCTTGACCTCACATTCCTTTCCCATTCCCTTTGGCATAGTTGAGAATTACAGAGATTAAGCCCCAAAATGGGACGCTAATTACATCTCCTGCTCAGCCCCCATCCTTGTTTGTGTTGAGCAGTTTAATTTTGCCACCTAGTGGTTCTGGCTGGATAAATATTTTATTTTGCTGAGATGAAAGCAGGCTCTTGATTGGCTTTTTTCTGAAGACCCTTTTCCCTAGACGCCTGAATGACAGGTTATGGAGACCAAGGAGGTGAGTTGAGTGGTCCTGGGCTCAGGTGGCCTGGAATGTCATTAGGGTTGGATTCTTCATGGCAATAAGACTGTCCATTCCTCCTGTGTCTCTCAGAATGGTACTGAACTTCTTCATTAGCCTTAGGAGACCAGATTGTAGCATGGTAGGCAAATCCTTATCCTTTTAAAACAGTTCTACCAAAGATTGTACTGGATCTCTAGGGGTAAAGCATGATTGGCATTTAATCTTCCTAGACGACTACTACTGTTCTTTTATCCTCCTGCATAATCTTGGATGCTGTTTTGTGACAGGGACGTAGATATTCCTCTTTTCTTTCTTATCATATTTCCTTGTGTTTGGTTATTTGACTATAAAAAAAAAATCAGGTACAGAACTGATAGAAATCAGATCCAGTGTTTAATTTGTAGTGAGTCATTAAAGAGATTAGGTAAAGTGTGTGTTCAGGCGGCTCATTACGTTCTTTTGGCTTCTTATGCCGTGTGATTGAGATTTTAGTACCAAGCACCCCTCTATAGGGTTGGTCATATAAGGGATTTGTCAATCACTCAACCAAGTCCATAAATCAGAGGAGTACTTGTGATGGGTTTCATGCTTCAGCTATTTTCCAAGTGTTCTTATGAACCTGAGGGCACTGACGATGATGAAGGCCCCAGGCAAGGGAGCAGCTACAGTCCATGTGCGTGAAGAGGAAGTGTAAATTGTCATGTTTGGGAAAATGTGATACTTGAGGAATTCAGATGGCAAAGGACCTAGGGAAAGCCACCTAGTTTTTCATTATATCCCACCACTTAAAGGGATGAAAGAGGCCCAGACAACAGTTATAAAATAAGTCAGAGGGATGTAATATACAGTACAAGGAATATAGTCAATATTTTAATAACATTATATGGGGTGTAGTGTACAAAAATATTAAATCACTGTGTTGTACACCTGAAACTATTGGCCAAAAGATTCATTCAAGTTTTTCCATAAGATGTACAGGAATACCCAAATGAACTTTTTGTCCAACCCAATAATATAATATTGTAAGTTAACTAACCTTCAATTTAAAAAAGGAATGCATATTCTAGTTACCATTGCTGCATAACAAACCACTCCAAATTTGGTGGCATAAAACAATGATCGTCTTATCCCGTGGATTTGTTTATTGATTTATACATATTCCCTACCCATGCCACATGGTCTCCTGTGTCTGCTTTGATGCTGAAGGAAGTCAGATTTAAACATCAATAAATAGTAGTGGTGTTCTTGTAAATTAAGAATGTATAGGTAGGCAGAGTTAATGGCATATGCCAAAAGTGGCTTCTGCTCTGTTTCTAAGCAGCTTGTGTTTGCCAGATAACACCAGCCCTCAGATTAGGGGGAAAAAAAAATCTGTTGACTTTGCTGTACCTGATAAATATTTTAAATGCTAGTGTGTCTAATAAGTGGATAGGAAAACATTTGCTAATAATTGTTATCCTCCCCCTGCCCAGGTACCACTGAAAGAAAACATGAAATTAAAAAGATACCTCCTGAAAGACCGGAAACGCTTCCAAACAGAACAGAAGAGAAAGGTATGAAATCATGTCTTCGTTGGCACTTCTAGAACAGCAGGGGACAGAGCTGTCTGTCGCAGGGCTACTCCAGATTACCCACAGAATTTTCTTTTTCTTTGCAATATGCAATATGGTGATTATGGTTTTGTTTTGATCGCTTTTAAATTTCCTGTGTCTAAGGAAATAGGAGAGAAGGTGATTGTGGTGCTTCTTTGGGCCAGCATTTCTCATCAAATGAAAAATACCCAGCCTAGTCATTTAACACATTGGAGCTCTTTCATCCCAATCTTCTTGCAATTACCACCTTCCCCACACCAGCAGCAACCCGAAGTCAGGATGCTGAGTGTAAGTCCCCCGAGGGCCTGGATGTACCTACCACGTTTTCTGGCTAGCCTAGTGCCCCAGGCGCTCATTACCTGCTGATGAGTGAGCATGGCTTAGAGAGATTCCCATCCAGACAAACGAAAGCTGTCAGTCATTGCTGGGCTTTTGACTCTGGCTACTGTATTATAGACACACGTCCCTGGTCAGGAATGTTGAGGATGGGGCTGTCATGGCCAAACTGGGAAAAGCAGCCCAGTGCCCACAGTCCCCTTAAGGGGGTCAAAAATGATCATTTTCAGGGAAGTACCCTAACCTGTATCACACAGTCAGTTTTATGGCTGGGTTTGACTTCTATAGCCTGAGTGTCCCTCCCAAAGAAATCTGTATGCTGTGGAAGGACTGATTTTATTAGGTGTCTCAAATTTGATTGATCACACATTTTATGGGAAAAGTGTTAGGTTATTAACAGGAGGCAGAGCAAATTCCATTTTAAAAGGCAGTTATTTGTAAGTCACAAGAGAAATGCTGAATTAATGCACACAGTTATTTGTAGGTGCTCCTGGGTGGCCTCATGAAGCTTTATTGTGAAATATAATATTTTATATCAGTGTGCCACAAGTTTACCAACACTGCAAGTTCTTAAGAAGTTATACATCTTTCTTTCAGAGTGAAGAGTTAAAACGTGAGTTGTAGAAGCTCACTGTGAAGGCCAGGTCTGCATCACAGATCAATAAAAATACGCACCATCCGAATAGTTCTTTGATAGAAGTGTGCATGTTGTGACATAGCTAAACACTGCCTCTGTCCTCATAGAGGACATGTGGCTGCTTTTGGGCTTCACGCCAGGCTCTGTGTTGAGGACACTGTCTGCTCTGTTCCATGCTGACTAGCATATGGCCTTGGCTTACGTGTGAACAGCCACCCTAGTTGGCTGGCCAAATGGCCACACACTTCTGCTTCCTTCCCCTCTCATGATGCCTTGCTCTAGGCCGCAGTGAGTCAGGGTGCAGACGCTCTGGTCAAAAGCAACAGGGAAGCTGGTGAACCAGCCCTGCCTTGAGACTCGACCTCCCTAGTAGGTGGGCACAAAGCCTCTCTCCCATTCGTTCTGTAGGCTGCCGAGGGCCTGTCCCTCCCCGCAGGAGGACTCTCCGCTCCTTTGTATTTTAGCAAAGCCCTTCTTCCTCTGGTCCCTGCGGACCAGGAAAAGAGTTCCTAGCAAGCCAGGATGGAGCACACTCCCTTACTGAACTCTTGTGGGGCTGAGCACACTGATGTCTGTATGATACCTGATGGGCTTTTTAAAGCTTTGCCAGTTGTCCAGGTCGCCCAAACGACATGAGTTTGTGTCTGCAAGTAACACGTGTTCAGGGTTCCAGCTTCCGAGTGAACATAGCAATGCTGCCAGTCCCCCAACGGGCAGCTCTCTGAAGCCCTGTCTTTACAGAGAAGCACGTGGGTGCAGGCTCTTCAGAGCACACACAGGGCAAGGTGAATCTGGGACAGAGTACAGGAAGCTGCCACCAAACCCTGCCCAGTTTGGCCACTAGATCTGGCTGTAACTTCATTCTAATAGCTATGAAGCCCCAAACCCTCAGAAACCAATTACCTGTGAAGTCCCAGTTTACCTTCCAAGGTGAAACTGTGCACAGAGAGAATCCAGACTCAGTTGTTGTTTTCTGAAATGCTCCCCTGTTAGTGGCTCCTGGCACTCTACACCTGGGAGGAGACAGGCCTTTTTCTTCCCCACACCCAACAGGGCCCGCTGGTCATTGACCAAACCCATCAGCCATTTACCAGGCGCATGTTCAGTGCCAGGCCCCATGCAGGTCCTAGACAGATGACCAGATGTGGGCCCTGCCCTTGGGGGCTGACAGCCTGCCGGCTGGGCCAAGCATACAGACGCCCAGAAAGTATTCAAGTGGAGCTTGTTTATAAAGGGCTGTCCTTCATGGCTCAGGAAAGGGAGTAGTAGGAAAGTGTGCCTCTGAGGGTGGGTCCAGCTGTTGAGAAGGGAACATGATGGTGTGACATTGCAGCCTGGGGAAATGTGAGTAGGCCCAATGAAGTGTGAGTGGGAGTTTTCCAAGGCTGGGCAGGGACTGGAAGGACCCTCGGGCAGAGGGACCAGCATGAGTAAAGGCGAGCAGTGGCCTGTGATTCTCTGGGACTTTCTAACTTGACCAAGAACAGGTGATGCTCTTTGCTTCCATCCTCACCTTGGCAAACAGCATCAGTGTGTTTGTTTGTTTGTTTGTTTTTAAGCAAGAAGTACACAGTCTTCGGTACTGCCCCTTACATAAGTTCTCTCTGTCTTCCTTATGCTTCCTTAAAGAAAGACCAGAGAGAGAGCCAAAACTGGATTTACCGAAGCCTTCTGTTCCTGCCATACCACCCAAAAAGCCACGGCCACCCAAGACCAATTCTCTCAGCAGACCAGGCGCGCTACCCCCGAGGAGGCCAGAGAGGCCCGTGGGCCCCCTGACCCACACCAGGTACTGTGCTGCTCTTGATGCCAAGGGTGGGAGTGGGGTGGGGCAACCAAAGGACACTGGACGCTGGCCACTTGGGTCCTTGCTCCTGTGCTCGGGCAGAAGTGGGAGCGAGGCTGGGAGGTGCGGCCTGGTTTTCAGGATTACAGATGAGAATCCAGGTCCTGGCATCTTCACCCTGCTCACATGTGGGAATTCCCTATGCACCCTTAGAGCAAGGCCAGCTGCCCTTCAGACCAGAAGTGCTAGGGATGGCCTGCCTGCCTTCACCCCTGGAGGTCCTCTCACTGGCTGCTCCATCTCTGAGGCTCTCCCTGCTCTGTGGCGCCTCCCTCCGCAATCCCGGGCTCCCTCTGCCCTTGCCTGCACAGCCATACTGTGGGCCCCAGGACGTAGTCTAGCAAAGATTGTCTTAGTGTCCATGTCTGTGGACTGTGAGACCCTCAAAGGCAAGGGGCATGCTTCATTCAGGCATGAGTTCTGAGACGGGCCCGGCAAAACTCAAATGCGTTCTGCTGCTGACTGTTAGTGTTAGTGATATGATAGGATTAGAGTTGGACAGTGTGCCTTCCAGACCCAAGATGCCTACCGCAAGGAACAAGGGAGTGTTGCATTCTCTCCACAAGTTCATTGCTGGAACTTTCTACTGTTGCTTGCACATTCTACGTGTTGATGTGATATACTGGAGCAAGTCGGTAGCTTAGAGTTCTTTATGTGGACCTGTCAACACACGGTCACTCACCGAATTTTTGTTCTTGTGAGCTAAGTTTGCACGTGGAGAATCTCACGGGGCTTTGGTGCCCTTGCGCTGAGGTCAGGCAGGCTTCCGGGCAGCCTCGGCAGGTCACTGCCTCTCACCCCTCACTCTCCCTGTCTGTAGATTGCAGGGATCATGGAAAGCATCTGAAAGGATAGAAGGATATAATAACCAAGTATGTAGCCCTAGGGCTGTAAATCAGTTTCACTTCCATTGTCATATTTATGATTGTGTATCAAACTGGAAGAAAAATAGCTCACTTTTACATTTTAGAAAAAAGGTTCAATCCTGGTAAAATACACGTAACACATGATTATCTCAGGTGTGTGAGCCCATTGGAGGAGCAGCTGGCTCACCCATGACATTTGGCAGGTGTCCCCCGAGGTGCAGTGAAACAACTGCCCCCTATGATGGCCTGGGGGAAAACTAATGGGACCAGGGCCACTGTTGAGTTGGTCAGGCTCCTATGTGCTGTGTCCTCTTCTGCCGACTGACATGTGCACCACGAGGCCACTTGACAGCCACAGTGACCTGAGCAAGGGCCGCTTCAGTAGCGTGGTTGGCCCAGGGCTTGCACTTCAGAAGGAAAAGGGTATGTGAATGTTAAGTGCTTCTGCAGAGAATATGCGCTCCACACCCAGGGAGGGTGGACCAGCAGAGGTCGAACATCACTTTGTGGTGGTGAAAGGAGAACAGAAGCCACGCTCTGCCAAATTCTTACAGCCTTCCAGGGACCACAGGCGTTTCAGCGAAGTCAGTAACGATTTCCAGAATATTCCTGTTGATCTCTCTAATGATCTAATCTGAAGAGAAGTGCAATTTCAGTAGCTTCTGCACCTTCGAAGGTTGCTCTCAACTGTCTTGTTAGGAGATAGGTGTGGGCCTTGTGAGCCATCGATTAGACCTGCAGGGAAAGTGGGCCTGAATGATAACTACCAGTCCTCTGGGCTCACAGAGGCCCCACTTCCCTGCCGCCTCTGCTTAGCTCTTTCCCTCCACCCCCAGCTCTTGCAGCATCCAGTTGTGGGTCAGAAGGACAAGCCACTGAGGAAGATGCATGAGAGGGGTTTAGACAGAAGCCTAGCTGTTGTTGACCTTGTGTGTGAGGTCTGAGGAGCCTGGGAGAGGGTGGGTGGGCAGCCCCCGACCTCCCAAACCCCAAGGGCGCTGGTTTGCAGAAAGGAGGGAGTGGGAGGCAAGCCCCAGGCTTCCCTCCTGCCAGCCCCAGGAAGTGACAGAGCCAGACAAGGAGGAGCTGGTACCTGGTCTGGCCCCTTGTCAGCCAGGTGGAGGGAGAACAGTGCCCGCTCCCACTCAGTGGTTCTCAAACTTGAGTGTGCATCAGGGTCGCCTGGAGAACTCATTTGCACACCGTGCTGGGCGCCACCCCACAGATGCAGTTGGTCTAGGGGAGGTCTGGGAATTGACATCTCTAACAAGCTCCCTGGTGATGCTGACGCTGCCAGCCCACATCCATGCTGTGAGAACCTCTGGTCTGCATTCCCCTGGGTTTTTGGTGGCGCCTCCTCCCTTCCCTGTCTGCCTCTCCTGCACCCGTCAGTGCTCCTCAGCTGTCCATTTAGCATGCCCCTCTTCTGGAAGCCTTCCCTCATCCCTCACAGTTGCTCTCCTTGAAATGCCTGACACCCCATGTGGAGCCTGGTGCAGGGCCCCCTGCTCTGCCACTTGGGATATTCACACCCCCGGACTCCTTCCCCAGATTTGAAGCGGATCAAGAGTGTGTTTTGTCATCTCCACATGCTTTACAGGGCTGAGCATATGGCAGTGGCTCATTTAATACACTTGTTGAATGCCCTGGTTCCGAAAAGGGGTGGGGGGGAGGTGCCAGTGCTTTCATCTTGTTCACTTTGGCTCTCCTGTACAAGCTCCGTCGCACTCATGTCTGATGTTCCAGGTCACCTTGCATGCCATGGATTTCAACATAACAAAATTTAAGAAAATTGAAGAAAGGCTTACTGTTTCTCAGTATCTCACACGCTTCATATTTTTTGCTAAGCAGTTATGTTAGACAACCAACCCATACTGGTTTGTGAACTTGTTTTGCTCTGCCAAATGAGTTGACTCAGGGATGTTCACATCAAGTAGTTTTATGTTGGTGGTCCTCCAGAGAAGGGGTATTGTCTGCTGTGTGAACCCAAATCCTTGCTGGGATTTACCTGATGGGATGGGATGGGCGGATGGATGGACGGACGGATGAACACATGGGTGGGCAGTCACCATTTGCTGTTCTTACCGGAAAAGAGACATGAGGTGTTGCCTGCCACTCCAGCTGCAGTGTTTGGGCTTAGCTTCTTCTCACCTGCCAGAAAGCTCGCCGCCAACTGTGGCTTCCAGAAGAGATCAATTTCCTTCTATTTAAATAGGAACTAGCACCTTTTAGAAAAAGGAATACATAAGTTTGGTAAGAAAGGAGTCGTTTTTAGATGCATTCACTTAACAGAAATGGATTGAGGGACGTCTGTGTACCAGATCACAGGCTTCAGGAATCTTATCTAAGGGAACTAGGACACCAGCGTGATTTGGAGTCCATCTGAGCAAGTAGCAGTATGCCATTAACATACTTACTTCTAAACAGTAAATGTAGGTAGAAATGTAACAGAAAAAAAGAGACTGTTTCAAAAAAAGTCAATAAGAGTTAATTTACAAATTGAATGATGATAGGAGATCCCCCTGGGTCCTAAGTGCCTGTTTGTTTGAAAGTCTGTGCTTTGGGGATGTGTCAGTTATTATCTCACGGCGTGAAAACAGTGTCTGCTAGTCTCATCCAGCCCACCGTATAACTAAGGCAGTCATCCAAAGAGCCTTCTGCCTACATCTATCTTCACACCTGAAAAGAGCCTACTTACTTTTTTGATATTTGATCATCAAGGTGTTTCAAATGACAGAGTATACCTAAACCTTTTTGTATATGTGTTGTATACACACAAATGAACATGTAATGTTATACATCTCATAATGTGTAGTGTAGATTTAATAAAGATAGGGTCAGAAACCCCCATGAGAAGAGGTCTTAAACTTGAGAGAAGGGACCAAAAGGAAAAAAAGAAAAAAAGGAAAAGCTGGAAAGAAGCAGGCTGTCCTGAGCTCTAGCCGTCTGTTGCAGTGGGAGGCAGTGAGCCAGAACCTGAGCAGCAGAGCAGGTGTGTGCCTTCAAAGGAAAATAAACCCCAGAGGGAAAGAGGTAGACGCAGGCTGGATAGACCAGAACAGCTTTGTTAATCTTCCCAAACACGGACACCCCAAGTTGTAATAACCCTTCATTTTTCTTCCCAAAGAACAGGCAAATAAGGGAAACCACCAGACTTTCCTGGGAATAAGGGGAATAACAGGGAATAAGACCTTTAGTCTGCGTTGCCTGGGAGCTGTGCTGGTTGTCTGGGGCAGCACAGGGAATGGGGGGCTGAGGGGACAGAACTTGAGTGATAGGGGCTCTGGGATGGAGGGAACAGAAGTAAAGCCAAAAGAAGTAAGAGTCGGTGAGATGAACAGGGATGGAGTGGGAGCTGAAAGTGTGGAAAGTTGATGATCAGAGGTACTAGAGATGCTGGTCAGAAAGAGGAGATTGATGTTCACAACTTCAGAGGCGGAGAGGGTCTGAAGATGGACATATCCACAGAGGGAAGGGCCCTGAATGTGGGTGGCTGAGGGTGAATGAAGATTGTAAGTGCTGAAGGGACCAGGGGAAGGAGGGGGAGAATGGATCACCCACATGGCTGTCACAGGCTCAGGAAGATGGCAAGAGCTGAAGTGAGATGAGGTTGGTGTTCTCAAAGCCAGTATCCTCCCAGGTGGATGTCAGTGCATTCTGGGAGTTGATGACAGTCAGTCATGAGAAAGTTTCAGTAGTCAGAGTGGTAGCAGTCAAGAGGTTTTAGGTGGCTGGAGTTGGTTACTATGGCTCAAGCACCACAGAAGGCACTGTCCCCTGGCTTCAGATGTGTCAGAGGAGGAATCTCAGTGAGAAGACTGGCAGTCGGGTCTTGGACACCAGGCTGTGGGCATGAGGCCTGGTGGTTTCCCAGACCTGTGCTTCTTGGAAATGGTCTATTCCTTTTAGTCTTAAACACACCAGGTGCCTTTCGCATGGAAGGCTGAAGGCTATGTGGAGTCTCCTGGAACAGGGATCAGGTATGAGGGACCGTGGAGTTGTACATTTTTTCTTCATAATGAAGAGGGATCTCTGAATATCAGAGAAACCCTGGGAGATTAGTGACTGTTGAGTCCTGAGACATTTTAGCTTGAGGCAAAGATTAAGTAAGCATTTATACGCCAAATATCAACTAAGTGCTTAGGGAAGGGCAGATGTCTCTCTGGAGACCAACCTGCCTGCCCAGAAATTAATTTTTCTTTAGATTTATGCAGGCATCCAGGCTGCTTCAAGCCCCTCGGGATACAAATTAGCCCAAAGTAAGCTGGTCTAGTGGTTTTATGACTTGTGTGGTTCCCGTACCCACCAAAAGAAAGCATTAAAAAAAAAGACCTTTGCTCTTATTAGCTCTAAGCTAATCAGTCATTTAATATTTTTAAAAAAGAGGGAAAGAAGCTAGCCAGAGTGTACCCAAACATTCCCTAAGCAGGCATGCAGAATGTGCACCCAGGTGGCCAGGCCGCCATTTTGAGTTTAGATTGCTTGAGTATTCTAAACATCTTTCCAGAGATTCCAAGGATATGGCATGTGATGCTTGAGTTTTTCCCTTCTTCTCTACAAGTCAGGACCAAGATATGTCTTTGGAGAATTCAGGAGAGATCTGGGCTAGAAATTACAGAGGTAGGTGTCACTGGCTCGTAGACTGTAGTTACAGGCATGAAATGGCTATAATCACTCCAGGAGATTACAGAGAAGAGGAGGAGTGGGTACAGACAGCAGTGGGGAAAATTGTTACTTACAGGGTGGAGGAAGGATGAGGAGCCGTGGGAAAGGGTGGGTGGGCAGGGTGGCCATGGAAGCTAGGAGAAGGGAGGGTGGACTGGCTACTGGCCAGTGGGTCTCACACTTGAATGTGCGTCTCCATCACCTGCAGGCTTGTTAAAACGCCGGTTGCTGCTCCCCAAGCTTCTAATTTAGGAGATCTGGGTTCAGGCCTGAGAATTTGTATTTCTAGCAAGCTCCTGGGGCTGCTGCCTCCACTGGTTTGCCACACCCACTATGAAAACTGCCACCAAAGTGAGAGCCAGGGAGACTGAAAGGCACTTGTGGTCTTTGGGCACTAGTTGGCCCTTCGTGATCCCAGTCAAGCTGATTCCGTACAATAGTTAGGGCTGAGAGACAAACTTGGGTTGAGTTGAAGAAATAACAGATGGGCAGCTGAGCACATGTAGACTTGTCTTGTGAGAAACTCAGCTACGGGGAAAAGATGAAAAATGGGTGCTAGATATGAACTCAGTGATAAGAGAGGAGTGTGTGTGTCTCATTCATTCATTTCAGAAATGTATCAAGTGCCTCCCCTTGACCAGGCCTTCTTCTGGGTGGTAGTTAACTCTGGTAACCAGGCCAGACCTTCTTCCTGCTCACCCATTGCTTACTGGGCTTTGGAGCCAGGCCCACCAGGGTCAGAAGCCCACTCCTCTGCTTCTTTACCCTGTGGCTTTGGGCACAGTGGCCACCTCCTGAGTCTCCATTTCCACCACCACCCCCAAGGCACCTAGCTCCTCAGCTGGTACTTGTGAGGCCCTCAGTCTATCTTTTTTCCTCGCTGAGAGAGCTCAGTGGGTAACCTTATTGGGAGAGGGGTTGCCATATGGTGATAAGCAGATCAGGCTTGGTAGCCCTGAGGGAATGGGGAAATAGAGACACCCTCAAGACTACACAACAAGGGGTCTCCAGGGAGTGGAAGCAGAGGGAAGGCTGGGGCCTGAGGCAGGGCGGGTGATGTATGGAGCACAATAATCCTACAGGACACTGGAGAAACACCTGGTCATCGTGTAGAAATGTCTGTGCAGCATTTGCTGGCCTCATTTCATTTGTATGTATAACTCTCTCCATACATGTTTCTACCCTCACAAAGAATGAATTTTATTCCCTGCAGCGAGATCCAGCAGTAGTGATGGTTTAGCCTTAGTCCAGACTGAGACACATTGATTTTCCTGCTAGTGATGGCCAGAGGCAGGCAAGGAGTCAGCAGCAGATAGTGGCACCCCGCATGGGCACAATACTACGTGGTTCATGTGATGCTTTTCCAATGGGCTGTTTCTTTGAACACTCTTCCTCCAAGTGACACCCACCCCCAGACTCTTCTCAGAGTTTCTTGATGATGAGAACCCCCTCCTCCAGGCATCTGAAAAGCCCGTTGCCCCTCTGAGATACCTGGCTGTGGGTCTGCAGATGAGGGCTATGGGTGTCATCGTTCTTTGGCCTCAGGGGCTGTGGGGCTCGTTATGCCCTGGATGGGCTCTGGACGGAGGCCTGTTTCCACACACACTTGCCGAGTCTGCACAGAGAACAGAAACGTGGGGGAGAATTGAGCGGGCAGTGTCCCATCATCTTCCAAAGTGTCTTCACCAACTATAAATAGCCGAGCCTCCCTGTGCTCATCCAAACAGGGACATGGTGCGAGGGGAGAGCTGCCAGGAAAACCACTCTGGTCCCTGCTTCCTGCACCCCTGGCCTTGCTGCTGCCACCATTTTGTCCTTTTCTGAAGGAAAGAGTCAACCTCCCCAGGCAGGAAGGGCCCAGGAAGGGCCATTATCACTGCTTTTTTTGTGAGAGAAATAGCTCTAGAAGCATCAAACATGCACATTTTGATTATCACTGCCCCAAGGGTGGTGGGCAAAGATAGGGCTGGGTGTCAAGAAGCTTCTATCTAGTTTCAGTGTGGCCACCAATTAACTGCATGATCTCGGGCTCATAGCTCCCGGCCTTGGAGCACAGCTCCCTTGTCTATAAGAAAATGAGGGCTTGAGCTGGGTAATCTCTACTCAGTTTTCATAATCAGAGCCTAAGTCTGAGATGTTACAATAAGGCAGCCTAGAAAGCGGGGAAGAGCATTCACTTCCTCTGACCTCGCATCCTCAGTGCATAGTTGGACCAAGACGAAGGAGGTGAGCAGTAAGATAGGGTGATTTTGCATCAGAAGGGGCTGATAAAACAAGGTTGCAGGGTTGGAGCAAGAGAGAAGAGAGAGAATCTGCAGTTGTTTCTCTAGCAACTTCCCATCTGCCATCTGTCATCATCCCTGTAAGTGGCTAGACTCCCAGGCAGGATCCATCACTGACTCAATGGACATGAGTGAGCAAACTTCGAGAGACAGTGAAGGACAGGGAAGCCTGGCATGCTGCAGTCCATGGGGTTGCAAAGAGTCGAACATGATTTAGCAACTGAACAACAAGCCAGGGCAGGATGAAAGCTGGGGGGAAAATCAAAGATTGAAGGGGTGCCCCTCAATGATTTTCTCAGAACAGGGGATGAGGATTTTCTGCTTCTTTTTTCTTTCCTTTCTTCCCCAGCCTTTTTTTTTTAACCCCTGTAACAATATTTAGACAGTTAAAACCCAAGCATTTACATGATAGTAATAGATCCTGCTGAGGGTCCAGAGGAGAGACTGACAAAAAGAGTCATCGTCTGGACTTAGAGTCTTTTGCTTGGTAGGAATAAGTAGACTCACTGTTTCCCTTCATCCCCACTCCCCTCTAGAAGGGTTGTGGGGTCTTTCGGGTGGATTTTAGCTGCTGCTGTTAGTGCTGCTGTTCATTCATTTATTTATTGTACTTGTTTGCTTTCCTCGGCCTCCTGTGCACTTCAGCGTCTTTTCCAGGCCACATGTCTTGGCTTAACTGTCCCAACTTGGGCTAAATTGGGCCAGGCCACTGGCTGAGCTCATGTTCTCAGGGGATGCGCATGGCGCGTCTTCCACATTTCCAACTGTTCATGTGCCCCGTCTCACGTCTCAGATCTGAGGGGGAAGAGCAGGCCCCTCTGGGTTCGGGTATGTGATTTTTGTTTATTATTAGCACTTTTTAACTCGGGGAGCAAAGGTGATGTCCCCAGCTGCCAGTGAGCTGCAGGGACACAGGTGGCCAGGCCTCTACCCTGCTGCATGGTCTCCACGACCAGCAGGCTCAGTGAAGCAGTTCTGAGAAGTGGTCAAGAGCTTGGGCTCCAGAGTCAAAGTTAGTAGGTTCAAATCCAGATGCCACCACTCTACTAGTTTTATAACCTTTTGTCAGCAAGTGACTTCTTCTCACTGATCCTGAGTTTCCTGCTCTATATAATGAAAAGAAGGGCCACCAAGGTGGGCTTCTCCGGAAAGCAGCCTCTGTGGCAGTGTTTAGAATGCAAGATACATGTAGGGGCCAGTGCCTGTGGGGAGAGAGAAGGAAGCCATGTTGGGCAGAGGGAGAAAAATTGTGATGCTGCCTTACCAAAGCTTCGGCCAAGTCCATGGAGCTTTGGAACTAAAATGACCCCTCCGACTTGTCCGATGTTCAGCTGAAATGACTGAGACTTTTTTTTTTTAATTAATTTTTTAACACCAGAAGCATTTTGTATTAGGGTCTACCTGACTAACAGTGTTGTGGGTTTCGGGTGAAAAGCAAAGGGACTCAGCCATACGTATACATGTATCCATTCTCCCCCAAAACCACCTCTGAAATGGCTGACGCTTTTATACCACGAACCGTGGGCCACCCTGGAAAGGCCGAAGGAGGCTCCCTGAAGCTGAGGTGGTCCCTGGAGGGGCCGGCACCTCTCCTAGCAGTGGCGGGGCGGGGGGACCCACTTCACAGAATGGGGCTCTGGGTGGTGCGGCTTTCTGTCTGCCACATAGAGGAGATTCTTCAAGGGACAGTTGGGGCGGTTGAATCTTACATGGAAGGATCTCATCTTCATGCCTGGTTCATGGTAGGCAGCCAGTCAAGTGTGGTACTACCGTTAGTTCTCTCGGATTGTGGGTTCTACTTACTCCTGCCGGATGTCCTTGGGCTGGTCAGCCCATCCCCTGCGATTTCAGGTCCCTGGCCAGCAAAGCATGGAGACTCTTGGTTGCTAGTTGCCTATCCAAGTCACATGTTTTAAGTATCCATAATCAAATCCGCTGAAGAAATACAAGAAAAATAACATTATTTTGGTTTAAAACTCAGAGTTGAGTGAGGGTCACATTCCAACATTGTTGGCTATGTGGGGATATGCCTGCTTTCTTCTATTTTCTCCTTTTATTTAACAGCCATAGGCACAGAAACACCATAAAAAAAATCCTCATGGGAGTTAGTAAACTACAAAAGGATGAGCTCTTTCCTCTTTTGTTGAATTTAGTAACATCCTTTTTGCCAAAATGGTACCCATGTGTTGGGCAGACTGGAGGAGAACGGGGACCACGGAGGGCTGCAGCCTCATTGGGTGTCAGCCGCTCCAAACATGTGCTTTGGAGAATTTCAGAAATTCTGCTATTTTTCAGAACTGAAATTCATTAGCTTTGTTGTAAGCATCTATAAATACAGTGAAAGGCATTTACAAATAGACATTGTAAAACGCTTCCACACCCACAGTCTGAACACTGTCAAAACACCAGCTGCAGCTTCCCTACTTGGAAGGATCAGAACCTTTTTTAAACTGCACCTACTGTGTTTTCAAAATAGGCTTGCTTCTGGCCCTGTGTAGAAGATAATTTCAGCTGAAAGCCTGTGTCTGCTCTTGGCATGAGGGATCAGAGCTCATTTAGAGATGGGGTGTCCCAGTCTTCCTGTCAGAATATGGCAGGCACTTTAGAATCTGGGGAGGGGTCACTCACGGGCGCTGTTTCCTATTTCTTTGGATGGATGCTTCTCATAACCTGGCCCTGTCAGTGTAGGCTTTGTAACTCTACTACCACACCCACCCCCGCCACAACTGGTTCCCAGGTGAGTTCCAGGTGTGGTCACAGGGGATCACAGAGGCCCCTGGATCGGGGAGATCCTTAAAGGAGAGTTTGTAGGTAGGGGCCAGGCAGTCTTGTCTTTTACTTGGATGATACTATTAGGGAGAAATGGGAGCAAACAGAAGCTGCCTGAATTGTACGCATCTTTTATTGAAAGTGAACTTAAAAAAAAAAAGAGTGAACTTTCAAAGGAAGGAAAAATTCACCTATAGGCTTATCCTAGAGACAACTGCTATTAACATTTCAAACTGTTTCTTGCCCATCTTTTTCCTATGTATGACTCAGTTTGTTTTCCATCGCTTTTACATAGGTGTGATCATACCGAATGTCGTACAACTTTATGTCTTTTGGGAATAAGTGCAATTCTTATAAATACATAATGCATTCCCATTTCAGGAAAAAAAGGCAAATGTTCATTCATTCCACAAGTATTTTTGAATTCCTGCCATGTACCAGGTGCTGGGCTGGTGCTAGAAATCACCCATCAGACTCCCCAGGAATAGCCATTGTAAATACATGTTCTTCTAGCCTTAAAAAAAAAAAAATCCCTCTTCCTAATATATCAGAGGGCATGTGGATGCCTGTGAAGTAAGGTGTATGTCAATTTTAACTTGTGTTTTTTAGTTGACATTGTAACATAAGCATTTGTCCCTGTTGTCATGAACTACTTATACATATCATTTTAATGGTTATATCAAAGTCCATCAAATATCATAGTTTTTCAACTGTTCCCCTATTTATAAAAAAAATTCTAGTTCTTTTCAGTTTTTCTATATTACAGATAATGCTGTGAGAAACATCTTGATCCACAGAACCCATTTGGGTTTTTCAGACTATCTCTTTAGTGTAGACCCCCAGATGAATATACCCCATTCTGAAAAATTACTACTTTTTACCCTGCCGTGGTCCCAAAAGGCTAGGAGGTAACTTTTGAAAATGCATATAAAAGAATAAAATATTTTAAAGGGTGACAACAAAGTGGAAATAAGGGCAGATAAGTAATACAGCCCAAGATCAGATGAGCACAGCAATGCACATAGAGTGCTCTATGGCCCCTTGAGAGAGGCTCATGTTGGACTGGAAGCTTCCATGTGTCAAACCAAAGAGGGGAATGGTAGCTACAAGATTCACAGTTCCCAAAATGCATGAATAAGCCACGTGTTCAGAAACAGCTGAGCTGTTCTGAGATACACGTGGTTCACTGATGTGCAAAGTTCCTCCCCCGACCTGCACCTCCAACACCCCCACCTCTGCCCTGATGGTCTCTGCAGTGTCACCTCCAATCATCTTCCCCTTTGGCCAAAAGAAAAAAAGGCTAGTGGAATTAACTGGACCTTCCTTGCCTGAGTGACATCTCTCCCCAGACAGAACATGTGTTCTCGTAAGTTTTAGTCCTTGGTGTGTTCCCAAAGGACAGAGTTGGCTGGCTGTGAGCATGACTTGAGTGTAGTCCGGGAATCGGGAAGATGACAGCCCCAAATCATTCCAACGCCACAGCTACCAAGTAACAAGATTAAGAACCCTCAAGAATTTTTTAAAATGAAAGTGCTTTCTAACTAAGAGTAAGAAATGCATTTCTAAAGCATTTCATTCAGAAGGTCACATTCAAATTAGCAGATACAGGAGCCCTGCCAGTAAAGTGTTTTGAAATAAAAGTCCTCAATCCCGCCACTCCAGTTGGCTCAGCATCTGTCCAGGCGAGTGTGCCTGTGAGAGCTGGGCTTTGTAGCCAGGGAATGGGAGGGGGGGTTAACTATGGAAACTCGGTCCAGGGGTCCCACAACCTTGAGGGTTGAGGCGAGGCAGTCTCCTGCTGCTCTCACACAGTCCTCAAGTTGTCTTGCCTCTTGGTGGGGACCAAGCCATCTAGCCTAGCCCTGGTCCTGTGGAGTTCTCACGTCTGCTCATCTTCTGCCAAGGGTGCTTGAGGTTGAGAGTCAGCCTTGTTCATCTGGAAGCTGAGGGAAGCTGACCTCTTTCTCCTGGGCCTTCTCCGCTATCACAAGGATATGCATGTCTCACTGAATGCCACCCCCATCACTTCTTCTTGAGTGAGGAACCCAGAAGTCTGCCTCTTACTTCCAGGTTCATAGGTCTCCAGCTTCAGCTTTATTCTGTCCCCATTGCCTCCGGGACACACTGAACCCCATGGAACTCAGCCCAGCACCATTGACCTTTGCCAACTGACCTTTGCCAACCTTTGTCCTTTCACTGCTCTCAATCTGGGGACCTCAGACTTCAGCCCTGAGACTCCCTGGCCAGATGCCTCCCTCCCAGATGCCTTGGGCCCTTGCTCTGTCATGTCCTTTCTCCCCTTTCCTCCAAGGCCCAACTATAAGGCCACCTTCTCTGTGTGCCTATGGCCTGCCCGCAGGTATCTGTCCTGACCCAGTTCTTGATTCCCCGAAGACTGAGATGCCCCTGTATCTTACTCAGCCTATGCCATGTGTGCTTGGGGCTCTCTGTCTCTTTCCCCCATTTAGACCATGAAATAACCCCCCCCCCCAGAGTGGGTGCCACCTGGCTTGGCCCTCTCATTACCAAGTATCACTCATTACTCAATAGCCATCAGTGTGGTGGGTATTTGACAAATGCTCCTGGAGTGAATCTGTTACTTGTGTAGTTTGGCTACATGGTGACCACAGGGGCTGTGACAAGTCTCTTGCTTTAAGAGCAAAGATCTGCCTATTTCACTTGCCATCACAGACCTTGGATAATCTAGTTTGTGACTCATCTCCCTGAAAGGGTCCCCAGAACTGCCCATTTTGGGGGGACTTGGAGGAATCTTCTGCCGTGCATGAGTGGCCTGTTTCTCTCATCATCTTGAAGGCCTGTCCCCATCCTCCCAACGGGCTGCTCCTAGCCCACACACAGAGGGAAGTCTCTCATGTCCCAATGGGCCTGGGGGCACCCACCCAACAGCTGTCTCATTTTACGGGCCCCCACCCCAGCGCCAGCCGTCAGGCTGCCAGATCTCAACTTGACACCTTGTGCCTGTCAACAGCCTGGCTGATGCCTCAGCTCCAGGCCAGAAACTCTTTTTCTCAAGGTTAAAAGTAGCCGACCTTTGACAAGCGGCACTGGCTAAATTCCTGTCTCCTTAAAAGGGAAGCTCCTGGTTATGCTGGTGCTTATTTGGCCATAGGGCGGGAGCAGGCCCTGCGTCGCACCCTGTGGGCCAGCAGGAGGATTTGTGGCTGAAGGTGCCTAGCTGAACGCTCGTTATTAAAATAGCCATCTTTGAAAATGTGTGCAGGAGAGGAGGGCTTTCAGTGTATCGGCTGGTTTGCACCAAGGCCCACGTGGTTGGACAGCTTGTCGGCTCCCATTGGCCCCCTCACAGGAAACAGTGCGACCCACCCCAGGCGCAGCATACCCCTTAAATTGTGTGCAAGAAAGCTGACAAAATGATTATTAAAAGACTTGTGTCTTTAATGTAGGGGTGACGGTGCCAAGATCGACTTGGTGGGCAGCTCAATACCTGGCATGCTGGACAAGGACCTCTCAGACCGCAGCAATGACATTGGTGAGTAACGAGAGCATTCTTCGTTCTCTTTGCAAAACTTGAAAGGAACTGCAGAGTGCGGGTTGCCCCTTCCAGTGGCCTGATGTCAACTAACACAACCATTTAAATGCGAAGCTAACAGCCCTCAGTCAGTTTTGATGTTGCAGTTTTCTAAGGAAAGGACGTGAGGATGGTTTCCACATTAAAGCAGAACGCCTGGGATTTTTACTCTCCCCAGCCTTAGGAGAAATTCCTTGCGAAGTCTAATGAAAAGAAATGATGGATAAACCTTTTGGAGAAGTGGACAGTAGCATTTATATTCATATTTTCCAGAGATTTATGTATTTAGTGGAAAAAGGTGAATGGGTGGACATGCCATGTGGCAGAATTCACTATAGACACAGCACTAAGTGTTTTGACTTTGAGTTAAAAATGAGCTTTGGTAGAGTAATTGCCACTTAGTTCGGAACATGAGTTTTCCCAAGGTCAAGATCCCAGCATGTGGCAAATGGGAAGGTACCTGGAGCCTGTGGGTAAACAAGTCCAAGGGCTTTGCAGAGGGTGGTGTGCATGGGTGGAGTGCGGTCAAGTGCATGCTGTTTGGGTGATAGCCCTTTGAAGAAGTCTGGGTTCAGGGACTACATTTCTTTCATCTTTACATCTGTATTTATATCTATCATGGCCAGAAGTATACATTTTGGAATTAGCCTTATAGTTAAATTTGTATTTTGAAATAGAGGTTCACACACAGTTGGAAGAAACAATGAAGAGAGATCCACATACCCTTTGCCCAGTGTCTTCCAGTGGTAACATCTTATGAAACTAGAGTGCACAGTCACAACAGGATATTGACATCGATACAGCCCACTGGGCTCTCCAGCTGTAGCAGTGCTCATGTGTGTTTAGTTCTCTGCACTTAGGTCACATGTGTAGGTTTGTATATCCACCACCAGAGTCAAGATGCAGAATATTTCTATCACCGCTAGGATCCCTCGTGTGGCCTTTTTATAACTATTAATACTAAGCATACCTCCCACCCCGTTTCCCTTCCCTAAGCTCTGGCAACCACTATCAGGGGTTGATTTGAAGTGGAAGGTTCTAGCATGATTTGCATCGGCTGCTCAATTTAGAAACAAACGGCTGACAGCAGGCCTTGTAAGAGGTACTGGGGCGCCTATCATGAGCAGTCTCATCACCTGGGGTTACTTTTTGGGGTGCTGTTTTATTCTGAACCTGCTAATCGAGTTGCATCTTTGCAATTGCTGACCTACAGTCTGGTCCGGTCTTATGACAGCCTAGGAGTATGATACGTTGTTGTGACCATAAACACCACAAGTACTTGCCCTGGTTTCAGAAACTCTTTTACATCCTCTCATAGCCTTTGAGAAGCCCGGTCAGGAAGTGCGACCAGGAGCTTATGACAGCTTGGGCTGATGCAACAATAATAGCAACACTGGCCTGCTGCAGCTTTGGATCTGGTTAAAGGGCAGAAAAGAGCAGAGCAGGCATTGGCTGTGAATGAGAAGGAATCATCAGAATGAGCATGCTTAAGTCCTGGTTTCACTGCTATGGTTCAGCCTTTGGGCCCCATGCTAAGGCCGGCTGGCCCATTGGCAAAGTGGCAGTGAGGGTCCCATGGGGCACCCCCAGGAAAGGAGGTGTTACCCACGTCCAGGATGCACAGGGCTGTGCCCTGCTGTGAAGGGCATTGGCCCTTAAGCCTTGTTTCCTTTGGGTCTGGAGATGGCTAAGGTGGCTGTCGCAAAAATAAGAATCCTAGGATTTTCAGTCTGATGATCTAGTTCGGAAATACTGGGGCGTTGATGGAGGGGGCTCGGCCTATGCAAGCTTTTCATACTGTGTATGGATCAGGGAGCCCAGAAAGAGATGCTGATGTTTGGTTCACTCTCATTTTTCCAAGGAGACATTAATCCCAGAAGACTAATTCCTCAAGCTAATAATTTAATGTATATATTATTTGCATTGCCAGAAATAATGATTGGCAGCCTTGTTGACAACCACTAAATACTTGAGTACCTACTCTTCAAGTGCAAGGTTTCAATAGATGCCAGGGCCCTTGTACACAGGCCCCACTTTCCAGGGGCTTTGGGTCTGTTGTGGCCCTCAAGACAGCAAATGGGAAGTGTCACACTGACTATGCTAACTGAGTGGTAGAAAGTAATACTGACCATAGTTGGGGCTGTTCCATGGTGTCCAGGATGTCAAGGCAGGCTCTGCAAAGTGGGACAGACTGACCTGGATCTGGAAGTTAAATTCGCTTCAGTCAAGGCAGAGGCAGGCAGGAAAGTCACATGGGGAGTGCTGATCCCGGGCATCAGTCAGCCTGGAGCAGAGCAAGGTGCTAACCCAGAAATGGAAGTCAGGGCTGCTCTGAATTTGGGAGGGATGGATTTGTCATTTTTTCTATAAGCAGTGAGAGCCATGGATGGTTGTGACATGATCCAGTCTAAAAATTGAGATAATAACTGGTGGAGCTCTGTGGAACCCATCAGATGAAGGGTAGATGGGTGTCAGGGAGTCAGGTTTATTGATAGTTCACCTGAGAGGTAGTGAGAGAGAGGCAGAGGCTCACAGGAGGGTGGGAAAGAAGGGGGATAGTTGCGGAGCAGCAATGAGAGAGAATGATCATTGGTCCTCTTGAGCAGATCAGATTTGGGAGTGGGGAGGAGGAGAGACTGATTTGTTAGCTCTGAGGTTTTTTTAGGGTTGGGGGACTGACTGAGGCAGGGGAGTGACTTGGATTGAAATAAACATATCCAGCGGAGAAACTGGTTTGGGATAAACATGATGAATTTAAGCATGTTGACATTGAGATGTGGCCAGACATCCTGCATCAGTGCTCCATGTGGATTGAAGGTGGAGGCTGAGGCCAGAGAGGTGGGCAGGGATTACAGTGGAGATTAGAACCTTTCAGGAGATGAGAAGGCAGGGCTTGGCACCTGTGGACCTGGGTTTGAGTGCTGTTGATTGTGCTGCTTCCTGGCTTGGTGACCTTCTATAATTTACACCAACTCTCTGAGCTTCAACTTGCTTTCTCTGTAAAGACTACTACTGTCTCTCTCAGCTTCTTCACCTTGTCTTCCAGAATTATGTAAAATCACTTGATGAGCTGCTGAAAGGCAGAGATGCTAATTGTTCATGTTGTTTGCTTAAAAGTGATAGTCAGGAAAATAAGTAAAATCCTTACCATGAGAAAAGACAAAGAAGGACCTAGAACTGAGGACTAAACCTGGTGCAAAGCCCACACCTAAGGGAAAAGTGGGCTCTTACAGCATCACCAGGGCCAGTGGAGGAGAGGATTTTAAGCAGTGTCTTAGGTCCAAATCCAGAAACGTTCTTTGCAGGTGGGTCTGTCAAGATTAGGACATTGCCAAGGGGCTGGCTCTCTTCTGGGCTGCTTTTGTATATCTGCTTTTGTAGCATCTGTCCATTGCTTTGAATCAAGAAGGAAATTATCTGTACCAGAATGTTTTGTTAGTGATTCAGACAATTGAAGCTGTCCAAATGTGGGCCACAGTGAAATCACAGAATACAGCCTTAAAACCCATTAGAAATCATCATTGGTAGCTATAAATAAATCTGTGTTTCCTCTTAATAAAGCTATAATTTAAAATTATTATTAAATTAGAGAAGGTGGCTTTTTCAGATCTCGTGTGGGCAGCTACCAGCATCTGTCTGCCCAAGATAATTAGGAATGAAATCAGTTGGTCCAAAGCTGACTTGTTGATGTCAGTTTGAGATATTGTTTGTATCAAACTATGTGGCCATATTTCAAGTAACATAATAGGAATACATGGATGAGCTCCAAACAGGCCTGCACATGAATAGAAAGGAAAATTAAATTGCCCAGTTTTCTCTTGCTGATGGAAGAATCTCTGTTCTGATTGAATGGGAGATTATAGGCCGTGAAGTCAAGTGCCATAACATTTACTTTTATTATGCAGTATATTATAGTTCCCATGGCATGGTGGGATTTCTTGTTATACTTCAATGCTACGGAGATTTTCTGTTCCTTTCCCACTAAAGCACATAGCAACGGGCCTCCAGGTGTGAAGCAGCCTGGGAACTAAGCCATCTAGTTGCAATTAATTGACTTCAAAAAAAGCCTTTCTCATTCCTCTTCAGTTGCTTGACTTCTTTGTTTTGACTCGTTTTCCATTCTATTCAAATCTCATCATACTTTTCCCACTTTGGTCTCTTTATATGGACACCATCCCCTGTTCCCTTGAGGAAGCTGATTTCCCCTGTATTTTTTCAGCGGGCCCATATTTTTCTTAAATTGGGGCCTACTCGGGCATTGGCACAAATACAGGTATATGATAGAATCATCACAAAGTGTTTGGAAAGCCTAGGAGTGCTTTCTCAGAATCTTTTATAGTAGAACATGCCTTTATAATCTCTTTGATTCTTCTTTGAGGTACAATTTGTGATAGTTTCTTCCAAGAAAAATAGCTCTGTGTCTAACATCCTAGTATTAGAATCATTCCTCCAGGGCAATGAAGAGCGTATGCTCGCTCTCTTCATCCCCCTCTGCTGTCATCCTGAGGTTATAGTGGTGAACTCATAGCAATGGGAGTGAGCAAAGGAGAGGAGAAAAGGAATTAATAGTCACTGGGTACCTACTAGACACTTGGTATGTTTTATATATTTTTCATCATCATCAACCCTGTGAGGGAGGTGTAATGTCTTGTTTTACAAGGAAGGGACAGGGACTAAAGAAAGTCAAGTGACTTGGGAAAGGTTAACTGGCTGGTAAATAGCAGATTTGGATTTGAACCTAGTTCCCCCTGACCCATAGAGCCCAGATTTTCCTGTGTACGAAGTTGGTCTGTATCAGCAGTTCTCAGCCATTCTCCCCAGGGGACATTTGGCAATGTCTGGAGACATTTTTGCTTGTTACAACATGGTGGGAGTGGGGATGCTACTGGCATCTAGTGGGTGGAGACCAGGGATGCTGTTAAACGTTCCGCAATGCACAGGGCAACCCCCACAGCAAAGACCAATCTGGTGCCAGTGTCAGTAGCGCCACAGTTGAGAAAGCCAGGTGGTGAGTTGGGAACAGCTGGGCCAAGGACAGTGTCCCCTCAGTTGAGTGCAGCCTTATGGTCCTGGAATAGCTCATCTTGCTTCCTGGGATTCTTTATAAAACGTGTGTGAAAATGGTTTCAGAGCTTTTGGCAGCTGGTGTGTTTAGATACCAAAAATTAACTATATTTAACTTATTGACCTAAACATGGACCAAGGAAGTTGCCATGACCTTTGAGAAGACACTCATCCTCTTTCTCCTTGCCCTATAAAAAATAATATAATTTACATTTAATTTTCATACACAAACAGTGTTATATTTGAGACTAGTTACTCTCCAAAGACTTAATACCCAGTGTTTAAATGGACATTAAATAAAAGGACAACAAACATGAAATTTAATCAATGCTAAGTTAGAAATTTGTGTGATAAAGCTGAAGACTATATATAGTTTAAAGCAGTTTAATAGTGACCAGTAACACAAAGTTTTTGTCAATGTGACCCCAAGTCTCTGTAAACAAGTGATGAAAATTTTAACTTACTTGAAATTTCTGCCTTTTACCATAAGAAACCATTTCTTTGGGTTTCTTGGACAGATCTTAGGGGAAGAGTTAGGTCCCCAAGCTTTGGGCTGTTGATTTTTCTGTTCTTCCCCACCCCCTTCATATGTTTAATTTCCCCTTTTGGAGCTACCAGTCCAGTTACTGGGTCTTGTAGCGTTTCAGGTCATTGAGCAATTTCTCGGGTTTAATAGGACAACATATACTGTATCCTACCTGCCTTAGAGAACCCCGTAAGTGACATTTGGAGTGTTCCAGAAGGTCTCCTGGCTGAACTTGTGTGTGAGCAAGCCACATCTCTAAGCTTATTCGAGAGCCCCAGCTCACTCTGACAGGCAGTGTCCCTTTACCAGTGACCTTCAGACGTGACCTTTGGGATCAGGACAGTGGCCAGCATGACCCGTACAAAGAAAAGGAAGATGTGATTCCTGCTCTGTCACTGTCAGCTCCGCACATGAGGCTGTGGGGTCTGCACCTACGGAGCTCTGCTCCTATCCAGGGATACCAGTGAGGATTAAACTTCAAGTCGTATCAGGATAATTTGAGAAGCAAGTGTGATAACAAAAGCAAAAGAGATTGTACTTAGGATCGAACACTTTACACCAAGGAAGGGAAATAGATTGAACTTCTAATTGGTGGGTCTTGAACCTAGTCAGTCCCTCTGACCAGTTTTGGTTTCCACCCCATGCTTCTGGACTTAGCCTTGGCTCATGAAAGGCTCTCTGTCCGGGTACCCCCTGCATTACCTCTTCCCCTGGTTCCCGACCTCTCATCTAAGATTCTCACGACTCACAGCCAATCTTAAAGAAGACAGGCTGATGGCAGGCCTTGTCCTTCTTGGCACTTCTATGACTCTGATCCCAGATGTTCCACTGCCAGATCTTCACCATTAGGAACATCAGTCCAGACCAAAACTGAGGTGCTCACCTCCGCCAGTTGGCCCCTCACAGGGCAGCCCTGGCCTTTGGCAGTCTGTCGCATTGTTAGGTTTGCGCTTTGATGGGTGCCACAGACTACTTTGACCTCGTGACATCCAGTAAGCCTGAAAGCAGTAAACATTCACAGTGCTAGTAGCAAAAGCTTCATGAATGCTCTAGAGACACAGGTGGAGGTTAAACAAAGCCAAGTGGGGGTGACGATGATAAACAGTGCATAACCTCCCAGGAGCAAAGTATTTGGGACTGTGAATTATTCTAAAACAGAGAGCAAACAGTACCCTCCTGCCCGAGCCCCCCCCACAGCCATCAGCCTGCCCCAAGGAAGAGTGAGTGACTGGGGAGATGAGAGGGGGGAACATTTGGGCATTCA
This sequence comes from Ovis aries, assembly GCF_016772045.2. Lineage (NCBI taxonomy): Eukaryota > Metazoa > Chordata > Mammalia > Artiodactyla > Bovidae > Ovis > Ovis aries. The sequence goes on along the minus strand of NC_056080.1, from coordinate 18,102,314 downwards.
GCAAGCATCCTTCGGATGGCTCTTGGCTGGAAGCGGGTCGCAATGTCCGCTGGCTGTGTGGGCTGGTAGCCAGCCCCAGAAGTCCACCTGTGTGCCAGGGCGTTATGCCCTCCCCTCCCTCTCTGGACAGGGCCCTGGCATTCTTCGTTCAGCCCAGCTGCTTCACCACCTCTGCTTTCACTACATGCAGGGACCATTTTCAGCTTTAAGAATATAAATGCAAAGGGATACCCAGTAGGTTCAAAGTAGTCTATATCACAGCAAAGAGATATATATAGTAACCTTTGTTACATACAGTGTGCCCACTGAGGCCTCTGAGCTGCGACTGAATGTGCAGGTAAGAAGGGAGCAAGTGACAGTCAGCGCTCAGATTGCACATGGCATTTACTTGGCCTGTGATGGCCCTTCCACCCACTGGCTGTGGATTCATGGATTGGCAAAGCCCTGTCTGGCTTCCGTTTGACTTGTAAATATCCAGAAGGAGACACAACTTGCCAGAAAACCATGCTCAAGTACCCCTTTGTCATACTAAAAGCATTCTGGACAAACCACCCTTTATGAAGGAGGAAAGCTGAGTTACCAAACTCCTTTTAGCCATGGACTCTTGGGAAGGCGTGGGCTGGGAACCTCAGCCCACTCTGCCGCCCACTGCCTTTGGTTCATTCAGTGACAAAAGTGATGCGCTCTTGTGGAGTAAGCTTGGGGGGGCCATTCGAAGGGAATTGGATCTGGTGGTGACAAGATAAGGGTGAGGTGTCAGTGAACAGCGAGCCCTAGTTTCAAGTCAGAAGATCTTTATTTAGCTCCCAATGACCTATCGTGGCACCCTCCACCTCTCCAGGCCTGAGTCCTTTCTCTCGAGGTGGTTTATAATCTTTGGAATTTAACAGACTCATTTACCTCAGTTCCCCCCTCTAAAGCCTTTTAATTTGAAGGACTGCTAATTTTTATTTGTCTAATGAAGCACATTTTAAAAAGCAAATGCCATCATCTGGTAGGAGATAATCTCCAATTTAAAAATTGAACATACTTGGCTTACTGGGAGACTCACCACGTTGACCTTCTTTTTCTTGGCACTTGACGTGTGCTTTGGAGATAACTTTGTTGTTATGAATGCATACCAGTTCTTGGGAGTGACCTTGGAAAACTACTGGTCTAGCACAGGTCTGTAGAGAGGCAGTGTAGGAGGAAGGAACAGGTAGGGGCAAATGAAAGGCCCCAGACAGAGGCAGGTATTGAAGCTGGGATAAAAACTCAGCACCCAGAAATGAACAATTAGCTAATTTTTTAGAGAGATGTAATTGCCTGTTGTTTAAAAAAAAATCACTCGTGGAATGTCAGAATTGTAAGGGCATTTAAAATACTTAGTATCTCTTTCCTCTGCCTTTGCCCACGACTGGAGTGTAGGGGCCTGCCAATCCTTCTAGCAGCTCTGCCCAGCACAGTAAAACAAGTGCTTCCGCCGGGAGGAACTTCCTCCTCGAGTTTTGCTCTCAGCATCATTTTGGCACTTGATGTGCTTTGGAGTACATATTCTGGACATTGAGATACTCTTTCACATGTGCATTAGAATTTGCTATTTTGACTGCCCTCCACTCCTCTTTCTCTAACCACTGTTGAAGAAGAAATGCCCTGTTCAAAGAATATGCACCCTCTGCCTGCCTGCGGCTCATCCCACTGAAGTGAGCCATCAGCAGGGTGTCAGCCTCTTAGGAGCTTTTTTTTTTTTTTTTTTTTTTTTTTAATCCTTAAACCAGGGGCTTAGAAGAAGTGATCCAAGGGCCCAGTTCAGCCCTGTAGTCTTATTTTTCTGACTCGATCTGTTTAGTTTAGCTGAGTTTTCTGGACGTTGAGAAAACTACTCTGCTGGTAACCGCTGAATCCTCTATAAGATTAAATAGCTTGTTCTTCCATTTGTCTCTTTGCCTCACTTCCTCTAGTTCTGTTAGTTCCTTTAACCCAGAATTGATAATTTGCTCCTTTCTGAGTTCTCATCCAGGGTTTTCTTTGGCCTAAAGATTTTTGCTTATAAGAGATTTGCTGGCCATCTGGAAATTTAAATCATTAAGAATTAAGGGCATAATAGTTTAGGCAGAACTTTTTATGAAGTTTAAAAATTCATTCACCTTTAAAATACTCATTATGATTTTTTTCACCCAAATTCTTACAGAAAAATGTAAAAGGTGGGATGTTTGTCATCCAAAATAAGTTTGAGTAGCCAGAGCAAACCCTTATATGGAGGCAAGATAATCCCACAGAACCACTGAGGAAAGTGGTGGTGTGTTACATAGACCGTGGGTTTTCAGAAAAGTGCACTTGGATTTGAATTCCTAGCTCTGCAGTCTGGGTTAAGAGACTCTGAGCTCCTTTTTCCTCTTCTATATGACAGGGTTAGTTCCTAATGCCCACCTGCCTCAGAGGGTTGTTGTAGAATTTAGAGCTAATGATGTGACATGGCTGAAACAAAACAGGTTCTTTCAGAGTGGTAGTTGATATAGCTGTGGTTCAGTAAGAGAGAACCAGATAGCACCCTTCATTCTTACCATGACTCCTGTTATCAGAAATTAGGAAAGTTCTTGAACACATAAATCAGCTGAAATTTTGATAACTGTATCAGAGATCTTTTCATATGTGATTTGCTCAGTTGCCTTTTTATATCAAACAGCTTCTTCCCACCCCACAATTACAAAGGGGAAAAGGTGTTCACTTAAAAAAATGAAAGAATACAGGAAGTTAGGGAAATTCCCCTAGAATCTCAGCCTCTTCCTGAGATAATCACTGTTAACTTGTTGTACATACTTTTAGAAGTCTTTCTGTGTTTGGATGGAAGGTTTTAAAATGTTATCATGTTGCAATACAGTTCTAGTCCTGACTTGTTCTTTTGTACTAAATAATGTGTGTTTGACATCTTTCCACATAAGTCACATAGATCAACCTTATATTTTTAAAGGCTACATGATGTTCCATGTGTGATTCTACTGTAACCTGTTCATTAGGGGCAATGTTGCAAAGATCACCTTAGGACTGCTGCTGCTGCTGCTGCTGCTAAGTCGCTTCAGTCGTGTCCGACTCTGTGCGACCCCATAGACGGCAGCCCACCAGGCTCCCCCGTCCCTGGGATTCTCCAGGCAAGAACACTGGAGTGGGTTGCCATTTCCTTCTCCAGTGCATAAAATGAAAAGTGAAAGTGAAGTCACTCAGTCGTGTCCGACTCTAAGCGACCCCATGGACTGTATAGCCCACCAGGCTCCTCCATCCATGGGATTTTCCAGGCAAGAGCACCTTAGGACAGTGATCTGCAAATAGGATGACATGAACCTTGGGGGACCATAGAGATCTCCCAGGCCACAGATAGCACCTTGTCTTCTTATGTACTCTTTTCTTCAGACTCATCTCCTGAGAGTCCTGATGTCATGCTGATTTTCCTTTCTCACTCCCCTTTCTCATTTGCCCTCTCTCACCTCATGTGGCATAGCCAATCTCTTGCCCACTCCAGGGGTACAAAAATCTCTGGTGGAAACTCAGAGATAATTCTGAGATTGGTGTTATACTTGAGAAATTAAAAGACTCTATTGACTGGACCAAAAAAAAAATCCATTTACAAGCCAGTTGGTTTCTAATCCTTTTGCTTCCATCCAAATTGAAGGAGGTACCCACTGAGTTGTTCATTGATAGATAGTTAAAAATAGTTCTTGATGTTAGCCCACTGTCTGATTTTTGGTATGTAACTTGGAAGTACTTCAAAGAATTAAGTGACATTGTGATAACAAAATTCTTTCCGTTCCTGTCTACTTATTTTTGTGTTAACAGAGTTTCTTGGCGCTTATATCTATAAAGTGGAAAATAGGAATAGAATCAATATCAAGCTGAATGTAAATACACATGAGCTGATTGAGGGAGATGCCAAATAAAATTCTACTTGTTATGCTATTAAATTCCTTATCAAAATGTGTATACATATGTTTTGATCATTTTCCTAGTGATAATGATAGGTCAATCCAGAAAAAAGTCATTTTTATACCTAGAGCCTTATGATTTCAGGAAATGAAAAAGTTATTTTCAGTTTATATACATGTTCATATGGCAGGAAGAGATGAAAAATTAACAATGGATAAAATTAACAAAAGCATAGAACATACTACATTAGGATAAAATTCAGCAGTGGAAGTATGATGGATATATGAATTCAAAAAGGAAAAGGAGTGATGCAGAATTTCCAACCATTAAAGAAAAATTTATTCATGATTTTTTAAATGGATGATGGTGGTTGTTAAATTGGTATGGTATCAGATTTACATTTAATATATTCAAGAGAGCAATAGTTATATTTTAAGATATCAATGTTTATAATATAGAAATTATAATATATAATATATAATAAATTATATTATGATTTCTATATTATAATAGAAATTATATGACTAAAATTTGTGGAAAATTTAGATGTCAACTTAACCTGTGTGAGGGAGTACATAGATTTCTTTTAAATTATTTTAGGAGGTACACTGGTAAACAGTCTGAATGCCCCTGGCCTCAGGAATATGTCATTCTACATGTACTGAAACATTGCCATGGGTTAATTTCTAGAAGCAGAATATCTGAGGGTGTACACATTTTTGTGACAGATATTGCCAAACAGCATTACAGAAAGGTTGCGCCAGTTTACATTCTGGCAAATACTAACATAACTACAATTTCTAATAGATACATTATTTACTAAATCATTTTCAATAACAAATTTGGGCCTGTAGCGAGCAATTTTTAACAGAATGCAAAAGTGAAGCGTTACATCCCCCCTCCCCCACGTTGCTGGCTATGGATGCACGTGAAGCTCTTTACTTCTCTGTGCTAGACTTCAGGAAGATGTACCCTACCCCCTTCCCAGATCCCTTCTGCTGATCTCAATTAGGTCACCAGACTGTCACTGCTAATTTCATCTTCTACCTGTCTCTCGTATTAGCTAGCAGAATTTGTAATTATGTCTGTACAATCCTGTCTCTCTCCAGAGGCTCTGAGCTCCATGGGGTGGGGTGCATGGCTGTTTTGTTCATCACTGCATGCCGCCCCCCACCCCACCCCTATGCCTAGCGCAGAGCCTGGCTCACAAGTTTCACTTAGGGACTGAGCACATACGAGAAGAAATAGCACGATGTAAGGGCACGCTAGAGGTCTTCATTGTTACTAGCCCCATGTGACTATTTAAATTTAATTTAAATCATTGCACTTAGCCGTGTTCTGTGTGCTCAGTCAGCCACAAGGGGCTAGTGGTACCATATTGGATAGTGCAGATATAGCCAGTTTCCATCTTCCCAGCAAGCTTTAATGGATAGTACTGATATAAAGTGATTGTCCTTTTATTTTCAAAACTTTCCCTGTGTTTGGCACACAGTAGTTACTTAACAAATGTTTAAGTGAATGAGTAAACAAACTTTATCTCCCTCTTTTATTCTTGAGCTACAAGTTTCCATATAAAAGTTACTCCACACTGAATAGACCAACATTCTCCCTTAACTTGCCTCACACCTTGTATTTCTTGCCAGAGATTTCTTTAAAGAAGCCAGCCCCCTTTTCAGTCCTTTTAAGAGCACATTTAAATAAAATAGAACAAAGGCAGCTTCTTTTCAGAGCACACACACAAATTACATGTCCTGGCATCTTGCTCTTGATGGAGGAACAATTCTCAGAATTCACTATCAGTTGAATGAGAAGGAAGGTCCAATAGGAACACTGCTGCCTGTCCAGTGCTCTGTAATGGAAAGAATGTCACCAGCGTGAATCTAAGAGTGCACCCTGCCACTTTCTGACTGTGACCTTGATAATGTTGTCTCACCTGTGACCTCCCTGTCTCATTTATGGAATAGAGTAGCCTGCTTGGCATGGGTTTTTGGGAGGGCTGGATGAGCACACTCTCATGAAGGGTGGAGTAGTAGGGTGGCTGACCGGTAGCTCATGTTTGTTTACTCCTAGCCGCCTGTATCTTGAAAACTTCACCCTGGTTAATAAATGAAAACAAAACAGTGAATCTGCTATATCCATACACATTTTGGAGGGCTTATTTTCCCACAGAATCTAATCATTGCTTAAATGAGAATTTTTCAGTTGGTGACTCAGCTGATGCGGGAGTTCACTGACCCCTCATCACAGGCCTATCTTTGCAGTCTGCACAGATTTTTCACATGTGTCAAAGGATTTCCACGCAGGGTGAGATTTCCTCCTGACCAGACTACCTTGAGATGCTTCCTCCTTGTAGAGAATATACCTGCGGCCCTGTGGGTTTAGAGTTTTCTCATCTTAAATTTTAAAGAAAGAAAAATCTTGGTTGTGGCTTGGTTTTCTTTTTTTAAAAGATTTAGCCTTGCTCTTAAATCTCTGCTCCCAGATCCCACAGCTCCATCATTGGCGTCTGAAAACAAAATTCTACCTGCGTGATCTGAAAGGGTTTTCACATAATCTCTCATTTATTAAAGAATAACTGTGCAGAGCTGATGGCTCAGATAACTGTCTCCTTTTTTTTTCCTTGTGGGAAAACCAAAGCCCAGAAAGGTTGTTTGTTCATTTATTCAATAATCATTTACTGAACACTCACTGCAAGCCAGGTATGGTGCTAGGCCTGGGAAAAACAGAGGTAGAAGCCATGGCTTCTTCCTTGGCTGGTGAGGGAGGGAGATAGGCCAACAGAGACTGTTAGTTCAGGGTGCTGAACATTGACATTGGAGTGATGAGTCTCTAGGGAGAACTCAGGTCAGTTTAGAGCGCAGTCTGGATTCTTGGAAGAGATCTTAGTTGCCAAGCCAAGCCTTGATGGCCCCAGGGGAAGGGAGGAGAGGAGAGGGGAGGAGAGAAGAGAAAGTCACCTGAGGGACGGAGGTGCATCAGCCACATGAAGGCACCAGGATTTCGTTGGCACTCAGGAAGGACTTGAAGCAGCAAAGGGGCATACTCAGATCTTCCCTTTACACATCTCCCTCTGGCAGAAGCTTGTGGGATGATACAGGACTTAGAGTGAGAAATTCATTTCCATGGTTCCACGCAAGAAGTTCCTGCAGCTTTAATGGTCCTTGACAGGACATGCAGGGATGGTGTGGTTTCTAGAGATATTGGGAGGGAGCAATGCTGCCAAGCTTCAGATGTAGGAAACTTCTACTCCAGGACTCATTCTCGAGTCCAGAGCAGCGAACTACAGTAAATAAACAGAGCCACGTAGGAGCTCACAAACATTTCCTTTGGTGCCACTGGCCCGCCTCAGGCTGTTGACTCTCCTCCATGTTTTCAGTGGGTGTGTTTCAGGTCGCCTGTGGTCACTGGTACCATCCCTCCCATCAATGGAAAATGAGCCCACATTTTCTAATTGAACTAAATAGGTGTGACTGAAACTTATGGAAAATGGGCAACTCCTTGTGCCGTGAAAAGTCCAAAGGCATTTATTTCCAAGCCAACTTCATGTCCAGCATGAATTATCCCCGTATGTCTGCAGAAGGTTCGTCTTCCAAGTATCAGAAAAGCTCAGGGCCTCTCATCCTTATGAAACTAACTTTAAAAAAAAATACCCCACATTTGCCAGTTCCAGAGTTTTGGATTGGCTTATGGGCATTAAAACCAATTTTTATTAAGAGGAAAAATTCCTAGCCAGGCTGAGAAAGCTCATATCAGGTTTCAGCCTGATTCATTTCAAAACCACCATGAAAATTGGGACATTTTCTTCACACCACAATGGGTTAGTCATGGAAATTCTGCCTTAATTTCAGCTGCCCCAGCCACAGTCATGAGAGCACGCTCTGTGCCACTGAAAATTTATGTTCCACTGCTGAAGAGCTGCCCCCTCCACTGTCCGAAAGCAGAAGTGAACTGAAGTTCAAGGTCTGAGGTTCCCTTTTCAACAAGTGACCTCATCTTTGGTGCATCTTCTTCTTTCTGGCACTTTGGTTTTGTTTGTTATTTCCCCAGAATGCTTTTTACGAGCTCCAACTGTAGAAAGTTCCACATAACTGAGTCTGTGTGAGAAGGTTAAGAGTGCGGCTCCCCTGCAGGCCTCGGCCCTGCTTGTATTGTGGAGTGACAGAGACGAGGTGCTCCTCTGGGCCATCTGTCGCGGGGATGCTGACTGAGGCTGCTGGCTGAGTGGCCAGGCTTCAGCTTGTGCGGGACTTTTTTAGTGCAGACCTCAGCCAGGGAAACAGCATGGATGGGCCAGCTGGGCTGTCTCTGCAGCCCTGGCACCAAAGGCTGCCCACCACAGCCTCCCTGACCAAGCTGCTCCTCGCAGCCCACCAACAGCCCCCACTCTATAAGCTGCATGCCTATAATCAGAGTTCTTTCTTGAGAGTCAGTTCATCCGTGGGCTTGCTCATGTGTTCCTTCATTCACCAGACAGCCAACGTGTCTGCCCCAGGAAGGCGCTGAGTGTGAGAGCATGAAGACAGGTCTCTGCCCTCCCGGGGCTCACCGTCATGTGCTGCACACAGACCAGCCCTCTGAGTCATTTGGAAAGTGTGATTTAGGACAGACCACTGTCTCACACGGTGTCAAACTCTCAACTCCCCCGGGGTCTTCATTCTTTCAGCGGGCTCAGGAGGGTGGGTCGGAAGCACAGATGGAGTCCAACAGAAAATTCCTGGGTGCTGCCTGGCCTGCACACCAGGGGATGTTCTGGGTCTGTTGTAAGGGGGGGCCCGAGGCTACCCCCCCAACTCCCCTTGTCCCCTCTCCTGCCCCACTCTGCATGCTGGGCTCCTCGAGTGTCTCTCTCATCCCAGCTGCCACATTTCTGACTTGTCACCTCTGTGACCACTTTGGTTACCACCTGATCACCTCTGTTGCCCACCCACCAGGTCAGTAGGGGGCCCACCCTGTGAGGAGCCTGACTTCCGACGCCTCACTGGACCCTGGAACCTCTGCTACCCCCCTGGTGGCCCTTGGCCCAGTGCCCTCTGCTCTCCTCCGCTTGCTCAAGTCCTGAGTCACCCCCTACCCTGCCCCCCGCTGCTGCTACTAACATCCTAATAAACCTGGGGAGACGGGGAGTCCGCCTGGCCTAGACTGAAACCCCAGACTAACCCAGTCAGTCCCACGGCGGGAGCCAGGCAGGAGCCTTTTTATTAATTGTCCAGGTGGCTCTTCTCCGCAGTCAAGGTGGAGAACCAGAGTCAGCAGGCCTTTGATTGTTCTTTCACGGCTTCAGCCTGCTCCAGTGTTGCCTCCTGAGCTGGCTTCAGTGTCCAGGATGGAGCCTGTCTAGGAGATGTCTAGGTGGTAGCTCTCAGGTCCTGGCAGCGCCCGGCCAAGGCCCTCAGTGCTGGCTTGTTTACTGCAACCTTTGCGACCCTCTTCTTCGCCTCCTTCCCTCCTGGCTCTGCTCAGCATTTGATGTGGAGCATCCCCCCACCCCCACCGCCAGGCTTTCTGTGCCCTGCAAGTGCCTTGTGCCCTCCATATCCCACCTCCACCCTTCTGCCAGCAGACCTCCCTGCCCTGGGCCTTAATCCCTTCCTCTAGGGCCCAGCTGAGGAGCTGCCCAGAGAACCTGCTAAATTCACTGGATGTAGGGTGTATGCAAAGATGTTTGTGCAGCACTCCTCCTTAATAAAACAACAACAGAGAGAGAGGAAATGATTTGAAAACTAATTACCCATTGGTAAGGAATTGATTCAGTAAATCATGAACTGCAGTGCAATGGAAGATTCTACAACAATCAAAATAGACACATGGAATATAATGTTTAGTGAAATAAGCAGAATGCATTACTACATGTAATGTGAACTAGGCAGTCTATTTATAGAAAAAAGCCTGAAGGGAAAGCTACCAAAATACTAATAGTGTTGTCTCAGCACGGTAAGGTTATAGTTGACTTTGTTTTGTTGTTATCATTTTATGGCTTTGAAAAATTATACACTGTGCACATATTCCATTTATAATTGGAGAAAACAACAATTAAAAAAATTAATTCAGATATTAGTGTCAGATGATGGCTTTTGGCACCAATCCAAGTGTGTAATTGGTAATTTCAATTTTAGACAACATGGAGCTGGTAGAAGTGAGTCCTAGGGTGGGGACTGAAGGGGAATCTTTTAGGAAAGTAAGATTCTCTTAAAGGTAAGGCCCCTGAGAGGGTGAGGCCAGTGAACAGGCTCTAGAGGGACCCACCCCAATCTCCACAGAGCTGGCTGGTGAGTGGGGGCCCTTTTCAGAAGCCTCTCTGTGGCCCCGGGTGCTGATCAGCTCCTCATTGGCCTCAGAGCACCGCTGATGCTTTTCTGGTGCTGTCTCTGCAGAGTTAGCCTTTGGTTATAGTTGCTTTGCCCTGATAAGATGAGTTCATGTTGAGTAATTATTCATTCACCAGGTGCTGGAATAAAGTCATGTCATCTAATCCCAGGGGTAATGTAATGGTTTGTCCTGACCAGTGAGTTGTGCTTGATTTTGCATATTCCACTCAAGGAAGTAGTTTGCAGACAGCACCTGCCTGTTCATTAATAGAATAAAGCTGTCACACGGCCAGACTGCTTATGGTACCCATCAACAAAGGAGCACTCCCCAAAATAAGGAGGGGAAAAAAACACACATCGTTTTTATCTTTTCTGTCCCGAGCCAGCATATTTGCAGTTGTGGCAGTTTAAGATGCTTTCAGTTGCAAAGAAAGAATATCTGACTAAAATTAGCTGACGTAAGGGGAGGGGGAGTTTATTTCACATGGTGAGAAGTCAGGACACTGTCATTTCAGGGTTGTCGAGTGGCTCCTTGAGGTGATCAGTCACCCAAGCTCTTTCTGTTTTTCTGCTCTGCTGTCCTGAAGATCTCCAAGAGCATCTGCCTCATGGTTCATAAAAAGAGTGTACTAGTCATTTGTGCAATGGCAGGAAAAGCACAGGAAGGGACTTCCCTGGCGATCCAGTGGTTAAGACTCTATGCTTCCAGTGCAGGGGGCGTGGGTTCAACCCTTGGTCAGGGACTGAGGTCCCAAATGTTATGGGGTATGGGCAAAAGAAAAAAAGAAGTGATGGGAAGAGACTAGAAACATGCCAGGTACACTGGTGGCTGGTGGTGGAGCCAGGATTTGAGCCCAAACAGCTTAGCTCAAAATCCATGCCTGTCTTAGTCCACCAGACCTGCCATGACAGAACTTAAGCAGCAGACATCTATTTCTCACAGTTCTGGAGGCAGTGAAGGCCAAGATGATAGCACTAGCAGATGCTGTGTCTGTTGAGTCCCCTCCTCCCAGTTCACGGACTCTGTCTTCTCACTGTGTCTTCAAATGGCAGCGGGATAAGTGGGTCTTGGTGTCTTTCTCTTCTTAGAAGGACATCAAGCCTATCCACAACTCCAGGCATCCTATTCTTACACAACAGCTCCCCAAGTAGGAAAGAAGAGGAAGTTTAGAGGCAGAGAGGAAATCTCCCCCAGAGGCTGTTCGTGGACTTCCTTTCCTTTCTCAGTGACCCAAATTGGGCTCCACGGCCACCTCTAAACCAATCGCAGGCCATGAGGAGCAGGATTGCCATCACCAGATTAGTCCAAACAAGCTTCTGCTGGGCACATTGTCGTAAAACAAAACTGGGGCTCTGTTGGGAGAACAGGGATGGTTTGGGAAGGCAGTGTCAGGCATGGCTGATGAAGCATGGTCTCCTGGTCAGGAAGAGGGGGCGTGGTCCCACTCACCAGCAGCAATGAGTCTCAAGGTTGGTCCCTTTCTGCCAGCCATCCCTTTGTCCATCACACACAGATCTACACTTGGTTTGTAAATCCCCAGAACTCTGTAGAACCAGGCCACCCCTTTTGCCTGATCTGGTTGAAGGAGGTGACAAAGTAAAGGCAGTGATGATCTGACTGAATGATGTGCCGTTCATCTGAGACATCAGTCCTCGAGATGGGGGTGCCCCGAGGACAGGCTCATTTCTACCAGGCTCACTGGGTTTGCCTTGGTGTCCAGCTCTGTGTGGGGCACAGAGTCGTTGCTCAGTCATCATGGAGAGATCGAGTGAGCAGACTGGTGACTGAAGATGATATTGTCTCCGCTGAGCGATGCTTCTGGGAACAGACTGGTATGGGGCTCTGTGAGTCATCTGAGGGAACAGAAGCTTGCTGTCTGTTTCCAGGCAGTTAAGAGTCTAACAGTAGGGTGATGGTCCAGCCAGAGGACAAGGTTGCCATTGCTTGTCTTCTGGAATCAACAACCAGCGTTCACTTGCCCAGGGATGTGGTACCTTGTGATGAGTTCTTATTGTATTACAACTACATGAATGTTGTATCTATCAAAATGGACTTGGCTTTGCGGAAGAAAGAGGAGTCCTCCTTTATTTCTCTTTCTGTAGCTTTTGAAGATTTATGAATATGGCTATTGAAGAGGGGGAGAAAAATCATGACTCTCTTTCCTCCATGTTAGCTTGTTAAACTGAGGCGGAAATGATTCTTTCATTCAATTTGAATCACACTGATGAGGTGACCAAAGATGTAAAACAACCTTCATAAATGATGAAGTATAAAGCAGACATAAAGGATGATTATTAAGGAAAAGACATGCTTGCAGCATAAGAACCTTCCCTTACTCCTACTGATGCACTTTAAAAAATCTGTTGTCCTTTTGTTTTAGACCTAGAAGGTTTTGACTCCGTGGTATCATCTACTGAGAAACTCAGTCACCCAACCACAAGCAGACCAAAAGCCACAGGGAGGCGACCTCCATCCCAGTCTCTGACATCCGTAAGTGTCTCCTCGCTTCCCGAGGCTGGAAAGCAGGAGAGATTGGGGCCTCTGGCCAAGGGCTGTGCTGCGAGTGGCTGACTGGAGGACCCTCTGGGAGAGGAAGGTCTATGAGCTACACTGCTGGCTGGAAGCAATTGGAGAGTCTTCTGGAGTCAGGCAGTGCTTCCTTCTTTTAGTTCTTTGAGCATCTGCCAGTGAGGTGGGGACTCCCTCGTGCCACTCTCCTCCTCTGTCCGTCCACGGATTTTTGTTTGAACCTGAAGTGAAATTGGTAAGAGGAAAAAAATGTCATGTTTTCTGATGGGAAAGGAGAGTAAGGCTGGTTTGGTCTATGAACAAAAGAGAACTTTTGGGGGAAGAAAGGGTAAGCGGCTCTCCAGTGCTTGGCAGTGGCCCAGCATTTTTCTCTCAAAGCCCTGTCCTCAGCACCCTTGCACGGAACCCCACATAGACCTTTAGGAGATGGGTTTCAAACGTACCAGGCACCTGACCATGCAGGAGAGAACAGTCAGAACACTCCAGATAACCCAAAGAAGTTTTTGTTTGGGTCATTTTGAATAACTTTGTTTCTTATTCAAAACCTGTAATGCATTTATTGTACCACATTTGAAGCACAAAAAGGGTGAAGAAAAAAGTAAGTTCCCTGTAGTCTTGTTCCCAAGAGCTAAGACCTGTTCACCTCCTGCTGTGTATCTTGCACTTCTTCCAAATAGGCCCACACAAAATATATGGCTTTCCCCTTCCGCTGTGCACCTTCTCCCCATCATTGCATGCCCTCCCATCACGCCACAGTGAATGTGGCTGCCCCCCGTGCTCTAGCCTGGGAATACGTGGGCGTTTATCTAGCCAGTGCAGTATCACTGGACATGTATGTTTCCATTCATCCTAAACACTGAAGTGAAGGTCACTGTAGAAAAATCGTGATGCTTCTGCAAGCAGCATATGTATGTCTGTATGTGTGTGGGTCTGTCTGTCTCTATATATTGAGTTGCCTTGTCCTTGCTGGGACTGTGGAACTAAAGCCTTCACTCAGATACCAAAGAATTAACCTTTCTCAGGTTTCTCAGGATGCTTTCTAATGATCCCACCTAAGGAGTGGTCATTTAGAAGAAAAAGAATGCCACTTCCTTTGGACCTCGTCTCTCATATCCACTGAGTCTGGAAGTGTGGATTGAGTGGTCCTGTTTTTCCTCATTGTAGGAAGCATATCTAACTGTGTAGTGCCATCTTTGGGGAAGAAAGGCTTGAAAACCTGGCTTACTTTTTCACTATTACAGAGAGCACTGTGTCAGCACCACCTTCCTTCCCTCTTAGCTTTCCACACCCTCCTCAAACATTTCATCAACACACAGACTATTTAATTGCTTCTTAGTATCTCTGTATTTAAATATTTCATTCTGCTGCTGCTGCTGCTGCTGCTAAGTCGCTTCAGTCGTGTCCAACTCCGTGCGACCCCATAGACGGCAGCCCACCAGGCTCCCCCGTCCCTGGGATTCTCCAGGCTACCTCTGATATATTCTCTATGCATCCTTCATCATTTTTGTTTTCTGTCCAAATTCTTCTCAACTTTTCAAGATCTAGAGGACCCTGAGGTATCAGAACAGAATTAAATACAGAGAAGTTTGAGTTTCCACCCGCCCTCCTCCCCGCACCACACTCTTGGTCCCTACAGCCTGTGTCTGGGGGTTCGGATACATTTGGGGGAGACTGAGTAAAGGCATGTCATCTTCACCCCGCCTTTAGATAACATGTTTGTTCATTCACTCATTCCACAAATATTGATGGTTATCTGCTGTGGGCTCAGCTGTGCTCCAGGTACCAAGGCTATGACTGGGAATGAGATAAATATGGTCCCTGTCTGCAGAAAGCTTATGAAATAGTGGCTCGAACTTTGACATATTATATGAAACAATTTTATTTGTGGACTTAAAGCAGCAGGATACATTTGTGCTTTAAAGAAGTACAATTGCTGTGGTCTTTCCCTTCATTCCTGTCCATTCCTGTTTACCCTTCTTCCCATTAGCACTTTCCCATTAGTTTTTTCATAGCAAAATGGGACTACTGGGTATGAACATATTCCTAAAAGGCAATTGGAGGGAATGATGGAGGAAATACATTAGTCATGTCTCTGTAGCCTGGGGCCTCTCAACCTAGTGTGAGCTTTTTATTGAATTCAAAGAGCCAACATTGATTGACAGCTCATGAATCATAGGTTATATAGGAGGAAACTGGCTTTTTGAATAAAATCTGAAAATAAGAGGCATTATAAGGTAGTTAAGCTTATAGTAAAAGAAAGCTTGGTTGGGGGGGATGTAGGTAATTGGATTCTCAGATTAACTGAAGATTAACAAACAAGACCTTTTCATTTTAAAACATTGCTTAAACATTCCCTCAATGTAATGCGTAGTAAGTAGAGTAAACAGAAGAAACTGAATAGTATTTATAGGTCTGATTTTTCTATAATGGAGCCACACGGTGACCCTGAACATGGCTATTCTTCCCACTGCAGAGGTGGAAGGCGCAGAGGCAAGGCTGAATAGGAGCTCAGCCAGCAACATCTCTGGAAGATTCCTCCTTGCCACAGGAACTCTTCTTTTTCTTTACTTTGTCCTAAAATAAGGAAATTCTAACATAGTCATCTTTGACGAGGTGATTCCAGTGAATTGGTTTTTATTCATCCAGCTTTTTCAATCTTCACAGCAAGGCAGAAAGGGTAGGAGTGTTTCCTCGTATTTCACCAAGAGATGCTGCCATTCTGTAAATACACCTTAGCAAAGATGGAATCCAGAATGGATAATGATCGTCCATGGCCCTGAGGGCAGCGTTTTAGCAGCAGGTAGCAGATTAGACATGAGTGTGGTGTGCTGGCAGGCAGGGCGGTTCTCTGGGGCCGCAGATAACACTGCTCACTGGACTGTAGGGCTGCTGATCCCTTACTCCCAGAGATGGTTTCCTCTCAGACAAGTCCTTTTAGGCACTTCACTATGCAACAGATTCAGTGGTTCTGAGAAAGGATCAGGAGGGAAGGGAGGAGAGGCGGGTTAGAGGCAGCTTCCTCTCAACCTGAATGTCCTTCCCCACTGGACTGTCCACCCTGTGAGAGCAGGGACTGTGTCTGGCATGTCCCTGTCAAGTTCAGTACCAAGCTGAGTGCTTGGCACATTGTAGCAAATGTTTACAAAAAAGAGAGGGTCTCTTAGGGATGGAGGGAGCTGGAAAAGATAGATGGATAGGTGGATGCTTGCACAGATGAAATGACCAACAGCCATCAGTGGAAAGATCCCATAGAAAGAAAGATCTCTGGTCAAGGAAATCGTCTTAGTCCCAGTTCTGCCCCTCTGTCTAGCACACAGACAATAGCACACTTTCTGCCTGGCATTATAATAAAGAGACAAACAAAATATAAGTGTCGAGTGCTTTCAAAAGTGTACTGCATTATGTTAACAAAAGCTATGTCAGCTAAGGTATAACTCTGACAAAAGCATTTTCTTTTGGCTTTATCCAGTCTTCCCTTTCAAGCCCTGACATCTTTGACTCCCCAAGTCCTGAAGAAGACAAAGAAGAACACGTTTTGCTTGCACACAGAGGAGTGGACGCATCCAAGAAAACGTCAAAGACTGTTACCATATCCCAAGTGAGTGGCTAGCTGTGGCGAGGGTATCCTGACAGCACGGGACCCCTGCCTTTTCGTGTCTGCTCTGATGATGCATTATAAACCAAACAAAGAGAAACAGATGCCTTAGTCATGTGGAGCTGCTGAAACAAAGTGCCGCAGATTGGGTGACATAGAAACAACAGAAATCGGTCTCTCCCATTTCTGGAGGCTGGCTGCCCGAGATCAGGATGCTGGCGTGGTTAGGTTCTGTTGAGAGATCTCTTCAGGAGTGCAGACTGATGACTACGCTTTGTATCTTCATATGGAAGAAAGAGGGTGAGAGAGCTCTTTGGGGTCCCTTTTAGAAGGGCAACAACCCATTCATGAGAGCTCCACCTTCATGTCCTAATCGCCTTCCAGATATCCCCTGTCCCAATACCATCCCAAGGGGAGTTGGGGTTTTCACATAGGAACTTTGGGAAGACACATTCAGTCCATTACAACACACAGCACAAATTTTTTGTCATTCTTTGGTGACAGTGATGACTTTGGTCATCAAAATCCCTAAGGAATGTTACGGTCTCCAAAACTGAGCATAACCCCATGTTTTCTCTTATGGCTTGATCCCCTTTTCATACCAGCAACCACACACACGTGCACACACACATATCTCCTCACACACCATCACCGTCACAACAACCAAAACAGTTTTACAAAGATTACATGAAATACGTTAAATACTGTGCCCTCTGCCTACAGATTGTGACTTTTATGTTCAAAACTGGTGGTGTCACAAATTACAATTGGCAGTTCATGAATTTGAATAACTAATGGGATTTCTTACATAAAAGCTTATCTGGATTCATTTATTAGGATAAATTTATAGTCTAAAAAATTTTAATTTCACTGCATGCCCAGGGATGGTATAGCTCTTTTATTATTGGCTTATGAGAAACAAAGAACACATTGTTTAGCAACTGTGTGTGGCTTCTAAAGGTTATCCTAAACAAGTTCCGTTCATCCTGTGATTGTGAGGTATGATTTTAAAATGTCATGTTCTCATGCTGAGAGAAGCTGGTCAATTGAAGTTACTTTCGGTAAACATTAGCAACTACTTTCTGTCTAAAAACAGAAAGCAGAAGTCATTTTTAAGGCACTCACAGCAGGAATTAACACAAAGAAATCAAAGGTGGTGTGAAATTTTCCTTCTCATAGATTTACGGATTTACATGTATAGATTTTCTTAAAAAGTTGATATAGTCAGCAAAAATATAATCCTATAAAGCAGATCAATTGTAATATTCACAAAACTGAAGCAGTCTGCCTTTATAAAAGGATTCCATTTGTAGAAATTGGATTTAGATCCGTTTTTTTCTGGTGACCAGGAATGCCTAGAGTTGCCCTCTGTCCCACATCTCTGTAGCGACATCTACTGGTGGGCATTGGCTCTTCACATTTCTGAGTTTTCACTGTTCTGTTCCATTTTTCTTTCCTGGAGTTGTCATGTCTTATTTATTGCTTCTAGAAATTCCTCTTGAACTAACTGATCAGGACATTTGGTGGCCTGTACTCTGTGAGGGCTTATAACAAACACGTGTTAGCTGAAGTGATTTTGGAGGGTGAGTCACGTAGGAAATGCAAAGAGAAGCATCGATCCAAGAAATGTCTGGAAGTCACTGTGAGGACATGGGTTGGTTGAGGGACATATGTGAGAATGCAGGGTGGGAAATAAGGAAAGGTATGAACTTGGGAGTAGAAAAGAAGCAAAGAAAATCGGGCCAGGAGAGAGGACCCTGAGACTCGGGCACAGGCAGCCCTGGTCACATTACCAAGCCTGAGGGTCCAGCTGATATCAAGGAAGGGTAGTGAAGCTCAGTTCTGCCACTCATGAGCTCTGAAACGTGGAGGATTTCTCAACCGCATCCCTAAGCCTCACTTTCCTGCTCCATAAAGCCTGTGTGCCAGCTGACCCTCGTTTCAGTTGTCCAGCCAATGTCTGGCATATAATTAGTGCTCTGTAAATGTCAGCCCCTCGCCCCTCTTACTCTGACTCTTACTAACAATCAGCACAGGATGGTGGCGCATTCTCTCTGGCAGCAGAAAGAGATTTTCTCAATGATAACTTGGCAGAGAAAAGGCGAGCAGAAAGACTGGGAATGATGGCCCATCTGCTTCTGGCTGACTCTGCCCAGTTTCTCCCTACAGCACAGCCTGAGTCCAGGCTCAGCCTCCTCACCATGCCAGCCCAGCCCCATCTTGGCTCCAGCCCTGGGCGCTGGCTGCTGGAGGGAGTCCCGGCTGTGTTGCCCAGCGTCAGCAGCAGCCTCGACTCCCTCACCTCCCGCCATCCTGTCTACTCCCTCCCCCAACCCCCCCTATGATCTCACCTCCAGAGGCCTGCGGCCTGCCCCTCTTCCCTCCCACCCATGTCTCTCATTCTCCCTGTGCCCTCCTGGCCCCCTCAGGACACCTCTCCAATCAGACCTCCTGTCTGTCTCTTCCATCTTCACGCTGGGCTCTTACCCTCAAGAAATCTTCCAGCTCAGGGTCTCCCCTGTCTTTGAAAGCAAATCCAACCCTTTCTTGATCCTATCTCCTCCTGAGGCTTCTCCTTCCTTTCTCAGCCGAGTATTTGCAAAAGGAGTTCTAAATCTGCAGGCCGTGCCCCTCACCACCCCTTCAGCTGCCAACCTGCCTTGACCAGAATTCACTCTTCCTTAGCTCCAGCAATCAGCTCCCCTCAGTTTTGCTCTCAGCACCTCTGGAAGCTCCTCCAGGGGGCCCTCTTCTGGTCTGGCTCCATCCCCTCTCTCACCTCTCCATCTCAGCCCCCAAGAGTCCTTCCCTCTCTCTCCACCTCTTCAATCCTGGGCACCTGTAGGCTCCATCAGTGGGCCTCTTCTCTTGCCGTTCTGTGTCGTCCACCCCCATGGCTTGCACTTCATCTGGTGATTTCTCTGGCCCAATTCACTTTTTCAGTCACTGACTCTGCCCATTGGACTTCCCCTTCGGCTGTCCATCAGGCTCCTAAAATTCAGTGTATCTGAAACTGAGATTGTTGTTTGGGCTTTCAGTCTGTTCTTCCTCCCACGAAAGGGTCAGCCTTAGTGCCTCCTTCCGCATCCCCACCCGCGGCCTTTGGTCTGTACTTCATCTCACCTCCTATGGCCTGTCTAGGACCACATCCTCGTGACTGTGGGGCGTCTGCTCCGGGAGGGCAGGGCTGCATCTCTTGTTTGAATGAACCTGCCATTGCCACATCTCTCTAAATTGTCTTCTCTCTAGACTCCTGGCCACTGCCTGAGGCAAACCCTCACTGTGTCCAGCTTTCACTATATGAGAGTTCCCAGAAAGTGTCTAGATCTCCAGACCCGCCAGCCCTTCGGCCTTTCTGCAGCCACGGTGACCTTTGCTTGGCAGCCGATCTTATCCCTTTCCACAAGCCCCCTGTGCCTCCCTAGCCTTAACTGTCCCTGAGGGCACACCCCACCTCTCTTGCCCCCTGACATTCTAGCTTCCCCTGACTGCAGTTCACTCTTTGGTCTCTAGGCCATTGTCTCACACACTGCCCCCTCTCACACCCATACATGATGTGTGTGGTTATGTATGTAGTCATGTATGGATGTGAGAGTTGGACTATAAAGAAAGCTGAGCACCGAAGAATTGATGCTTTTGAACTGTGGTGTTGGAGAAGACTCTCGAGAGTCCCTTGGACTGCAAGGAGATCCAACCAGTCCATCCTAAAGGAGATCAATCCTGACTATTCATTGGAAGGACTGATGCTGAAACTCCAATACTTTGGCCACCTGATGCAAAGAACTGACTCATTGGAAAAGATCCTGATGATGGGAAAGATTGAAGGGTGGGAGGAGAAGGGGATGACAGAGGATGGGATGGTTGGATGGCATCACTGACGTGATGGACAGGAGTTTGAGTAGGCTCCGGGATTTGGTGATGGACAGGGAGGCCTGGCGTGCTGCAGTCCATGGGGTCGCAAAGATTCGGACACAACTGAGCGACTCAACTGAACTTAACTGCCCCCTTCTGACCACCTCCTGGTCCTCCTCCTCATCCTGGTACCCTCCCTCCAGGACCCTGGGTCTCTCCTGGGTGCTTCCCTTCCTGCCTGTGCACTCCCCTGTCATTTGCAGTGTGTTGGTTGGTCTGTCTGTCTGCATCTCACTGGGTTCTCAGCCCCTTGAAGGTCAGGAAAATGTTTTGCTCACTTCAGAGTCTGAAGAGCCTAGCAGGTCCATGGGCCTCTGGACAAGTACATTAAATCAATTAGGAACTACCTGTTCAGAAAGGTGGTCAAATTTAAAATACATAAAGGGACGAAGGCAAAAGGAGAAGGGGGCAGCAGAGGCTGAGATGGTTGGATGGTATCACTGACTCAGTGAACATGAATCTTAGCAAACTCTAGGCAGCTGTGGAAGACAGAGGGGCCTGGCATGCTGCAGTCCATGGAGTCGCAAAGAGTCAGAGCAACTGAACAGCAACAAGGGGTTGCTTGCAGCAAGAAGGCCCTTGAGGGCACATGGAGGAAGGAATGAATGGGTGGAACACGTGGAGGACTTTGGGGCAGGTGATGTAGACAGAGTGTCGTAGTAAACAGGGCAGGGCGGTGCCCCACATGCCTCCCTGGCCTGAACCCTGTCTGTCCTGCCTCATTGCAGGTGTCCGACAACAAAGCGTCCCTGCCACCGAAGCCGGGGACCATGGCTGCTGGCGGCGGCGGGCCGGCTCCTCTGTCCTCGGCAGCATCCTCCCCTCTGTCATCCTCCTTGGGAACAGTTGGACACAGAGCCAACTCCCCATCTCTGTTCGGCACGGAAGGCAAACCAAAGATGGAGCCTGTGGCCAGCAGCCAGGCAGCCATGGAGGAGCTGAGGACGCAGGTCCGGGAGCTGAGAAGCATCATCGAGACCATGAAGGACCAGCAGAAGTGAGTGTCTGCAGCCCCTTCTCAAACCACCTCCTGGGGTGCTTTCTGCAAGTCAAGGATGAGTTCTGCCAGCCTGGGTCCCAGCCTCCCTGGGGATAGGCCAGCCTCCCCCAGGATGATGGGAGCAGGGGCGGGAGTGGGCGGGTGAAGCCCAGAGGCTTCAGGTAGCTCAGCCGCACCTGGGAAGGGCCCAGGCTGGCCGCAGGGTGGTCGAGGAGGAGTCAGCCACGAGGACCAATGTGCTGAGCAGGCTGTGAAAAAGATCACATCCCCAGAACACATGGTATGCACACGCACCACTGCTTAATCAGCCCAGCGGCGTTCTGGCATCAGCGAAATTGCCATTTCTTCAGTTAGCTGCCTTGTGTAGGAACTGGCTTGCATTTAGGGACACAGAGTAGGAAAAAGATGCAGGGGCTCTTTGAACCTGAGGCTTGACACTCGGTGCACACACCCCACCCAGGACACTGCGTGCAGCGACAAAAATGGTAAAAGGGCTAGGAGTCGGGAGGCACTTATCCGAATAAACCGAGGTGCAGCACGTTTAGGGGCCCATTAGCTCTTTCTGGAGGGAACAGGTGAGGCACCTCAAGGAGGTGTTTCCTGAAAGGGTCTCCAAAAGCGACCTAGCAGCCCAGCTGGGGAGCAGCACGGCGGCTTCACAGGCACCTGCAGCCATGCCCTGGGGAGGACACCTGAGGGTGAGCACCTACCTGTCACTGAGTGTTCATGTTCTTCGGGGAATAATTGGGTTAAACCAAGTTAGTTTCTTTAGAGCACTGCTCAGAGCCTTCACTGTGCCTGGGAAGACAGAGGCTAGTGTATGCGGTGTTTCCCAAAAGTACATCATCGTCTTTTCCCCAGAGCATTCTAAGATAAGGCTCCTGTGGAACACACTTGGAGCCCTGCGGCTATATCCTGCTTCTGTTCCGCTCAGGCTGGAGGTGTCGTAGGAACCCATTCCCTGCCTGGCAAGGGCTCATCAGACAACTATGCAGAACTGCAGGATGGGACTAGAACGGGTCTTGAAGGGCCAGCCAGGCTGCCCCTGACTCCTCCAAGTCCCCAGCTCCTAGCTGTCCTTGCACAGGAGAGCTATGGGTACCCACAGGCCCCATCCATGTCCAGGCAACAGGCGTCCCCTGCCTAGACAGTGACCCCACAACCCCAGTTTGTCCCAGAGCACTGGTTCTCAGCCTTCTGACCAAGATGAATCAGCCACTCCTGGATCCAGGGCTTCCTGCCTTGGGGCCCTCCTTCTGGGAAGTGCCTAGAACTTTCCTGCCTGTCTGAAATGCCCTGTGCTTGAGTCCTGAGTGCAGAGTCACCAGTGCCTGGGGGCTGCTCCACCCCATGTTGCTCTCTCCACTGTGAAGCCTGGGCGTGGTCGGCTGGAATTGTGCTTCCCCAGCCAACTTCTTCTCAAATCAGACATCACAGTGGCTCCTCTCCAGGGCCTGGCCTCCCTGCCCCGGGGTGCTGGGTCCCCACCAGTCTCCCAGCTTACCTCTCTGTGTCACTTTTTGTGCGGCGTTCAGCTCAAGTCTGTGCTGACTCTCCTTATTCCCAAACCTGAAGTTCTCGCCTCCCTGTTCTGTCCTGGCTCTTCTCCATCAACTCCCCCATTGTCTCCCCTCCTCATAGACACGTACCTTTTTTCACTGGTTCAAGACGTAGCAACTTCCTTCACACCTCCTTCTCCAATGAACTCCCCTACCTGGACTTGATTCCCTCCTGGAGTCGTGCCGTGTGTTTCAGGCCCCATCTTATACTTCTCTCCTAAATCCTAAGTAGGGCCCACTGAGATCATGGTACACAGCGTGTGCATGAATAAATACACGGACAAAGCGTGACCGGTGCATGTCAGAGAACCCAGTGTGTCAACCACAGTGCTAGAACACTGGTCCAGCTACAAGGACCACATGGCGCGCATCTGCAGCGAGCAGATGCCGCACAAGGCCTCTGCGGCCTTTGCTTTTTAATTTCCCAGTCTAGTTTGCACACATGCACGTGTAAGCTGGAGTGTCTAGTACCCTAAAATGGAGCACAGCTCTCTGACCAGAGTTAGCATGGTTGTAGTGACCTCAGTCTAGAGCCTGGGTTTGTGAGATGATTCGTTTTGTTCTACTTCATTATTTAATGTTAGAAAGGGCACCGGGCTTTGTGTTCTAACTTGTGTCTACCTCATCTGTGACATAATTACTATATCCTTAGTTCAGTTCTTTGACCTGCAAGTTTTCAGGTGTTCCTATTTGTAGGATTCTGTGAAAATATCTGAAAACATAATGCTAACCTTTTAGTAATTTAAAATTCTGTGAAAATTAAGGAAATATATATACATATAGATGTGTGTGTGTGTGTATATATATATATATATATATATGGGGAGCAGTAAAATTTCTGCAATGAATATTGTTAATGTAAGTACATGTAAAGACTAGCAATTCTAGAAGAAAGGACTAATGAGAGGGAAGACAACCAAATACAAGCCTGGATACCTAGAGACTAGACCCTGGGCAAATCAGGCCACCCCCCTGAGTCTCAAGTTTCCCTTTCTTCTTCTAGAAGAAGCTTACATTAAGGGATTTCCAAGGTCACGTCAGACCTATTATTTAATGGCTGCATATTTGGGGAACCCAAAAGTAATGGCCTTTCTATCTACACCAGGCTCTAAGCCTTAGCCATACAAAGAAAATAGTGTAATGTTCTGTCCACATGTTCTTTGTAAAAGGAACAGATGGATTTTGTAGTAATAAGAGATTTCTTATCTCCTGTTATAGAAATTTGGGCTTTGTTTAATGTTACTGCCATTTGCTTTCCAGACGAGAGATTAAGCAGTTACTGTCAGAGTTGGATGAAGAGAAGAAAATCCGGCTTCGGTTGCAGGTGGGTCCCTTGGGGTCCTGTTGCCCCATGAGAGGCTCAGTTGAGGGTGGGAGCAAAGTCCGGGCTTTATTTTGAAAATAGATGAGAGTTATTTTTCTACCGATTTAGATGGGCTTCCTGTGACAATTGTCTTAGAATGACACAGCCTTACTCACATCCCCTCCTGGGACCCAGGAAATCTTGGAGAAGGGAAGCATTAGCAATTGTGCCCCCAGTTGGGTTTCTCATTTGGAATCCATCTCTGTGAAAACTACCCCCCACCCCGCTGTTTCCGGAGGCCTCATTGTCATAACTACCAGAGAGTGTGGGGCTAGGGAGACCCCATTGGTGTTTCTGTCATGCAGCCATTGAAGTTCAAAGGACCTCAGCCGTTCACACTTCATGCCTGCTCTTTCTCTACTTCTCCCTGACAGCTGTGTCTGTCCTGCAGGGCATCAAAGCTCTGTCCCCCTCTGGCCTCTCTCTGACCTAACTCAGCCATGACCAGAGGGCAGAGCATGTAGGAGTTGGAAATGGTGGGCTTTCCGCTCTCACGCAGTCAATTCCTTTGGTGGTGACTGGGATCCATAGTGTTTAAAGGATCGGTGACTGCATGCCATCACTTTGGGAGTGCTCATCGACACCCCCTTGGGCCCAAGCACAGTGGCCTTCCAGCCCTGCCAAGTGGTCCAGGGTGTCAGGACAACCTTCTCTACCCTCTGACCAAGAAACTGGAATTATTGTTGTATTTTTGCTTTTGACAAATTTTGGACACTTGTAGCTGGAGAATTCAAACATCTACCCTCTCCTCGAGCTTCGTGTCGATGTGCCTATTCTTTTGGCTTATGTCATTTCTGGCATCGTGATCAACTCTTCATTCAGATACCATTTCACTCATTTCACCTTTCAAACTGTCAAGTTGATTATTTTCTTTTAATCAACCAGGCTGCTTATCTTTCCAGCTTTTATCTAGCCAGCCAATTGATTGTGATTTTGTTTGGCTCTTGTTTTTCCTTTGTAGATGGAAGTTAATGACATAAAGAAAGCTCTTCAATCAAAATGAATACTTGATAAATGAAATGTTGCATTATTCATCCCGAGTCCAAGACTCAAATTTTCTGCCCCAGCCAAAATAACCTTGTGCCAAAAGATTAAAGGTTTGCCTCAACACATCCCTGTTTGGAAGATTAGCACAAAAGTCTTGATAGCACAACACAAATTCCATCCAAGAGGAGATTCTTCCCCATGGTATAGTCCTGGGTCTGGCACTGGTTGTGACTTAAACAGAGCAAATTGTGCTAAAGGCTTTTTTACTATGAGATCTCACGCGAAACGAAAACTCAGGCAGTTTAGTCCATAGTGGTACTATTTTGATGATATTTTCCATTAATAAAATGTAATTTTAGATTCTTCGTTTACAAGCTTTATAATTTTATGATTTTTTTTTAAATCGTGTTTTGCCACAGATTTCCCCAGTGTTTGTACTACACACAGTCCGGAGTGAGCGTCCCATTCTTTTCGCTTACGTGGAAAGCTGCCTCGCTCTGTGTCCCCCTCAAGGATTCTATTACATATGCAATTTTAGGTCCAACCTGTCCCTTCTGCCAGCAAACCCCACCACCCTAAGATAAATTTTAGCTTATATATGATGGTATATTTACAAAAAGAGAAAGAGAAATTCTGGTATTTGCAATGATCTGTGCCTTCTTTTTACCACCCTCTTGATTGGAGCTTTTGTGATGCAGCTACCATGATTTAAAAGACACACACACATTTTTTTTCTAGCCACTTATCAAAGTCCACTAGAGGCCACTGTCTTCAAAGCTTCCCTCGCCTAACCAAAGGTCCTAAGAGGAGACAGCTGTGAAGTTGGGCGCGCTCTTTGGTACCAGCTGTGACTTTTAAGTTCTAGTTTTAGGTTCATGAACTAGAAATGTCACCCCTGCTTGATTTTTCATCAGCCAAGTTAAACCCCTGCTTCCTGTCCTTTGCACCTTTTGAGTGAACAGAATATGCATTATTAAAGCAAAAATAAATAAAAGTAAAAATGAAAACCAAGGGGGGGGAATGTTGTATTCTTTCCTGCACTGGGTCCTCGTGTGTGCTGTTGTGGAAACTGTACTCACATGATGTCATTTGCCTTGCTTTCTTGTAACCCTTTCCTCAGGTCCAAGAGAAAGGGGGGAGGCGCTTGTTGAAGTGTAGCCGTTGGCTCGCTCTTGCATTCCTGGAATTGCTTTTTCCGACCCAAGGAAACTGGTGTTTGCTTGTCTGCTTTATCTCTGTAGCCAATGAAGAGTTCAGCCCTAGACTCTGTAACTGTTTTCTCATCCTTAGCTGAAAATAAGGGAAGCATACAGTATTGCAAGACTGTTTGGGGATTGGGGTGTGGGGGGTGGTCCCTTCATGGCCCCTGAAGATGTTTTATGTGTTTCTAAAAAGCTACTTTGTCCATTTCCTGAGTTTTAAAGTGAAGCTACTAAACATCAGTAGATTCGCACAACGACAAAGACTGAGAATTGATTAAAATGAAGGAGTGATGCAAAAAAAAAAAAAAACCCAACCCAACCACATGTTGATTATCAAAAGTATTACAAATAAACGTCTCTTCCTCTCTCCCTTCCTTCCTCCTCCCTCTCACCTACATACTCAGCCTTGTTGCTAGAGGCAGCTACTTTCTCTAGAGTATTCACAGATCCCTGGACACCCTGGTCTTCCAGGTGGGGTTCTGGGGTGAGGGCATAGTTAAGGGATGGAGTGTGTAAGGAAAGAAGCTTCACACCCTTCACTCTCACATCTGAACATACTGCCTTTCCAGCTACCTTGCCCTCAGTATGATGGGGGCCAGGAGCACCATGTTTCTGAGTGACATAAAACGTTCCTGTGCTTCTAAGAGTTTCTATGTTAAGTTTGAAGCCTTCAGAGATTCCTGCCACCTAATATAAGAATGAGGATAGGATTCTTTTACGTTTGGATATCTCACTCATTATGAAAATCCCTAATGATATAGTTTTATATAATGTGTATACAGACGATTGTGAATAGTTAAATTGAGAGGTTGGAGCACCCTTGTGGGGCATTGGTGACCTGGAATACAAGAGGGATGTTACCTTCTCATAGAGTCATTGGCTTTCAGGAGAAGGACAAGCAATTCTAAAAAGAGAAGTTGGCATATGCAGCTTCCTTCCTGCCCTATGGGCTAGCCAGCAAGAGGATTCTACAGTCATGGAACTGGATGAGCCACTGCCTAAACAGCCGCCATCTTTACAAAATGGACCCATCAAGAATATTGAAAAGCTTGGAAGTACCACTTCTGAAAAAATTCTTTTGCATTCAGCATGGACTTGACCAGCATCTATGGAGATTATTTTTTTGCTTCATTTTCTAAAGTTGTATTTAGAAAAGTCTTAAGTATTGTGCTTTGTAAAGAAGATGATTAAAATGAAGTTTTGTGAAAATATTTTTGTTCAAAGTTGTCATGGTCCAAGAGGAATGACATCTTGGAATTCAAGTCATTTTTCTCCATTTTCCACAATTTGATTACTCTCAGATAAATGTCTTCAGAAGACATGGAATATCATGCTCCTCCCTCATCTTTCCCTAGTGAAGAGAAATAACCCATTAAAATCTGTGGCTGTGAATTCCATTTCCAAGTTGTTTGCTTTTACTTTCATATTTAAGCAGAAGATTCAAGTTAGGTCTAAATTCTTTTTAGTGTAAAAATCATTAAATTATTATTCAAATAATTGTGTAAAGCCATTTTTATTCATGCATAGCCCTCTAGACAGCATACTCAAGCACACTTGTTTCTCCCATAAAGACAGCCTGTACCTGTGATCACGTGTGTGTCTTTGCTTACTAATCACAGGCTTTTTATTTCCTTACATAACCATCTCCTGGATGGGAAAACCACAGGGTCTATAATTTATTGCTTACAGTTGCCATGATCTGTATAAAAATAAGCCCCAGGTCCTACAAAGGCCTTTATATTGTAACCTGAGGTCATCATGATCTCCTTTTTTGTGTGTAATATTAGGTTTTAGTCCTCTAGTTATTTTATCACAAATTAGTTATTTTACCACAAATTAATGTCAAGATGTTTTAGCACCAAAGGGATTTGGTTAAAAAAGAGAATAAAAGCTTTTCTGTTTGGTTTTGTACAAATGAAAAGTCTAACAAAGCAATGCTTGTGTGGGTGATAGGTGTCCAGTGTGGCTAATTGCAGTTTCCAACAGAGCGAAGGCTTGCTCTTTCGACCCAAGCCAGAAGAATAAGATGCCATTCCCCAGACTGGCTCTAATGAGGAAACACAACGATCAGGGCAGAAAAACTCTTTCCTGGCCGGAAGTAAACGGTTGTCAGTGTGGTATGAACAGAGAGGAGTCCTGTCTCTTAAGGTGTTGAACCTTGGATGTCATTCTTAGTTCTGTCGCTAGGCTTTCCCAACATGTGGAGCAGAAGGCAGTGTCTGAAGCCAGGGAGAATCCATGAAGCAGCTGCCGATTCCTGAGGTGGTTTAACTTCATGCCTTTTTAAGTGACCCCGAACTGGAGTGGCCATGGAGCAGCCTCTCCACATCAGTGAAAAAGTGAGTGCAGACCGTATCTGTGAATTCAGAAGCCCCAGTAAAATGGGCTATTATTGCTTTTTTTCCTGTTGGAGTAATAGGTGATAAGTATCTTCAACAAAACAATAGAACAAGGTAACCTAGTAGGTTGTAACTAGAATTTTCTAAGGAAAAAACAGGGGGAAAAAACTGACTAAAAAAGAAGAGTTCCTGGAGAACCAGGTTCATGGGACAGTCTTATTTCAATGGCAACAGATTTAATTTAATTATACAAACAGGGCCATTTAAATCATGAATGCTTCCTTTCCTTCTCACCCCTATAGAAGGACTAGTTCTCCAAGAAACTAAGATGTGTCAGCAAACTTTGAGTGCTTTGCTGGGAAAGTGCCCTGGAAATGCAAAACTTCATTATAATTTGTGTTAAGTTTTTTTAAGGTTTAAATTATTTATTTTCATTTTTTAATATAAATTTATTTATTTTAATTGGAGGTTAATTACTTTACAATATTGTATTGGTTTTGCCATACATCAACATGAAGGGTTTACAAGCTAATTGTTAAACTAACCAAGCTAATAAAGTGATTCAAAGGTACAGAAGAACCACAAAGAAGTCAATAGCATTTCCAAGATTATTCCCTAAGAGAAAAACAGAAATGTCTTCAGGGAAATGGAGTGGGTTCTCTTGAAACTTAATAAGTATTTCTTAGTATGGGGCCTAATCTGAGAGAACAAGGAACTTGACTGGGGCTGGAGCTGTAGGTGAACAGGGACCCTTCTATGAAACACCCACCTATCCCCCCCTGCCTTGGCCCAAAGAGGCTCTCAAAAAAAATGTTCTTGTTTGTTCTCAATCAAGGCAGTCTCCATGGAGGAAGTGAATCTGGAATGAAGAGAGAAGAGAAGTCTCAAAGGGAACTTCGGGCCTGGAAGGATAAATGACCTGCTTTTACAAGGGTGCGTCTAGTGCTGAGAATGTGGCAGAGAGGATGAGAAAGACAAAAGGAGGCAGAGGAGAGAGTGAGACGCTTTGAGATAATAGGGGCCACCACGTGCTAAGGTGTCCCATGTCATGCCTACCAATGAATCTTCTAAGGTTTAGAAGACCAGAGTAGTGACCATAAGTTCAAATGTGGAACTCACTCTGTTACCTTGAGTATTTTTAGCTAACTTACTTTTTCTCCGATTGTGAAGCTAATATTATACCCAGAGTAGAAAATAAAAACTGTAAAGAGAAAGGCAGAAAGTATTTCCACATCTCCACCACAGGGACATTGGTAGGATTGTGCCTTCTTGCTTTCTTGGGGTTGGGTAGGGGCAGTTCCTGGCCAATATGGCTGCATGGTCTGGGCATTAAGATTATCAGAACATAAAAAAAGAGATGTGAGAGGCTTTGAATTTTAAAAAACAGGTGAAATTGTCCTAATTTTATTCAGATACAGCCTTTAATAATTTTGGTGTCTCCTAATGGAGGTCATTCTGTGTCTGTAGTTTTATAGGTTATACTTAGTTTATCATTTCTTTGCCATTAACTTTTTTTCAAAAGCATGATTTATAGTAGCTGCATAATATTCTGTCTCTAGATATGCCAGAGAGCATTTAAGCAACCTTTTCTGGAACATGTGTTGAGTGCTTATGATGTGCCGGACACCATGATAGTTGCTGAATGCAATGTAGAGCCTCTCTTCAGGGAGCTCAGATAAGCTCAGGTAAGCAGGCAAGTGTTCCGCAGTGAGAGAGCGTGACCAGAGAGAAGTCCAGGGGCTTTGGAACTGCAGAACAGAGGTGCCTAATGGAGCCTTGAGGGTGGAGAGATCAGGGAAAAGACATTTTTTGGTTAATTCTAGTTTTTTATGTTATAAAGTTATGATGAACACCTTTTGGCATAAATCTATGTCCGCATTTCCAGTTTACCCTTAAGGCAATTCCTAGAAGTGGAGTGTGAGTTACCTGAGATTATTTAGCAAGGATAGTTTTTGTCTGAAGATAAACATAGTTGAGGGACTTCCCCAGTGGCTCACTGGTAAAGAACCCACCTGCCAATGCAGGAGATGCAAGAGAAGTGGGTTCGATCCCTGGATCAGGAAGATTCCCCTGGAGTAGGAAGTGGCAACCTCCTTCAGTATTCTTGCCTGGAAAATTCTATGGACAGAGGAGCCTGGCGGGCCACAGTCTATGGGTTGCAGAGTCAGACATGACCAAGCGACTGAGTACAAACATAGTCAAATTAACATTAGTATACAAAAGTGACTAGCCACCCATCTGCCCCTAAAGTTGTAGTCACCTAAACCTCCCTTGGTGTCAAGTCTGGATCTCTTCCTTCTGGCTAGTGACTTCTCAAACGTCATCTCTAACCTGAGGCCATCCCTAACCTGCTAAATAAAAGAGCAACAATAGCCTTAGTTCTCCCTCAGATTCTCCCATAGGAGCGTGTGTTTCATTCTGTTTTAATCACACACACACAAACACAGTTACTTGTTTTCTGTCTACTCTCCCTAGAATGAAGCCACCATGAGATAGTGACTTTATTTTCTTCACTGCTATGTCCCTACCACCTGAAACATTGCCAAGTGCATAGTAAGCACTTGATACATGTTTATTGATTGAATAGATGAATTGGTCATTGTGACTGAGGCCAATTGGGATTTATTCTATACATTTGAGCAGCCAGTTTTACCTTTACTAAAACTCTTTAAGTGTAAAACTGTAGCACTTGGTAGGATTCGTGACATAAGAAAACAGTTAATAAAGAAAGCCTTCAGAGGTCCTTGTACCTGAGTCTCACTCAACACCTGGACCCAAAGGAGTGTGCTAACATCACCATGGATCTAGAACAAGTTCACAGGGTCTGTACACCGTCATCTCTAAGACTTTCATTGGCTATTATAAAGCTGTGGCTACCTTTGTTTAAAGACATAAAGTATTATTTTTTACTTAGATTCACTGTGCAGAATGGATTCAAGAGGGAGCATATTCCTGATCCTTAACTGTTGACAGTTCTCTGAAGTCAGCTGAGAACCTAATCACTGCCCCCCAGGACTGACCATTTGCTGTCAAAGTGATGGATAAGAAGGACATGTAGATGTGCCCTGAGCCTCTGAGATATGCCATAGGGTTCTTGGGGTGTGATCCCCAAAAAAGCAGTTAGTAGTATCACCAACCAGGTAACTGGTAGAAATGAAAATTCGCGGGCCCTGCCCTCAGCCTTCTGACTCAGAAACTCTGGAGAAGGACCCAGCAATCTGTGTTTTAATGATCTCACTCTCAATGAATTGTGTGTAGAATAAAACTTAGCAATCTTTTTCAGAAATCTCTAGTTAGACTTTGGCTGCAGCAGAACAGGGTGCACCCTCCAGAAACTATGCCATGGTCTATTAGGTTAAACCATAAGGAATTGACATCTGTAGGTCAAATTTGGTTGAATAAGACTTCCAGTTTCAGTTCGGAGATGTAGAGAGCTGCAGGATGTCCTTCCCGTGCTTCCAATAAGAAGAAAGCTAGAGAGACTGGAAAGTAAGAACCAACTGAGTTTTAAGAACAGCCATTTTAAAATCTGGAGAGACATAAGCACTTTTTTTTTGAGACATGCGACCTGAACATTTACTTACCAGGGATGGAAGCCACCAGATACTATGGAAATGGAAAAGAATATCAAAGTAGAAAATAGAGCAAATTTCTTGAGGCTTAGTGTGGTCTAGCTTGAGAGCACGATGCTCCTGGGGAGAGGGGTTAAAACTTTTTGCAGACATTTCCTCCAAGAACCCCTCT
This sequence comes from Ovis aries, assembly GCF_016772045.2. NCBI lineage: Eukaryota > Metazoa > Chordata > Mammalia > Artiodactyla > Bovidae > Ovis > Ovis aries. The sequence continues at coordinate 18,069,881 of NC_056080.1, read as the reverse complement.
TGGCTCTTACAGAGAGGATCACAGAAAATCCAGAGAAAATGTATGGGGCAGGGTTGAAAGTACTGGCTTAGGAATCACTGAGAATTCCAGTCAGACCCTTCTCCCTTAAGGAGCAAAAGGCTTATTCTGCAGCAGAGAGGACATGTCAAAGGGCACTGGTGATATACCACCACAGCTGGAGGAGTCAATTCCACTCAGCCTCGATTCTCATCTCGCCTAAAAAAACAAAAATTTAATCTTCAGGAAGAAGGGCCTCAAGGCTGTTGATTGAGAATGCTGTTGGATACCCACTGTATCTGGGGAAAGAGATGGAGGAGGGGCAGAAGCAAGTGTGATGAAACTGAGGCTTAGATTATTAGAGACACTGCACCATGCCCCACGAGCACACTAACAAGACTCCGGGAATAACAACAGTGGATTACAGAAGGAAGAGCTGTAAGAGATAGACTAGGGAACAGCACAAAAGGAAGCCCCCAAACCAAGAGGAGGGACCAAAAAAGATCACTAGAGGAATTTAATATCTCTGATGTCTATAGAGACAACAAACTTGAGCATGACCACAATATCCACTGCCTTATACAAAATGTGTGGCTTTCAACCAAAAATCGCAAAGCATGCCAAAAGGCAAGGAAACAGCCTGAAGAGACAAAGCAATTATCAGAATCAGACTTAGACATGACATGGCTGTTGGAAGTATCAGAGAATGAATTTAGAATGATTATGGTTACTATTAATATGTTAAAGGTTCTAATGAAAAAAGTAGATAAGATGCAAGGTCAGATAGGTAATTTCAGCAGAGATGGAAACTGTAAGAAAGATTCAAATGGCTAGAAGTCAAAAACAGTAGCAGAAATGAAGAATGATGGTTCATCAGCACTTAAATATTTATATTTACTTGAATAAATACCAGGACTGACAAAGATAAGCAGAGAAGGCACAAATCACCAAATCAAAAATAAAACAGGGAACATCATTACAGATCCTGTAGCCATTAAAAGAATAATAAGGGAATACCATGAGCAAGTTTATGATCATAAATACAACATATTAAAAGAAATGGATCAATTTCTGAAAAACCACAAAATATCAAAATTCAACCAAAACAAAATAGACAATCCTAACAATCCTATAACCACTGGGGAAAAGAACTTATAAAAGCTCTGAAAAAGAAACCCCCAGATCAAAATGGTTTCACTGGAGAATTCTATCAAATATTTAAAGAAGTAACACCAATTTTACATAGTCTCATCTAGGAAATCAAGAAGAACAGAACACTTCCCAAATCATTTTTGAGTCTGGTATTACTCTGATGCCAAATCAAGGCAAATATAGTACCAAAAAATTGAAAACTGCAGGTCAGTGTATCTCATGAACCTAGATGCAAAAACCCTTAATAAAATGTTAGCAGACAAAATCCAGCAATACATAAAGAGAATTACACACCACACCAAGTGGGATTTATTCCAACCACGCAAGTTCAACATTCAAAAATCAGTTCATGTAATCTACCATATCAGTTGGCTAAAGATGAATAAATCATATAATCATATCAATTGATACAGAAAAAGTGTTTCAAAAAAATCCAATACCCATGCACAATAAAAAAAAAAATTCTCAGTGAACCTAAAATCGAAGGAAGCTTCTTTAACTGGATAAATAGCACCTACAAAAAACTTACTGCTAATATCTTACTTGGGGTCAAAGTTCAAATGTTTTCCTTTTAAGATTGGAACAAGGCAAGGACATCCACTCTCACTGTTCTTATTCAACATAAAACTGCAAGTTCTAGCCATAGCAATAAGGGGAGAAAAAGAAATAAAAGGCATAAATTTTGGAAAGAAGAAATAAAACTAACCCTTTTTGTGAATTACATGATTGTCCACATAGAAAATCCCAAAGGAGGCAAAAGAAGAAACTGTCCTGAACTAATATGTGGGTTCAGCAAAGCCATGTAATAATACAAATGCAATGCACAAAAGCACTTGCATTTCTCCATGCTAACAAATGACTATGCTTGCTTTTTAAAAATTAAATACTTGTATATAAACTTAATAAATATGTACAAGATCTGGATGCTGAAAATTAAAAAATTCTAATGAAAGACATCAAAGAAGATTGAAATAAATGGAGAGGAATACTGTGTTCATAGATTGGAAGATTCAGCATAATATATTTTCAAATAGATCCATAGGTTTATGTAGTTCATATCAAAAGCCTAATAAGGTTTTTATAGACAGAGACAAGCTTATTCTGGAATTTATATAGAAAAAGGCTCTAATTTAGCTAAAACAATCCTGGAAAAGAGAAATAAAGAACTATACAGTAGTCACTATATACAGTAGTATATACAGTATATGCTACTGCTAAGTCACTTTAGTCGTGTCCGACTCTGTGCGACCCCAAAGATGGCAGCCCACCAAGCTCCCGTCCCTGGGATTCTCCAAGCAAGAGTACTGGATTGGGTTGCCATTGCCTTCTCCAATGCATGAAAGTGAAAAGTGAAAGTGAAGTCGCTCAGTCATGTCCGACTCTTCACGACGCCATGGACTGCAGCCCACCAGCTCCTCCATCCATGGGACTCTCCAGGCAAGAGTACTGGAGTGGGTTGCCATTGCCTTCTCCAATACAGTATATATATATGTGTATATATATGCTATATACAGTAGTCACTCCACTTCACAGTAGGGGCTGCTATGCAGCCTGCTCAGTAATCAAGGCAATGTGGTATTGGTGGGGGGATAGATACATAGGTCAGTGGAACAGAATATTGAACCCAGAAATAGATGCACACAAATATGCCCAGTTGTTTTTTCACAGAAGTGTAAAACCAATCCAGTGAAGAAAAGAGCCTCTTCGTCAAATGGTGCTGGATCAATTGAACATCCAAAGGCAAAAAATGAACTTTATCTAAGCTTCACACCTTATATCAAAATTAACTCAAAAATGGATTTTAAATGTAAAATGTAAAGCTATGAAACTTTTAGGAGAAAAAAGGGAGAAAATCTTTGAGCCCTAAGTCTAGGGAAATAGTTCTTTAACTTGGAATCAAAAGCACCATCCATAAATGAAAAAACTGATAAAGCAGGCCTCATCAAGATTAAAAGCTTTTATCTACAAGGCAGAAACAGACTCACAGACCTACAGAACAGACTTGCCAAGGAGGAGGTGGGGAGGGAGAGTGTTGGATTGGGAGCGTGGGACTAGCAGATACAAACTATTATATATAAAATGGATAAACAAGATCCTATTGTATAGCACGTGCACATGTGCTAAGTCACTTTGGTCGTGTCCAACTCTGTGCGATGCTATGGACCATAGCCCACCAGGCTCCTTTGTCCACAGGATTTCACAGGCAAGAATACTGGAGTGGATTGCCATGCCCTCCTCCAGGGGATCTTCCCAACTCAGGGATCAAACCCGTGTCTCTTACGTCTCCTGCATTGGCAGGCAGGTTCTTTACCACTAGCACCACTGAAAAGCCTATAGCACAGGGTTTATATGAAATATCCTGTAATCAACCATAATTGAAAAGAATATGAAAAAGAATTTTTTAAAAATATTAAAAACTTTTGCTGTGTTTGTGAAAGACCCTGTGAGAATTAAAAAAACAAGCTACAGACTGGTAGAGAAATATTTGCAACCTACATATGTGAAAAACAACTATCTAAAATATATAGAGAACATTCAAAACACAACCATAAAAGAAACAAACATTCCAATTAGAAAATTGGCACAAGATATGAATAACCATTTACCAAGAAAGATAAATGGCAGAAAAGCACATGAAAGAGTGTTAAACATCATTACCTTTTGGAAAAATGCATATTAAAACCACAATGAGATTTTACTACACACCTATCAAAATGGCTACAATTTTTTAAAGTGACAACACCAAATACTAGTAAGGATGTGGAGAAACTGAATTATTTATACTTTGCTGCTGGGAATGTAAAATGGTGTAGTCACTCTGGAAGACAACTTGTCCGTTTCTTAAGAAGTTAAACAGGCAACTACCATACGACCCAGAATTTGCACTCCTAGGCATTTATCCCACAGAAACGAAAACTTATGTTCACACAAAAAACCTATACATGAATGTTCATCATAGCTTTATTTGTAATGGCCCAAGACTGGAAACAAGCCAGGTGTCCTTCAAAAGGCGCATGATTAAAGAAACCATGGTGCATCTCTACCATGGAATCGTACTCAGCAATAAATAGAAAGGACTGCTGATGCAACAACTTGGATGAATCCCAAGGTTCTATACTGTATAGTTCCACTTATAGAACATTCTTGAAATGACAGAATTATAGACATGGAGATCAGATTAATGGCTGCCAGCAGTTAGGGATGGGAGGTGAGAGGGAGATGGTTGTGGCAGTCAAAGGGCAACAAGAGGGATCCTTGTAGCAATGCAACTGTTCTGTATCTTGACTGTCTTGATGCCAGTATCCTGGTTTTGAGAGCATACTATAGTTTGTCAAGATGATACCATTGGGGCAAACTGGTTAAAAGCTACACTCAATCTCTGAAGGATTTCTTGAATATGATAACAGAATCATCAAGGTGGTGAGTAGCCTGGAAATTATATCATGGAGAAATGACTGAAAGGTGTGGGAGGGGGGAGAAGACCCAAGAGCAGTATTTAGCTGCCATGTGGAAGAAGAATTAAATTAGAATAAATGGGTGGAAGTTATAAGAAAAGATTTTATTTAAATATATGGAAGAACTTTCTAGAAACTAGATCTGTTTAAAAAATGAAATGACGGAATTCTAAATATCTAGAGATTCTGGCCTTGCTGTTGCTTGAGCATGCCAGGATGCCTTAGGGCCTTTGCACTGGCCCTTGCCTCTGTCTGCAGTGCTCTTCCTGTACATATCTGCATGGCTAACAGCTTCATCTCTTTCAAGTTCTTCTTCAATGTCCATTTTAAGTTAAATGAGGGCTTTGGTTCGTTATATCATCCTCCTCACTCCAGGCCCTAGGCTGATGAAGCAGATATCATCTGGAACGGTTCTGGTAGCAGAAGGTTGATGGCAGAGAGGAGAGAGTTCTGGAAGGTTTGGTACCAGAAGCAAGATGCTCATTTTCAAAGTGAGGCTGAGAAGTCCCAGAAAAGAGAATTGGAAATTAGAAGAGTATTTTGGAGAGAGATCAGTGTGCTGGTGAGTTCTTCCCTGCCATTGGCCATGTTGGAGGGTTGCCTACTATTCACTAGGAGCCTAGGAAAAGGACTCAAAAGATGGCTTGCGACATATGGCCCAAGAAGTTTTCAGGACATAGCGGACAAGTGTGGAGTGAACAGTATGCATTTCCTCAGGATGAGAAACCCATGAGTGGGGTTGTCTCAGCCCCTCTCCCTACACCTCCATCTTGGAGAGGTGGCTGGTAGGGTAGAAGGTGGAGAAGCCAACACTGCTCCTTCTTTTCCTGCCGCAAGGGGGCAGTCTGCAGCAGGCCTAAAGTAGAGAAGGGAGGAAACGCTTTTCTTTTAAATGTTTAAAACTTTTAAAACTTTTATTTATTTATTTAACTTTTGGTTGCACTGGGTCTCATTGCTGCCAGAAGGCTTCTCTCTAGTTGCAGCGAGTGGGAGCTACTCTTCGTTGCAGTGCACAGGCTTCGCATTGCGGTGGCTTCTCTTGTCGCGGAGCATGGGCTCTGGGGCATGTGGGCTTCAGTAGGTGTGGAGAACCCGTGTCCCCTGCATTGGCAGGCAGATTCTTAACCACTGGACCACCAGGGAAGTCTAATGTTAGAACTTTCTCAGTCTCGGCTTTAAAAGAATTTTGGACTTTTCCAGAAAAAAGGTTGCAAAAAATCATATAGCACAACACAGAACAGAGATCCTGGGGAAAGGGGGAACAATAGAACCCTATAATTTCCCAGCTTAGTGGCCTGTGAGAGTTTCTAGGCCATAGAAGAGAGAAAGGGCAGTCTAGGGAGCCTCAGGATCATCCTGAGTTGATGGAGCTGGAATGCCAGTGAGGCCACAGAGGCTCCAGTTTGCGTTTTGGGGAGGAGAGAGCTGCACCAAGTTCTAGAGGTGTGTAGATCTGGAATCTTCAGTAGAGTACTGACCAGCGCTTGGGGGTAAAGAAAACATTCAGGGCTGGGACAAGAATTACCTGAATGGATGAGAGGGAACAATCCTTGGAGGTCCCACAGGACCCAAATAGTTTGTTTCCATTGGCCAGAATGGAACAATTCATAAATCATAAGATATCATGTAGAATTAGGAATAGCATTGCCTCAGTAGTAGGGATTAATTAACCTTAGTCTAAAGTCTGCTGTGTGTGTGTGTGTGTTAGCCATTCATTTGTGTCCAACTCTGTGCGACCCCATGTCCTATAGCCCACCAGGCTCCTCTGTCCATGGGATTCTCCAGGCAAGAATACTGGAGTGGGTAGCCACTCCCTTCTCCAGGGGATCTTCCCGATCCAGGGATTGAACCAAGGTCTCCTGCACTGTAGGTGGATTCTTTACCCTGTGAGGCACCAGGGAAGCCCCAAAGGCTGCTCTGATCCCTCTTAAAGCTTAAAAACAAGCCTCAAAAGGATCAAACTGTTTTTCCAAGTAACTGTGTCCCAGGGTAAAGCTCAAGAATATTTATGAAAGTGAAAGTAAAGTGAAAGTCATTCAGTCGTGTCCAGTTGTTTGTGACCCCATGGACTATACAGTCCATGGAATTCTCTAGGCCAGAATACTGGAGTGGGTAACCTTTCCCTTCTTCAGGGGATCTTCCCAACCCAGAAAATATAAAAGAATATTTGTAGGAATATAAAAATGTCTATATATTCCTATATAGGAACATAAGAATATATAGAATATTTATAACAATATAAAAATACACAGTATTCATTAAAGTAAAATTCACAGTGTGTAGCATCGAATAAGAAATCATCAGGCATGTGAGGAAGTGGGAAAACATGACCCAGAATGAAGAGAAAAATCAACCAATAGGAAAAGATCCAGTAATAAAACATGATAGTATCCATAAACAAGTATAGTAAAACAGTTATTATAAATATATTCTGTCAGTTCAAGAAGGTGGAGGGCACATGTAGGACTAGAATGGGACTGTGCCTGGTGTCACCAATGGGTGATCAATTTAGGGGGTGACTGTCAGTTCAGAGATTGTATGTTCATACCAAATGACTTTCCATCCTTATCTATCTGTAAGTGCTACTCTTGTTCCATCATATGTTCCATCTGCAGCATGTTTTAAAGGGAAATAACTTATTATTTTTAATAAATCTTATGAAGTCCACATTTTTCTCATAATCTACTTGTTCACTCATGGTGTATAATTAAAACAAGCTGTGAGTTTCACCTATATTTCATAAACTAATATCTTACACACAATCTATGCTTAATGCTTCATCCATTCTGTTTGGTTTTTTGTACTTTATGGCAGATTACAATCATTTATGTCCATACAATATTTATAGCATCTATACACAGGTATATCTGTCTATAGCCATATCTCTTTATCCATATCTCTTTATCTATTTACAACATAATGGCAGGACTTTGGCTGTCTTGTTCATTCTGATAACTTCTGCACCAAGGAAAATGCCTGACACATAATAGATGCTCAATAAATTCTTGTTGAATTACTGCATGTTAGAGTTTTTCCAAACACATTTAATATAGTGCAAGCTGGTTGTTTCCCTTTTGTCACTATTTACTTGGCCCTCAGGTACAATGTATTTTCTTAGGAGAAAAGTATTAAGATTACCACTCAAATGGTAACTAAATTTTTTTTTTCTAGAGTCAAGGAACTAACTAGTAGAACTATAGTTGGTATGAATCAGTTCAGTTCAGTCGCTCAGTTGTGTCCAACTCTTTGCGACCCCATGGACTTCAGTACACCAGGCTTCTCTGTCCATCACCAACTCCCAGAGTCCGCCCAAACTCATGTCCATTGAGTCAGTGATGCCATCCAACCATCTCATCCTCTGTCATCCCCTTCTCCCGCCTTCCATCATTCCGAGCATCAGGGTCTTTTCAAATGACCCTGATGCTCTTCGCATCAGGTGGCCAAAGTGCTGGAGCTTCAGCTTTAGCATCATTCCTTCCAAAGAAATCCCAGGGTTTATCTCCTTCAGAATGGACTGGTTGGATCTCCTTGCAGTCCAAGGGACTCTCAAGAGTCTTCTCCAACACCACAGTTCAAAAGCATCTATTCTTCAGTGCTCAGCTTTCTTCAGTTCAGTTCAGTGGCTCAGTCATGTCCGACTCTTTGCGACCCCATGAATTGCAGCATGCCAGGCCTCCCTGTCCATCACCATCTCCCAGAGTTCATTCAGACTCATGTCCATCGAATCCATGATGCCATCCAGCCATCTCATCCTCAGTCAGCCCCTTTTCCTCCTGCCCCCAATCCCTGCCAACATCAGAGTCTTTTCCAGTGAGTCAACTCTTCGCATGAGGTGGCCAAAGTACTGGAGTTTCAGCTTCAGCATCATTCCTTCCAAAGAAATCCCAGGGCTGATCTCCTTCAGAATGGACTGGTTGGATCTCCCTGCAGTCCAAGGGACTCTCAAGAGTCTTCTCCAACACCACAGTTCAAAAGCATCAATTCTTCGGCGCTCAGCCTTCTTCACAGTCCAACTCTCACATCCATACATGACCACAGGAAAAACCATAGCCTTGACTAGACGGACCTTAGTCGGCAAAGTAATGTCTCTGCTTTTGAATATGCTGTCTAGGTTGGTCATAACTTTTCTTCCAAGGAGTAAGCGTCTTTTAATTTCATGGCTGCAGTCACCATCTGCAGTGATTTTGGAGCCCCCAAAAATAAAGTCTGACACTGTTTCTACTGTTTCCCCATCTATTTCCCATGAAGTGATGGGACTGGATGCCATGATCTTTGTTTTCTGAATGTTGTGCTTTAAGCCAACTTTTTCACTCTCCTCTTTCACTTTCATCAAGAGGCTTTTTAGTTCCTCTTCACTTTCTGCCATAAGGGTGGTGTCATCTGCATATCTGAGGTTATTGATATTTCTCCTGGCAATCTTGATTCCTGCTTATGTTTCTTCCAGTCCAGCGTTTCTCATGATGTACTCTGCATATAAGTTAAATAAGCAGGGGGACAATATACAGCCTTGATGTACTCCTTTTCCTATTTGGAACCAGTCTGTTGTTCCATGTCCAGTTCTAACTGTTGCTTCCTGACCTGCATATAGGTTTCTCAAGAGGCAGGTTAGGTGGTCTGGTATTCCCATCTCTTTCAGAATTTTCCACAGTTTATTGTGATCCACACAGTCAAAGGCTTTGGCATAGTCAATAAAGCAGAAATAGATGTTTTTCTGGAACTCTCTTGCTTTTTCGATGATCCAGCAGATGTTGGCAATTTGATCTCTGGTTCCTCTGCCTTTTCTAAAACCAGCTTGAACATCAGGGAGTTCACGGTTCATGTACTGCTGAAGCCTGGCTTGGAGAATTTTGAGCATTACTTTACCAACATGTGAGATGAGTGCAATTGTGCAGTAGTTTGAGCATTCTTTGGCATTGCCCTTCTTTGGAATTGGAATGAAAACTGACCTTTTCCAGTCCTGTGGCCACTGCTGAGTTTTCCAAATTTGCTGGCATATTGAGTGCAGCACTTTCACAGCATCATCTTTCAGGATTTGAAACAGCTCAACTGGAATTCCATCACCTCCACTAGCTTTGTTCGTAGTGATGCTTTCTAAGGCCCACTTGACTTCACATTCCAAGATGTCTGGCTCTAGATTAGATCACATCATCATGATTATCTGGGTCGTGAAGATCTTTTTTGTACAGTTCTTCTGTGTATTCTTGCCACCTCTTCTTAATATCTTCTGCTTCTGTAAGGTCCATACCATTTCTGTCCTTTATCGAGCCCATCTTTGCATGAAATGTTCCCTTGGTATCTCTAATTTTCTTGAAGAGATCTCTAGTCTTTCCCATTCTGTTGTTTTCCTCTATTTCTTTGCATTGATCACTGAAGAAGTCTTTATTATGTCTCCTTGCTATTCTTTGGAACTCTGCATTCAGATGCTTGTATCTTTCCTTTTCTCCTTTGCTTTTCTCCTCTCTTCTTTTCACAGCTATTTGTAAGGCCTCCCCAGACAGCCATTTTGCTTTTTTGCATTTCTTTTCTTTGGGGATGGTCTTGATCCCTGTCTCCTGTACAGTGTCACAAACCTCATTCCATAGTTCATCAGGCACTCTATCTATCAGATCTAGGCCCTTAAATCTATTTCTCACTTCCACTGTATAATCATAAGGGATTTCATTTAGGTCATACTTGAATGGTCTAGCGGTTTTCCTGCTTTCTTCAATTTGAGTCTGAATTTGGTAATCAGGAGTTCATGATCTGAGCCACAGTCAGCTTCTAATTGGTATGAATAACCAGTCTAAAATAAAATAGAGGAAATTAGAAAAACACCTAGATTTAACCTTTAGCTACAGCATCTCCACTCTATTCTTCAACTCCCCATTCCAGTCCAAATGACATCTCTCCATTGAGGCAAAGTATTTTCCAGGGTATGTGCTTAGTAAGGGGCAAGGCAGAAGTAAGAACAGAACAATTGTTCAACTAAATGGAAAAGACTAATCCAGAACTTTTCAGTTTTCTCATCAGTGGGGCGGGAGCAGGGGAGGTAGGAAGGACATCAGGAGAAGGGACTCGGGTATGTTTCAAGCATTCAAATTACTGGAGACAATGAGAAGGTGAGCTGTGTGTTCCACCTGTGGGGAAGGTGCCTGTTAGCCAGGTCCTTTATTCCACAGGGGTTGCATTTAAAGATATTATTCAAGCCAGAATTCACAACTCTTATGAGGCTCACTTAGTCATCAGGGCCCAGTGAGAGCTGGAAGAAACATGGGAAGATTGAAGTGTGGCAACAGCAGGATACTGGCAAGCAATTGTGAAATGGGCATCTCTGCCCTTCTGAAGGCTGCACTAGTCATTGAAATAATCTCAGATGAACAGGCACATTAGGAAAATTACTATTATTATGCATTACAAGGTTGCAAAGAAAATGTGTCCTTTTATAGCATAGTATTTTTAAAAATCTTAGAACGGAAATGTTGAAAGTTTTCTCTAGCTTTCTTCTTCCTAATTCTGGTTTTGCTGTTTTTATAGTTTTCCTTGGAGCCCATTTTCCAGTCATTGGCCACAAAAGAAGGTGCACACTGACGTCACTTGTGAAAATGCTAGTTTGTATCAGGCCAGGAATGAGGATTTCTCCAAAGATTTATGCTGGCAGTTTCTGCTTCCTGTTGGGGGTGAAGTGGAGGAATGGACTATATTATTACTGAAACATGAAGAAAAGGCAAAGTGTTACTTTATAAGTCCTATTCTCCTTGTGTCAAAATGGCTTGTGATATGCTGCAAAGGACACTGTCAAGAACGTAAAAACATAGCCCATAGAAGAGGAAAAAATATTTGCAAATCACATATCTGATAAGGGACTTGTATCCATAATATATAAAGAGCTTTTGCAACTCAATAATAAACAGACGATTACCCTATTTTTAAAAGGGCAAAAGGTCCAAATGGACTCTTTGTCAAAGAAATTATGCAAATAGAAGATAAGCACATGACAAAATGCTCAACATCATTAGTCTTTAAGAGAAATGCAAATCCAAACCACAGTGGGCTGTCACTTCATTCCCAGTAATCAAAAAGACAATAACAAATGTTGGTGAGAGTGTGGAGAATTTGGCACTCTTGTCTACTGCTGATGGAAATATAAAACCATGGAGCCACGCTGAAAAGCAGTGGTAGTTTCTCCAAAGCTTAAACATGGAGTTGCCATGTGATCCAGAAATCCCATTCCTAGGTATATACCCAAAGCAAATGAAAAGCTTTATCCACACAGTGTATGATTCTATTTATGTGAAATGTCCAGAATAGCCAAATCTACAGAGACAGAACGTGGATTAGTGGCTGCCTGGGGCTGAAGGGTGTTGGGGAAGGTGGAGAGAGACTGGTAATGGGTACTTGGGTTTTGGGGGGTGTGATGGAAATGTTCTAAAACTGAGTATGGTGATGGCTGCTCAACTCTGAGAATAAACTAAAACCCATTTAAATGGGTTAATTGGATGGTTTGTGAATTATATTTCAATAAAGTTGTTATTAAGGGATTTCCCTGGTGGTTCAGTGGTTAAGACTTCAACTTCCAGTGCAGGAGGTGCAAGGTTCAGTCCCTGGTTGGCGAGCTAAGCTCCCACATGCCTCACAGCCAAAGCGTAGAATGGAAGCAATACTGTAACTAGAAATGGCCTATTCGAGGTTTGTTGTATTTCCATACAAATTGTGACATGGCGGATTCACGCTGATGTATGGCAAAACCAATACAGTATTGTAAAGTAAAACAAAGAAAAAAAGAAAGAAATGGTCTACAGGCCAACAGAATTTGATGCTGGTGCATCATGGTGCTTCTGTCAAGGTCACAGTGAGAGTCAGGACGAGCAGCCTCCAGGGCATGGGCTCAGAAGGGCCCTGCTCTCCACAACTGGGGACACGCAGTACAAAATCAGTAGTGTTTTAAATAAGCATCTTCTCATCTCGATTCTGAGTTGAAACTACATCTGTATTTAGTTTGGAGTTGAATATTGACATCCAACCGGCGCTTTGAAAGAGCTTTTTTTAGTCTGTTTGAAAAGCCTCAAATTGTTTCGAGGGAAAAAATCGGGACCCCCGAAGGCTGGAGCGATGGCAATAAACCACAAAATCCTGCAGTTCGTGAATCCGCCCTTCTCAGAGCGCTGCCCGGGGGAGGCGGCAGGGGGCGCCCGGCGGGCTCCTGCCCCGCCGCCCTTCCCAGACCTCCCCCCGCCCTCCGCTGGCCCTGACGTCCCCGCCCCCGCCTCCCGCCTCCCGCCCGAGCCTTCAAAGGGCGCTCGGGGGCTGCGGGGCAGGAGCTTCCGCGTGCGGCCCAGGGGACTCGCCATCACCTGTCCGTCGCGGGGCCACCGGCGGGCGCTGGGTCCCTCTAACTCCCTTCCCGCGTCCCGGGAGCAGGTGCCGCCGCCGGTCACTCGCGCCGAGGTGGGACCAGGAAGGGCGCGCCGGCGGCCACATGGAGAGCGGCGGCGGGGCGCCCCCGGCGGGGGCGGTCGGGGCGGCGGCCGAGCCCCCACAGTGCCCGCTCCCGCCGGTGGGCGAGGGCGTGGCGGGGCCGCCGGGCCCGCCGGAGCCCGAGGGGGCGGCCGAGGGCGCGGGGGTCGGAGGCGAGGGCGCGGGCGGGGGCGGGCCGCGGCGGGCGCTGCGGGCAGTATACGTGCGCAGCGAGAGCCCCCGGGGCGGCGCGGCCGGCGGCCCCGAGGCGGGGGCGCGCCAGTGCCTGCTGCGGGCCTGCGAGGCGGAGGGCGCCCACCTCATCTCCGTACCCTTCGGGGAGCTCGACTTCGGGGAGACGGCCGTGCTCGACGCCTTCTACGACGCAGGTGAGGCGGGTTCCCCTCTCTCTCCCACCCCACTCCTCCCAACTTTCCTTAGCACCCGCGCCGCCAGAGCACCAGCTCCTCCCTATCCTAGCACCCCCTGCCAGGACCGCCCTACCTTCTGGGGAGGGGAGAGTAGGGGGCATTGTACCCTTTTACGCATAAGAAAACAGAGACCCCTAGCATTTATATTTCTTTATTCTTCAGTTTTCTTAAACATCAGTTGATGCAAGAAATAGCCTATGACCCAGACGAGGCCGAGTCCCCCTCCCCTCTAGGTATTCTACTCTTACTTTCTCCCTTCTATGGGTCCCAACCCTGGCTCCACATTAGAATCCCCTGGGGGAGCTTTAAAAACTTCTGTTGCCCAGACCAATGACAGCAGAACCTGAGGCCTCAGGATTGTTGAATGCTTCCCAGGTGATTCCATTTTGCAGCCAAGAATGGAAGTCGATGTTACAGTGGGGGTGGGGGTGCATCTCTTGGAAATATCCCCGTGTTCTTTTTTTTTGTTTTTTTAAGAGTTTTTTTGGTGTGGACCATTTGTAAAGTCTTTATTGAATTTATTACAATAGGGTTTCTGTTTTATGTTTTGATTTTTTGGCCACAAGGCATGTGGGGGTCTTAGTTCCCCCACTAGGGATTGAACACTGCACCTCCTGCATTGGAAGGAGAAGTCTTCGAGACTGGACAGCCAGGGAAGTACCCCCCCCCCCCGTGTTCTTTTGCACACTTATCACAGCTGTGCTGTACCACCAGTGTGGCAGATGTATTTTGTTCTTTCTGAAGTGTTCCTGGCTTTAGGATCTCCTCCATTGCTGGAATGGGACCCTCAGCTCACTCAGCCTTAAATCTGTACTTGTGGTTGGCACGAGTTACTCCAGGTATAGAACGGATTGTTGCTTGGCTGTTTTCCTTACGTAACCTTTAGAAGCTATGTGACAAGCCTCTGGCACTTGGGTGACATTCACAAACACTGCATGTGAGACAGTAGTTTACCTGGGAGCCTGTGCCTTGGTTTCTCCACGGGTCAGACAGGAGCACCATGCCTGCCCTAACCCCAAAAGCACCTGAGAAGGGAGATGGAGAATCTCTTTAAGGGGCCGGCCACACTGTGCTGATGAGGTGGTGAGCTAGCTTTATTACCGTCCATTCTTTGCTGGGATCTGTTTTCTGCAGAGCAAATGCTCCCCAGCTGGAAGGGGGGCGGGGTAGCAGGCTTGTTCAAACAAGTGGCAGCTGGGCCCTTTGAAAATGCTCCCTTGACTTTTCTGACCACTCGGAGTGGACTTCAGCACAGCATCGTTTTTAGAAAAGTTCAGGAGCCACTTCACTGGGAACCACTCGGTTTTCTCAACTTCTGTTCATTCTCTTCTGAAAATGAAGTTGAACAGACTCTTCTCTGAATGGTTAAATGTCGCTTTGACCATTAGGCACAACTGTAGCCTCCTGCCTGCTGGTGCTCTGAAAATTGGCGTGCAGTGGCTTTGCTTCTCTGTGGTGTGGGTGTGGGTGTGGGTGTGGGGTGTGTGTGTAAAAAACAAGCCTCATCTACTACCAGAACTGCTTCTGTCAGGTTGGGTGTGATGGTTCATTCAGGCAGAGATCTTGGGCTTTCAATTCCAGAGCCACACAAAGAGCACATGGTCTTTTCTTGTTCTGGGTCCTGATTGCCTAGAATTTTCAGCTTCATTATGTACCCCCTTTCATTGACCTGGGCCTGGTCTTGAATAAATTATTTTTCAATACATCATCATAACTAATAATTTCTTCTCATAGGTTTGATGAACAGTACATAAAACTTGAGTAAATGGGTTCATGGATTTAAACAGACGCCCCACCACCACTATCACCACCACCTTCCACTGGCTTCCTAATCTCTGCCATTCACACAACATTTTCGTGTCTCCACCAAAAAGATAGAAATCTGTCACTGGCTTCTTTGTAAAATTTCTAAAACCTTGCTGTCTGATATGTTAGCCCCTAGCCACAGGTGGCTTTTTACATTTAAGTTAGTTTAAATGCAATAAAATAGAAGTTCCTCATTTGCTGCATTTTGAGAACTCCACACACACAGTGAGGAGAGTGTTTTCCTCATCGAGGAAGGTCCCATCAGACGGTGCTGTTCCAGAAAAATGCTTGTAGGAGAGGGGAACTACTGAACTGTCCTAAGTGTGTTTGGGGGGATCATAGATGTGAAATTGAAGCACTTCCTGTCTCCTGAGTCAGAGCAAGTCAAGGCTGGCTTGGATCATGTTTTCCTGTCTCCTTGTGCAGTTTTCTGTAATCCTTTGTGGGTCAAAAACAGGTTATATGTCACCAGTGCCTGGGTGATTTGATGGGCTGCAGGAGAGCCATCAACCTGCAAGGGCGCATGTGGTCACTGCTTCGAGAGACAGCCCCTGCAGGCCATGAAGGCTGAGGACCATCTCATCGGCTTTTTTAAAAAAAATTATTTATTTATTTTTGGCTGTGCTGGGTCTTTGTTGCTGTGTGCTTTGCTCATCGTGGCAAGTAGGAGCTACTCTCTAGTTGCAGTGCATGGACTTCTCATTGTGGTGGCTTCTCTTGTTGCGGAGAGTATGGGTCTGGAGCTTCAGTTGTTGCAGCTCCTGGACTCGAGAGCACAGGCTCAATAGTGTGGCTCAGCGTCTTAGTTGCTCCACGGAATGTAGGCTCCTCCTGCACCAGGGATCAAACCCGTGTCTCCTCCATTGGCAGGCAGATTCTTTACCACTGAGCCACCAGGGAAGCACTCATCGCCTTTTGTTTTTTTAATTATGGCAAAGTGTATGTAACATAAAATTTGCCATTTTAACCATTTTTCAGTGTGCATTTCAGTAGCATTAAACGCAGTTGCCCTGCTGTGCAGCTATCACCACTATCCATCTCCAGAACTTCTTCATCATCCTGAACAGAATCTCTGTACCCCTTAATAACTCACAACTCCTCACTCCCCCAGGCCCTGGTAACCCCTGTCCTTCTGTCTGTCTCTATGAATTTGGCTGCTCTGGATGCCTTGTATGAATGGACTCATACGTAGTTGTTTTTCTGTGTCTGGCTTATTTCAGTTAGCATGATGTCTTAGGGTTTTGTGAATGATGCTGTCATAGGTGGATAAATTTCTATTCAAGTCTCTGCTTTCACATTTTTGGGTATTTACCTGTACATGAAATTGCTAGGTACAATATGGTAATTCTGTGTTTAACTTTTTGAGGGACATTCTTTTTACATTAACAGAAGTGGTGGTCATCTCTGTGTGCCTTTGACCCACAGAAGGACCCTTTCTTATTTTGTTTTTTTAACATCCATCCTCAAAGATGAGAGTCTCAAGTGCAGTAAAACTATCAAATTCAGCAAGTGTGGATCCATCACTCGATTACTTCTAGGATTTGGAGAGCAAAGCATATCTGGTTTTTTGTTTTATAGGAGAAACCCCTTCTTCTGGATATGCCTTGATGCCTTTTGTTGAGGTGCCCATTTCTGTACTTTAACAGAATTCGTGATCATGACTTTGCCTGGCATACTGTGTGTGTTGGGTACCGAGCAGCCTCCCTCCTGGGGGTCCTCAGTGCTTGTGAACATACCAAAAACTCAGACATCCTGCAGGAAGGAAACCTGGGTAACTGTCTCAGGGTTTCTAAATGTTTCAACCAGGGAAACTGTTCTCCCACAATGCTGTCATTGGATACACTTATAGTGTGAACTCTTAGACTGAGCTCTGGCCCAGCAGAGCACAATGCCTGTATCTCCTGGGAATGCACCTTATTATTGATGTAGGTGTCCTCTCCAGTTAGTTTCATTAATGACCAGTCTAAGGACCTACACCTAGATGCTGAAATGGAGCTGTCTTGAGTTAGCTATTAACTGCTCAGATGACAGAACAGCCTGTTTACTCAGGCCCGGGGACTGGGTGAGCTTCCCATTCCTGGTGTGTTTGGCTCTGCCTACCCTCTGTCCACTCTGAACCTCACTTGCAAGCTACTTTCCTGACTCGGGGCCCTGCTTTTGATTTTTTGTTCAGCAATGTTCACAGTGATTTTAAATGTGAAGCAGTATTGCCACCTGTGACAGGAAATCCTTGCATTTCCTGGACATTGATTCAAAGACTACGACATCAGTATCCCAGTTAGTTATTTGACTTTGATGATTCCCTTGTTCTGGCAAGAGTCATTTGGAGGATATAAAGTGTGGCAGAGCTAGGCGGGGGGTCAGGAGATTGATTTTGCTCATTGTTGCTGGAAGTGGGGACTATGTTTTCCAGCACCCAGTGAGTCTATTGTGGGATGTATGAAACTAGCTTTGGCCAATGAGGTGATGTCTGTCACTTTCAGTCAAGGCATGGCTTGTATGTAGATCTTCACATACTTTCTCATCCCTTTCTGTGGTCTCCATGGGGACCTTGGAGGTTGACTGTAGAAGATGACAGTGGCACGAGATGGAAGGTACCTGGATCCCTGAACCACTCTTTTGAGGACAGTTGTTGGACCAGGATCATCCACTTTTGGATTTTCAATAAGCAAGAGAGAAGCTTTTATTTAGTCAGGTTCCTAAGACTTGGGGTGGTTTTTTGACAGTGATAAGAGAGTACTACTCGGGTTATGAAAATATAGCCCAACAGCTAGAAAGTTGTCTCCTAGGGCATGGCTTTCCAAGAGAAAGCCAAGCCATGTATCATCTCATGTAATGAATTGTCACTGGTAATAATATATGCCAGTCATGGGGCCCCTAACTGTGCTGCTGTGGACCTTGAAAATAGAATGTAAATGCTTGGACCATCAGGTTCATGCCAGCAATGGGAGGAGACATTCTAGGTTCTCTCCTGGTTTCCCTGGTATTGGAGACTAGGTTATTTTTTCCTTCTGATTAAATGATACTGCACTGGAGAAGGAAATGGCAACCCACTCCAGTGTTCTTGCCTGGAGAATCCCAGGGATGGCGGAGCCTGGTGGGCTGCCATCTCTGGGGTTGCACCGGGTCAGACATGACTGAAGCAACTTAGCAGCAGCAGCAGTGCTTCTGTTAGTTTGTATCTAACAGTAACATTGAAACTTTTGCAACAAAAAAGAACATAAAATGGTTTAAAATAAGGCCAGCTCTAGTTCCTTTCACTCCCCTTTATGTGGGTTGTGTCTTACTTCACCTTCCATGATGTTACTCATAAATGTATTAGCTTTATGCGTTATGTAGCATGGAGAGTGCCCACCAGGCTTCCATAGATGTTTCCACATTGCCTGGTCTCCCTTGCAGTTAGCTGGGCTTCTTATGATGAGCGCTGCCCAGTGGAATGTGAGCAGCATCAACAAGTGTCACTTGGAAAGCAGCCGAGTCAGATGATACACCACCACCAAATCTTTGCCTCTATCAGGACAGACTTGAAGGCTGTGTGTTCAGGATGGTAGTTAAGCCCCTGAAATGTGGGGGATTTGTCTGAGGTAGCAGCATCACCTAGCTCCTCCTGACTCAGATAGCTTGCTGTGCATTCTGCTAGAAATGCTTGCATGTTTCTCAGCTAACTTTAATCCACAGGTGCATTGGCTCCTGCTTGCAAAAGAGACTTAAAGATGTCTTAATACTTCTAAGAATTTGGTACACACTCTTTCCTCACTGGGCTTCCCTGGTGGCTCAGAGGTTAAAGCCTCTGCCTGCAATGCAGGAGACCTGGGTTTGGTCCCTGGGTCGGGAAGATCCCCTGGAGAAGGAAATGGCAACCCACTCCAGTAATCTTGCCTGGAGAATCCCATGGACGGAGGAGCCTGGTGGGCTACAGTCCACGGGGTCACAAAGAGTCGGACACGACTGAGCAACTTCACGTTCACTTTCACTTTCCTCACTGTTCTGGAAAATGCATAAATTTCAAAGGAAGACAGTCCTCTGGGACACGTGGCAGTGTTTTTTCTAGAATGTGTGTCATCTATACCTGCCCAGGAGACTGGCCACATCTATTTCCAGCAGAACGTAAGGGCATGAAATCATTAGTTTAGCAGTTCAAGTCAGAAATCTAGGAATCAGTCTCGACTCCACCCTGTCCCTCATTGCCAAATCCAACCTATTGCTTCCAAATGGTTCTCAAACCCGCTTTACTTCTCTCTGCCTGCCCCCTGCCACCATCATAGTCCAAGCATTGGCTTCTCTCATTCAAGTTACTGCCAACAGCTTTGTAACTGATCTTTCAAGGCTGGGCCAATCTTGGTGGATTCCAGTCCATGTCATCTGCTTAGAAGCCACTGTATCCTGGCAGCCTCCGCTGCCTGGCAGTCCTCCTCTGTCCCAAACACATTCAGCCTTCACATCTCAGGTCTTCAGAGAAGCCTTCATGGACTTCTATCCCTGTCTGTTCATTGTGTGCACACTGTGGTTTTGTTTCTTAGCAAGTAACACAATTGTGGTTACATAATTACTGACTCAATGTTAGATGTTCTGTCTGACCATGAACTCTTCAGTGACAGCGAACCAGATGCAGTTTTCTTTGTGACTCTTTCCTAGGATTATCCATCCAGTTCCTTTTTAGACTAAGTCTCAGTGGACACAGACAACACTTGGTTTCTCCTATTGAGATAAAGCAGATCTGTCAAGGCCTCCCAAAAGGAGTCAATGTAACTCCTTGTAGAAACTATGTTGAAAATGGTGGCCAGGCCTGGATACAGTGCAGTTGTGATTTTGTTAAAAAATAAGAGATATCCTGATGACTCATTTCTGGGTCTGACTCTTTCTCCTGGGTGGTACCTATGAAACAGAAGAGACTGGAAGGACTCTGGACACACTGGACTGGAAACAGTGGTTTGGACTGTGTGCTGTGAATACTAATTCTTATTGTTTGTCAACATTTTCTATAATGTTTATTTTCTGTGCCATGAATGTAATTTTATTTTAAGAAAGTGCAGTAGGAGATTAAAGATGCGGCTGTAAGTCAGAAGCCTTTTTCCACTCTCCCTTCCTCCTGACTGGCTCAGGCAGCAATGATTGTATGTCCAGGGACCAGAGCACACAAGCCCCTGGCTGGGCCTCAGCTGGATTTGGCTGCTGGCTTGCCCATGGGGGCCCTTTGCTGACCCTCCTTCCTTTTGAACCACTTTTTCTGCTACTGACTCAGCCTTGAACCTGGAACTTTACCCAACTCTTAGTCATGTGAACTGGCTGATGAAAAGCATCACACCTGTAGCATTGAACTGAGGCATTGCTGTGGAAGCCTGGAGTACGTGCAGTGGGTAGATGGATATGTGTGGGCTAGCCTGCTGTGTTACTGGCTGTATATTATTTGTTACAAGGGAAAACACATTTTCAATTCCCAGTAGTCAATTTACATGTTTTTGGAATACAAACCATAAACTATCTTTTAAAGCCTCCTAAGTATCAGGCTTTAAGAGAGGTGCCATGTAAATCTTAGGCAGACAGTACAGGTGGGAGATGCCTGAACTTCTGCAAAGCAAGCTGGAAAACTTCTTGTTTCCCAGTCCCTTCAACAGGTTTTGAGCTCTTGGGTGTGACAGGGCTTGGCAGAAATGCCTGGTGGTTACTGGGGCTTGGCTGGTGGTGGAGAGTTGTAGAGCAGACAGGAGTTGAGCTGTGGCCCTTGGCAAGAAGCAGAGTTCACTCAGGAGTTGGGGTCTGTGAGAGGGCAGTGCAAGGGGGAGGCAGAGCTGGACACAGTGGTGGAGGAGTAAGCAGGAGCATTCAACATAGATTTTTTTTTTCTTCAGTGTTTTTAATTATGGTAAATTTCAAGCATGTACATTACCCAACTTCAACAATTATTAACGTTCTGCCATCTTTTCTTCTTGATCTTGACGCACCCCTTACCCCTTACTTGATTGCACTTTTAACCATTTTTAGTACAGAATGTGTATACATTGTAATGTGCAAATCTTAGTTGTACAACTTTGAGAAATGACTAAACCCAGGTAACCAAAGCCACTCACAATATAGTTTCCATTTGCCCAGAGAGTTCCCTCATATCCCCTCCCATTCATTCCCCTTTTCACTCCCATTCATGGCCCCAGGTAATGACTGTTATGCTGTCACTTTAGATTAGATTTGCCTTTTCTAGTCGAGAAGGAAATGGCAACCCACTCCAGTATTCTTGCCTGGAGAATCCTATGGACAGAGAAGCCTGGCAGACGACAGTCCATGGGGTGACAAGAGTCGGACATGACTTAGCAATTAAACTGCCTTTTCTAGAGTTTTGTTAAATGGACCAAGACGGTGTGTACTCTTCAGTATTGGACTTCTTTATTCAGCATGACATTTTTGCAATCTGTCCATCTGTATTGTTGCATGTTATCAGTAGTTTGTTCCTTTAGAATGCCAAGTGCTATTCCACTGCCTGAATATTGGTTTAGCCATTCTCCTGTTGAAGGGCATTTGGGTTGTTCCCAGTTTCTGGAATAGAGCTGCTGTGGACATTTGTATATAGGTCTTCTTGATGGCAAATGTTGTCACTACTTTGGGTTAGATACCTAGGAGTGGAATGGCTGGATCAAAGGGTTGTTGTTGTTTAGTTGCTAAATCTTGTCCAACTCTTTGTGACACTATGGACCGTAGCCCACCAGGCTCCTCTGTCCATGGGATTGTCCAGGCAAGAATACTGGAGTGGGTTGCCATTTCCTCCTCCAGGGGATCTTCCCAACCCAGGGATCAAACCCAAGTCTCTTGCATTGCAGGCAGATGCTTTACCATCTGAGTTACCAGGGAAGCCCCAGATTCCAGATCAAAGGGTAGGTGTAAGAAACTTCCAAACATTTTTTTTCAAAGGGGTACCATTTTATATCCCTTGCACCAAAAGCCACCAGAGTTCTGGCAGCTCACGACACTTTGTGCTAGTGAGCTTTTCTATTTTGGCCCTGCTACTTGGGAAATGTGGTGGTTTCTCATTGTGGTTTTAAGTCACCTTTCCTTGACGATCAGTGATGTTGAACACCTTTTCATGTGCTGTTTGGCCATGCAGATACCTTGCTTTGTGAGGTGTCTATTGAAGCCATTTACCACCATCCCATTCCCCACTCCACCTGCACACTGGGAGCCTGCCATCTTAACCACTCAACCAGCAGGGAAGTCCCCATTTACTGATTTAATTGCATTGTCATCTTATTATTGGATTAGAAGAGTTCTTTATGTGTTCCAAATTCAAGTGTTTTGTTAGTTTATTTTCTGAAAATTTGGTCTCATACTGTTACTTGCTTTTTCATCTACTTGTGATATTGGATGAGCAGAAAATTTTAGTTTGGGTTAAATGTAATTAAGGATCTTTGCCTGTTAAGGTTGTCTTCTGTGTCCCCTCTAAGAAATCTTTGCCTATTTCCAGGTTGTGGTCTTGGAGCTACTCTTCTTCGTGTTCTTTTAAAAGCTTTATATTTTGAGCTTTTACTTCGGGGGCTGTCATTCATCTCAAATGAAGTTTGACACAGGTGACTTTGGATAGACCCATCCTGATACCTTGATTCAAACATCTGGGAGATGGGCCTTGCCCAGGAGGAGTACTCCAGGCATTTTGAGTCTAGTTGGCAGGACCATGGCTGCCTCCCTTTCATCTCACCATCCAGCAACATATATGAAAGGCAAGTTGTCCTTTAGGCAAATTGCCTTTCTGACTTCTGGAGTAAAAACTGACAAAACAGATCCATGATGAAACTTTGCCAACATATGTTCCATCATCGTGTTCCACTGGGCCCGGCAATGTGAGTGGCAGAGGGCAAAGAACATTGGCTTTACGGATCAAGTTTTCATTGCTGTCTTGTCATTTATAGACTATGTGATCTTGGATAATTTACTTAACGTCTCTGAGCCCCATTAAAAAAAAAAACTGTATGTAGAGATTCAAGCAGAGTGCCCTGAACTTAGTAAGTGTTCAATGAATGTCAGTCCTGCATGTCTTTGCCTTCTTGCTCCCAGCGATAAACACATCAGAACCTCAGTATGGAAGGAAATGTGTATATTGAAATAATGAAGACTGGAGACTCAAATCCTTTGGACAGTAATCACATTGTAGGGTCATGTTACACTCCTGCAGTTGGTAAAAAATAAATTTTTTCCCCTAAGTTTTGAGGTTGGAAATTCCACTGTAACTCTGTTCCTCGTCCTGTGCTCCAGAATGAAGGTGAGGAGAAGGCACAAAGCCCTGCTTAGTGAAGAGCTCTTGATTGTTTCTTTCAGTTGAGGTATAGCATCTATACAGAAAAGGGCACAATCCTGTGTACTGTTCTATGAGTTTTCACTAACTGTATGGTAACTGGGGTAACCCAGTACCTGGATCAAAAAAGTGAATGCCAACAGCAGCTCAGGGTATGACCACTTCTGTTTTCCTGTCTGGCCAGGAATAATAACTGTCTCTATAGGTTTGTTTATTCATATAAATGAAATTATTACAATACTAGGTTTTTGGTGACTGTCTTCTTTCACTTACTGCCTTTTCCAGATTCATCCATGTTATGGCATGTCAGCCCTTCATCGTCTTTTTATTACTGTACTGTGGATATACCACATTGCGTTTTCCCATTTTTCAGTTAATGGATGTTGGGGCTGTTTCCAGTTTGGGCTATTGTGAATAATGCTGCAAGTTATTGTGTGGACGTATCTTTGAATTTCTCTTGGGTTTATATCTAGCAATGGGATTTCTGGGTCATATGGTTAACTCTGATATTCTTTGAAAAAGTTTTTTTATTGTGATAAATAAACACATCATAAAGTTGACCATCTTAATCATTTCTCAGTGTACCATTTAATAGCATTAAGTACATTCATATTGTGTAACCAATCTCCAGCACTTTTTCACCTTACAAAACTGAAACACTGGACCCTAATGGGTCCATGTTTAATAACCATGATTTAATAAATCATGATTCCCCAGTGCACCCATTCCCCAGTTACTAGTAACCACCATTCTACTTTCTGTCTCTGAATTTGATACTCTCAATGCCTTACGTGAGTGGAATTGTAGGGTTTTGGGGCACGTGGGTGCCCCGGCGGCGGCATGTGGGTGCCCGAGCGGCTGCACGTGATTGGCCCGGGGTTTTGGGGTTTTGTGTGTGGGAGCTGGCTTTTTTCATTTAATATAGTGTCCTCAAGGTTCACCCATGTTATAGCATGTATCAGAATTTCCTTCATTTTTAAGGCTTAGTAATATTCTGCTGTATGGATAAACCACATTTTGTTTATCTATCCATCCATTGATGGGTACTTGGATTGCATCCATTAACCTTTTGAGGAACACCTTTCCAAAAATCTTTTCCAAAGCAGTTACACCATTTTACAGTCCCATCAGAGACGTACAAGCATTCCAATTTCACTACATCCTTACTTGTTACTTTGTCTGTCTTTTTAAAATGACAGCCATCCTAGTAGCTTGAAGTGTTACATCATTTTGATTTCGCTCTCCCTTTCTCTGATGACTGAGGATGTCAGATGTCTTTTCATGTGTTTATTGGCCATTTGTGTAACTTCTTTGGGCTTCCCTGGTGGCTCAGTGGGAAAGGACCGGCCTGCCAATGCAGGAGACATGGGTTTGATTCCTGGGTCAGGAAGATTCCCTGGAGAAAGAAATGGCAGCACACTCCAGTTTCCTTGCCTGAAAGTGTTAGTCAGTCAGTTGTGTCCAACTCTATACAATCACATGGACTGTAGCCCACCACTTTTCTGTCCATGGAATTCTCCAGGCAAGAATACTGGAGTGGGGTTGCAAAGAGTTCACCACGACCTGGCGACTCAACAACAGTATCTTTGTGGAAATGTCTGTTCAGGTCCTTTGTCCTTTTCTTCACTTGAGTTATCTGTCATCTCGCTATTGAGCTGTAAAAATCCTTTATTTAATCTGGAGACAAATCCCTTGTCAGATATATGATTTGCAGATATTTTCTCCCATTCTGTGGTTTATCTTTGAACTTTCTTGAAGCTCTTCTTTAACACCATGAGTTCTTAATTTCAGAGACCGACTTATGTATCCCATCTATTATCCCATCTATGCTGTTTCCTCTAAGTTTTTTTAGTGTCTTATTTA
Organism: Ovis aries; assembly: GCF_016772045.2. Taxonomy (NCBI): domain Eukaryota; kingdom Metazoa; phylum Chordata; class Mammalia; order Artiodactyla; family Bovidae; genus Ovis; species Ovis aries. The sequence goes on along the minus strand of NC_056080.1, from coordinate 18,044,469 downwards.
TCCTTGGAGTTTCTTTATGTTAGCTGTCAGCAAATTGCAACCTGCAAGCAAGCTGCCTTTATTTTGTAAGTACAGTTTTAGGAACACATCCATCCATCTGTGGCCACTTTGGGGCTGCAATGGTGGAGACTGTGTAGTCCACAAAGTCAAAAATATTTATTATCTGACCCATTACAGAAGTTTGAGCACTTCTGCTGTGTCAACATAAGCACATATGACTATGCATTCTTATTCTCCCTTTCTTACTCAAAAGGTACCGGACCAAACACACTGGTCTACATCTTGCTTTTTTAAATTAACAACTTAGCCTGGATACCTTTCCAAATCAGAATGTGGGAATCTTCCTTATTATTTTTTATAGCTGAATAGTGCTTCATTGGGTGGATGTATTGTTTATCAGTACCTTTTTAAAGGGACACTTGAATGTAGAGTTTTTTGCTACTAAGCTGCAATAAACTGTGGAAAATTCTGAAAGAGATGGGAATACAGACCACCTGACCTGCCTCTTGAGAAACCTATATGCAGGTCAGGAAGCAACAGTTAGAACTGGACATGGAACAACAGACTGGCTCCAAATAGGAAAAGGAGTACATCAAGGCTGTATATTGTCACCCTGCTTATTTAACTTATGTGCAGAGTACATCATGACAAACGCTGGAAGAAGCACAAGCTGGAATCAAGATTGCCAGGAAAAATATCACTAACCTCAGATATGCAGAAGACACCACCCTTATGGCAGAAAGTGAAGAGGAACTAAAAAGCCTCTTGATGAAAGTGAAAGAGGAGAGTGACAAAGTTGGCTTAAAGCTCAACATTCAGAAAATGAAGATCATGGCATCTGGTCCCATCACTTCATGGCAAATAGATGGGGAAACAGTGGAAACAGTGTCAGACTTTATTTTGGGGGGGCTCCAAAATCACTGCAGATGGTGATTGCAGCCATGAAATTAAAAGACACTTACTTCTTGGAAGGAAAGTTATGACCAACCTAGATAGCGTATTCAAAAGCAGAGACATTACTTTGCCAGCAAAGGTCCATCTAGGCAAGGCTATGGTTTTTCCAGTGGTCATGTATGGATGTGAGAGTTGGACGGTGAAGAAAGCTGAGTGCTGAAGAATTGATGCTTTTGAACTGTGGTGTTGGAGAAGACTCTTGAGAGCCCCTTAGACTGCAAGGAGATCCAACCAGTCCATTCTAAAGGAGATCAGTCCTGGGTGTTCTTTGAAAGGAATGATGCTAAAGCTGAAACTCCAGTACTTTGGCCACCTCATGAGAAGAGTTGACTCATTGGAAAAGACTCTGATGCTGGGAGGGATTGGGGAAGGAGGAGAAGGGGATGACAGAGGATGAGATGGCTGGATGGCATCACCAACTCGATGGACTTGAGTTTGAGTGAACTCCGGGAGATGGTGATGGACAGGGAGGCCTGGTGTGCTGCGATTCATGGGGTCACAAAGAGTCAGACACGACTGAGCAACTGAACTGAAGCTGCAATGAATAACTTCACACATGGGCCATTTAATACATGTATGGGCATATTTGTGATTGGGTAGCTAAAAGGTATTTGTGAATTAAAAAATAAATGCACCTATAATTTTGGTAAATAGTGTCAGATTCCCATCTGTGAGTTCTGCCATTGTCTTTCTTTATAGCCTCACTAACAAAACAGGTTGCCAGTGTTTTTGACTCCTGTTAGCCTGATGGTTAAGAGATAAATCAATTAGTTTTTTGTTTTTTGATTTATTTTTAGGTGGAGGACAATTGCTACAATATTATGTTGGTCTCTGCTGTACATCAACATGAATTAGCCATAGGTGTACATATGTCCCCTCCCTCTTGGACCTCCCTCCCACTTCCCACCCCTCTAGGTAGTCACAGAGCACTGGGTTTGAGCTCCCTGTGTTACACAGCAAATTCCCAACCATGGGGGGCAGCCTCCACAATTAAGAGGAATTACGACCTGCAGGCCTGCAGAAAGGAGACCCCAAACACAGTAAATTAAACAAAATGAAAAGTCAGAGAAACATGCAGTAAGACCAAACAGGTGAAGAGGAAATAAGCTGCTACTTTCGCTTCCTTGGGTCAATTAGTTTTAGTCTGTATTTCTCTTATCCTGAGTGAAGTTGAGCATATTTCCTCTTTTTCTGAGAGCTGCCTCTTCATAACTCTCCCCACTTTTTCTTATTGGTTTATGGGCCTTTGGGAGAGGGTCTTAATTTCTAGGAGATCTTTATTCGGGCCTCAACCCTTTGTCTTTTGTCTCTTGTTTAGATTGTATCATTTCTATTGATCCATCTCTTAAGTTCACTGACCCTCTGTCACCTCCATTCTTCTTGTGAGCCAATCTAGTGAGTTTTTTCTTTTGTTTATTAAAATTTTCATTCCTAAAATTTCCATTCAGTTCTTTAGTTGTTGAGACTTTTTTCCCATTCTTTTCTGGAGTGTTTGCCCTCACTTCTTGGAGAATTTCTATAATAACTTCTTAAAGTCATTGTGAAATCATTCTGATGTCTGGTGATACCATCTTGTCACTGGAGTCTGTTGATGGTCTTTTCCCATGTGAGTCGAAACTTTCCTGCATCTTTGAATGCCAAGCAACAGGTTTCTCTCTGGAGCATTTTGAATATTATGTTAGGAGATTCTAGCCCTTCTTTATATCCTATGGAGTCTGTTGATATTTTTGCTTTAGCAGACAGTTGGCCTAGCTGGTTTAAGCTGCCAAGTTCCATTTCAGTTGTGGTGTCAGATAGGATTTTCAGGCCTTGTTAGTCCTGTTCAGCATTGCACTCTCTGGTTTACTGAGGCTCCCCTTTTCAGTCCTGTGGCCGGTTACTCCACTCAGCCTCACACTTCCTACAGCTGGGCCCATGTCTGGGGCCAGGATTTCAGAAGGAGAAAAAACCAATGAAGAGTCACAACCAGCACCTCCCTTGGGACCACAGCTCCTTCAGTTAGAGCACAAGATTGCCCTCTCTCAGTTCCCGACATCAGAAGGCCCCTTTTGCCACTGACCTGCTATCACCACTGCAGGATTGCAGGGGGCCTGGGGCTACATGGGGACAAAGGAAACAGTAGAGAATTTCCCTCACTCTCTGAGCATTAGGAGCCTCCTTTCCTGCCTTTTTTTTTTTTTTTAAAGATGGTGTCTCCTGGTGCTATTTGTATCTGCATTTAGCACCCAGTTCTGAATTCATGCTGCCTTTAGGCCAGGCTGCGGAAAACCAGGGGAACTTGCTGTTGACTTGGTGGCACTCAGAAACCTGGTCGTCATCTGCAGTCTGCTTGCTTCCACTTACTCGTCACACTCCTGAAATAGCTATTCCATCCACTCTGTCTAGTTTTTGTAGCTGCATTCATGGAGAGACAGAGTGGAATGTATTTATTCCATCTTACTTGGAGCCAGAACTCAGACTTGTACCATTAAATTTTGAGATGATTTTTTTCATGCAGCAGTAGTAACCAGAATATGATAAAATATGTCTGCATCCAATAAGTAAAAATAGCCTCAGTGCCAGCTGCATTTTATCAGACCAGTTCTGTCCATACCTGATACTCTGTGTGACTAAAGGTTGAAGTAGGGGGGTGCAAAAGAAGTAGAATAAATGAAACAAAATGGTTTACATGATAAAGGTGCTTGATTGGCCTTCAGTGTATCCCTCCAAATACATTAGTTGTGAGCTGGAAGCAAAGTCCATCTGGATGTTTAGAATGACTGTTGGATTGTCAGTTGGATCTCACAAGGCCAAAGTTTCAAGACTTATTGGATGGGTTCATTAAAAAAAAATGTGTTCTCTGTCCTGAGAATAAAAATCTCGCATCCAAAATACTTGTCCTTGCTAAGTAATTTTTATAAAACTTCTGGCTAGTAAGGCATGCTTGATGAGAATCATAAGCTCTGCGTATTTCTTTTCAGAGAACCACCTAAGAAAAAGGAAATTGGTCCATGGAAAAAAGGAAATTAGAAGGGATTAAAAGAAAGAAAATGGCCCCATATCTAGCAGTGAGTCACCATCACCACCATGAAATGAACTCAGTTGCCCTCCACAGAATGTGGTGGTGGACACCACTTGGGAAGCTTAGAACACAGAATGGGGGAACAAATCAGTAAAAGTCCTGGCACCTAGTGATGACCTTGAAGGAGCAGTTGATTTTGTTAAAAACAAAGAGGGTATTATGATCGAAGTTGATGTAGAAGTCAAGGGTCCTCTTGTGTTGACTGGTGGTCATTTTAAGGAGATGATTAGAGAACAAATTAAGGAAATTTCTGCAATTTTGCCACGCTAACAGAAAAGCTCAGCAGTACCCTCTTGGCAGTTTGCAGGGTGTGATAGCAGCTCATCTCTAAAACTGCCCACATCTTGAAGGCAATGTGTGACACAGACCTTTTAGACGATGAGGTCACTAGCTGCTGGTCAGAAAAGGTTTTAGGAAATAGGTTGCCAAAAAATCTGCCAAAGAAAGTCATGTCAAAGCAGATTCCTTTATAAAAGAGTTGAAGGAAGCTGCTAAAAATGACAGTATGAGGTAGTGTTTTCAAAGGGAACCCAAAGTCAAAACTGTGAAGTGTGAGATCACAGGATATTGTTACCATCTGAAGTGATGAATGCACCCTAGCTTGCAGTATAAAGCTGCACATTTTTTTTGCCTTGTTAGTTGGAAGAACAACATATGTGTGGCTTAATTCATGCTGCTGCTGCTGCTAAGTTGCTTCAGTCGTGTCCAACTCTGTGCGACCCCATAGATGGCAGCCCATCAGGCTCCCCCGTCCCTGGGATTCTCCAGGCAAGAACACTGGAGTGGGTTGCCATTTCCTTCTGCAATGCATGAAAGTGAAAAGTGAAAGTGAAGTCGCTCAGCTGTGTCCAACTTTTCATGACCCCATGGACTGCAGCCTTCCAGGCTCCTCCGTCCATGGGATTTTCCAGGCAAGAGTACTTGAGTGGGTTGCCATTGCCTTCTCCGTAATTCATGCTACACTTGATGTTATAAATATTTCACTGCAAGTGGTCTGAACTTCAGCCCAATGACTCCATTCACCTCTGTGAGTAAGCATAGTTTGCTTATATATGGCGTCTTTCTTTGAAAAAACTGGTAAATGGACATATCTCAATCATACCTATAAAATATAAAAAACTGGTAAATGGACATATCTCAATCATACCTATAAAATATAAAAATGACTTATTTTTTGGTCATTCTTACCAAAAAAGATACTAGAAGGCAAAATACAGGGGACCAGATATAGGTTATGGACATCCCCCCTCTTTCCCACCCCACAATCCCAGTTGAAACTTGATACTCCAAGCAACTAGTACCCATCCCACGTGGCACTTGGTTAGGATTTGTTGACTTCCTGACCCTGAACTGGTAGGCTGTCTCCTCCTTAGGAGATGGGAAAATTGGATTTAAATGACACTTTGCAACATTCTTTCCATTGACCTGCCCTCAGATATGTTAGTATTGAGCAGCAGTGGATAAAATTAGGTCTAAATTCCGGTTGGGATTAGTGAAGGTGCCTCCTGTCCAGTGAATATGGGCTCTGTTGTTTTTTAGGTAGTTTTTAGATGACCAGTGTTGCCATAAATCCGATCAGATTTTTTTTAATGTCTTTGGCAGAAATATTAATTCTGAAATCTCATTTTCATTTTGGCACAGCCAACCTTAACTTGAATATTCATCATATCCTATTTTCTGCTGGGAGATAAGCTTATAGATTACCTAGAATGTATTTAAAGCCTGGCATGAGCCAGTACAATCTTACTATATGGTAAATCATTTGCCATCTTATCGTTGTACTGACTAATACTTTGCTTTGAAAATCAGATACTTTTAAACCACCATAGAAATTTTATAGTTTTACTTATTCCTTTTAAGGCATTTCACTGAAATAATATTCAAAAGTTTTTAGTTAACTAAAATCCTCTACATCATTCATTTTCTTATTTCATGTAAACATGTAATGAGATCATTAAAATGGATTCTTAAATTGTTGCAAGGGCACTTTGCCTTTAAATTCAGATACTTTCCTGCTAAGAGTAGATTTTAATGGGATCCTTGGCTGTTTGAAATCCCTGATGGGGTATCACTTCTTAAAGTTTATTAAGCCAAGATGGGGCGGGGAGAGAGAGAGAGAGAGAAAGAGAGAGAGAGAGAGAGAGAGTGAGTGTGTGTGTGTGTGTGTGTGTGTTTTCCATGATCAAAGAGGAAGATTTATTCTGTATAGGCTTTTCCTCTGAGATTGAAAATCTGAATTTGACCTCTTTTTTTCTGTGATCTGTTTGCTTTTTGTTGTTATTCAGTCACTAAGTCATGTCTGACGCTTTGCAACCCCATGGACTACAGTACATTAGGCTTCCCTGTCCTTCACTATCTCCTGGAATTTACTCAGATTCATGTCCATTGAGTCGGTGATGCTATCTAAACTGTTTGCCTAAGATTGATAAGCTGTTTTGCCCCTTCTTCCCAGTGTCTCAGTTTCAGAAAGTGAGTCTAGGAAGTTGTAAGCCTCATCTGGGCCCTGGGGAGCATAAGATTTGGCTTGTTTCGAGCCCTGAGTGCTGTGCTCTTGCTGTGTGACCTTGGGTGATGCTGTTACTCTCTCTGCCTCATTTTCCCACCTACAAAGTAGAGTCAGTTACCAAGCCTGCCTCATGGGCTAGTTCTGAAATTCAACACAGATGTCTATGACAGTGTTTTGTAAATAGCAAAGCAAGAGACCACTGTGATGATTAAAGCTTTTAGGTAATTTATAGTCTCTTGGAAATGGCAACCCACTCTAGTATTCTTGCCTGGAAAAATCCCATGGATGGAGGAGCCTAGCAGGCTACAGCCCATGGGATCACAAAGAGTTGGACATGACTGAGCAACTAACATACTTTAGGGGAAAATCCTCAATTCTGCATATATAATAAAGAATTCCAATTTGATGTTTTATCCTATTTGTCATTTATAAATCTGCTAACTTAGTGTCTTAAAAGTTCTAAAAATAAACTGGTCAAATATTGTGGTAGAACTTTTCCAAGTAAACTAACTCAATTGGGCCAAATGAAAAATGTCAGGCAAATGTCACCTTTGGGTTTCAGGTGTTTTTCCAATTGAACATGAGTTACTTGGAATTTTTTTTGTCAGTGGCAGTATCAATCTGTCCTTTTTTAAAAAAATTTTTTATTCAAGTATAGTTGATTTACAATGTTGTGTTAGGTTCAGTTGTACAGCAGAGTGACTCAATTATCCATTCTTTTTCTGATTTCTTTCTCATATGTCATCAGAGAATATTGAGTAGAGTTCCCTGTGCTATACAGTAGTCTTTGTTGGATATCTGTCATATATAGTGGTGTGTGTATGTTAATTGCAAGCTTCTGATTTATCTCTGTCACCGAAGTTTCCCCTTTGGTAACTATGATTATTTTCAATATCTGTAAGTCTCTCTCTGTTTTGTAAATAAATTCACTTATTTTTAAAAATTAGATTCTACAAATGACTAATAACATATGATATTTGTCTTTGTCTGACTTACTTCACTTAGTATGATCATCTCTAGATCCATCTGTGTTGCTGCAAATGACATTACTTTGTTCTTTCTTATGGTCAGGTAATATTCTGTTATAATATGTACCACATCGTCTTTATCCATTAGTCTGTCAATGGACATTTAGATTGCTTTCATGGCTTGACTATTGTAAATAATGCTGCAGTAAGCATTAGTGTACATGTATCTTTTCGAATTATGGTTTTCTCTGGATATATGCCCAGGAGTGGGATTGTTGGTCATATATGGTAGTTCTATTTTTAGTATTTTAAGAAACTTCCATACTGTTCTCCATAGTAGCTGTACCAGTTTACATCCCCACCAACAGTGGGGGTGTAAGAGGGTTCTGTTTTCTCCACATCCTCTCCAGCATTTAGTGTGTGTAGATTTTTTTCGATGATGGCCTTTCTGACCAGTGAGAAATGATATCTCATTGTAGTTTCAATTTGCATTTCTCTGATTAGTGATGTTGAGCATCTTTTCATGTGCTTTTTGGCCATCTGTATGTCGTCTTTGGAGAAATGTCTATTTAGATCTTCTGTCCATTTTTTTTTTGATTGGGTTTATGTTTTTGACATAGAACTACACGAGCTATTTGTGTATTTTGGAGATTAATCACTTGTTGGTCACTTTGTTTGCAAATATTTTCTCTCATTCTGTGGTTGTCTTTTTGTCATGTTTATTATTTCCTTTGCTGTGCAGGAGCTTTTAAGTTTAATTAAGCCTCATTTGTTTATTTTTGTTTTTATTTTCATTACTCTGGGAGGTGGATCAAAAAAATTGCTGCAATTTATGTCAAAGTGTGTTCTGCCTGTTTTCCTCTAAGAGTTTTATAGTGTCTGGCCTTACATTTAGGTCTTTGATCCATTTTTAGTTTATTTTTGTGTATGATGTTAGAGAATGTTCTAATTTCATTCTTTCACATGTAGCTGTCCAATTTCCCCAGCACCATTTATTGAAGAGACTGTCTTTTCTGCATTGTATTTCTTGCCTCTTTTGTCATAGGTTAATTGACCATAGGTGCTTGGGTTTATTTCTGGGTTTTCTATCCCATTCTGTTGATCTATATTTGTGTTTTTGTGCCAGTACCATACTGTTTTGATGATTGTAGCTTTGTAGTATAGTCTGAAGTCAGGGAGTCATCTCCACTCTGTTTTTGTTTCTGAGGATTACTTTCGCTATTTGGGGTCTTTTGTATTTCCATACAAATTAGAAAACTTTTTTGTTCTAGCTTTGTGGAAAATGCCATTGGTAATTTGAAAGGGATTGCACTGAATCTGTACATTGCCTCAGACAGTATAGTCATTTTGACAATATTGATTCTTCCAATCAAAGAACACAGTATATTCTTACATCTGTTTGTGTCATCTTTGGTTTCTTTCATCAGCATCTTTAGAGTTTTTAGAGTACAGGTCTTTTGTCTCCTTTGGTAGGTTTATTCCTAGATATTGTATTCTTTTTGATGTGATGGTAAGTGGGATTGTTGTCTTAATTTCTCTTTCTGATCTTTTGTGGTTGGTGTCTGGAAATACAAGAGATTTCTGTGTGTTGATTTTGTATTGTGCAAACTTACTGAATTCATTGATGAGCTCTAGTTGTTTTCTGGTACCATCTTGAGGATTTTCTATGTGTAGTATCGTGGCATCTGCAAACAGTGACAGTTTTGCTTCCCCCCACCGATTTGGATTCCTTTTATTTCTTCTCTGATTGCCATGACTAGGACTTCCAAAACTGTGTTAAAGAAAAGTGGCAACAATGAACATCTTTGTCTTGTTCCTGATCTTAGAGGGAATGTTCTCAGTTTTTCGCCATCGAGAATGATGTTAGCAGTGGGTTTGTCATATGTGACCTTTATTATGTTGAGGTAAATTCCCTCTATACCCACTTTCTGGAGGGTTTTTGTCATAAATGGGTATTAAATTTTGTCAAAATCTTTTTATGTATCTAAAGAGGTGATCATATGGTTTTTATTCTTCAGTTTGTTAATATGTGGTATATCACACTGATTGATTTGTGCATATTGAAGAATCCTTGCAGATAAATCCTTTATCTCAGATAATTCCCTGAGATAAAGCTCCCTTGGTCATGTTGATCCTTTTAGCGTATTGTTGGATTTGATTTGCTAGTATTTTGTTGAGGATTTTTGTGTCTGTGTTCGTCAGTGATATAGGCCTGTAATTTTCTTTTCTTGTGTTATCTTTGTCTGGATTTTGGTATCAGGGTGATGGTGACCTCATAGAATGAGTTTGGGAGTTTTCCCATCTGCAATTTTTTGGATGAGTTTGAGAAGGATAGTGTTAACTTTTCTCTAAATGTTTGATGGAATTTGCATGTGAAGCCGTGTGATCCTGGACTTTTGTTTGTTGGCAAGTTTTTTAATCACTATTTCAATTTCAGTGCTTGTGATTGGTCTGTTAATATTTTCCATTTCTTTCTTGTTCAGTCTTAGAATATTGTATAAGAACTGATTCAAATGAATTCTTTTTAATGGCCGAGTAATACTCCATTGTGTATATGTACCACAGCTTTCTTATCCATTCATCTGCTGATGGACATCTAGGTTGTTTCCATGTCCTGGCTATTATAAACAGTGCTGCGATGAACATTGGGATACATGTGTCTCTTTCAATTCTGGTTTTATGCCCAGCAGTGGGATTGCTGGGTCATAAGGCAGTTCAATTTGCAATTTTTTAAGGAATCTCCACACTGTTCTCCATAGTGGCTGTACTAATTTGCATTCCCACCAACAGTGTAGGAGGGTTAACGCATGTAAGAATTAAAGATTTTAGAATTAAAAAAATAAAAAACTAAAAAGAAAAATATTGTATAAGAATCTGTGCATTTCTTCTAGATTTGTCATTTTGTTGACATGTAGTTGTTTGTAGTAGTCTCTTATGATCCTTTGTATTTCTGTGGTGTCAGTTGTAACTTCTCCTTTTTCATTTCTTTTTAAATTATTTTATTTTTAATATTTCTCTATTTGGCTGCATCAAGTCTTAGTTGCAGTGCATGGGCTCTCTAGTTGTGGTATACAGGCTCCAGAGCATGTGGGCTCAGTCATTCTGGTGTGTGGGCTTAGTCACTCTGCAGCCTGTGAGATCTTAGTTCCCTGACCAAGGATTGACCCTGTGTCCCCTGCAGTGCAAGGTGGATTCCTAATCACTGGAACACCAAGGAAGTCCCTTCATTTCTAACTTTATTGATTTGAGCCCTCCCTCTTTTTTTCTTGATCAATCTGGCTAAAGTTTTATCAATTTCATCTTCTTAAAGGGCCAGCTCTTAATGTTATTCATCTTTTCTGTTGTTTTCTATATCTGTTTTTCATTTATCTCTGTTCTGATCTTTATTATTTCTGTCCTTCTACTTTATTTGGGGTTTGTTTGTTCTTTAGGTGCTTTAGGTGTTGCTTTAGGTATAAGGTTAGGTTGTTTATTTGAGATTTTCTGGTTTCCTAATATAAGATTATATTGCTATAAAAGAGACACAGATGTAAAGAACAGACTTTTGGACTCTGTGGGAGAAGGCCAGGGTGGGATGATTTGAGAGAATAGCTTTGAAACATGTATATTACCGTATGTAAAGGAGATGACCAGTGCGAGTTTGATGCATGAAGCAGGGCACTCAAAGCTGCTGCCCTGAACCCAGAGGGATGGGGTGGGGAGGGAGGTGGGAGGGAGGTTCAGGATGAGGGGACACATGTGCACCCATGGCTGATTCATGTTGATGTATGGCAAAACCCACCACAATGTGTAAAGTAATTACCCTCCAATTAAAATAAATTTTTAAAAAAACTTCCCTCTTAGAACTGCTTTTCTTGCATCCCAAAGGTTTTGGACCGTCGTGTTTTTGTCGTCATTTGTCTCTACTTTTGGAATTCCTCTTTGATTTCTTCAGTGATCCATTGGCTGTTTAGTAGCATATTGTTTAGCCTCCACATGTTGTGGTTTATTTTAAAAAAAATTTTTTTTACAGATTTTTTCCTGTAATTGATTTCTAATTTCGTGGCATTGTGGTCAGAAAAGATGCTTGATATGATTTCAGTTTTCTTAAATTTATGGAAGCTTGATTTGTGGCCCGATATGTGATCTATCCTGCAAAATGTTCTATGTGCACTTGAGAAGAAAGTGTATTCTGTTGCTTTCAGATGAAATGTTCTGCAAATATCAAGTCCATCTAGCCTAATGTGTTACCTAAGGGCCGTGTTTCCTTATTGATATTCTGTCTGGATGATCTCTCTATTGATGAAAGTGGGGTGTTAAAGTCCACCACCGTTTTATTTTGTTACTGTTGATTTTATATGTTGAAGTGTTCATATACTGGGTGCATGAAGTGAAGTCGCTCAGTTGTGTCTGACTCTTTGTGACCCCGTGGACTGTAGCCTACCAGGCTCCTCCATCCATGGGATTTTCTAGGCAAGAGTACTGGAGTGGGTTGCCATTGCCTTCTTCATATATATTTACAATTGTTATATCTTCTTTTTTGATTGATCCCTTGATCATTATGCAGTTTTTGTCTCTTATAACATTCTTTATTTTTTTTTAATTTTTAACTTGAGTCATTCTAATAGGCTTATTGCCTCTTTTAAAGATTTTTTATTTATTTTATTTTTGGTGGTGCTGGGTCCTCATTGCAGTGCACATGGCTCTTTGTTGCTGTGCATGGGCTTTCTCCAGTTGCAGCCAGTGGCAGCTACTCTCAGTTGTGGCACATGGCCTCAGTTGCCCCATGACATGTGGAATCTTAGTTCCTAGACCAGGAATCAAACCCAAGTCCCCTGCGTTGGCAGGAGGATGCTTAGCCACTGGACCACCAGGCAAGTCCAGTATTCCTTATTTTAAAGTCTATTTTGTCTGATATGAGTATTGCTACTTGAGCTTTCTTTTGATTTTGATTTGCATGGAATACCTTTTTTGATCCCCTCATTTTCAGTCTGTATATATCCCTAGATCTGAAGTGGGTCTCTTATAGACAGCATATATACAGGTCTTGTTTGGTTTTTTCTTTTTATCCATTTAGCCAGTCTTTGACTTTCGGTTGGAGCATTTAGTCCATTTACATTTAAGGTAATTATCACTATGAATGTTCTTATTGCCGTTTTGTTAATTGTTTTGGATTTGTTTTTGAAGGTCTTTTTTCTTCCTTCCCTCTTCTGTTCTCTTGTGATGTGATGTCTGTCTTGAATGTTGTTTGGGTTGCTTTTCCTTCTGTGTGTATCTATTGTAGATTTTTGGTTTGTGCTTCCCATGAGGTTTTGATAGACAGTCTATATATATACAAGATTGTTTTAAGTTGCTGGTCTTTTAATTTCCAGTGCATTCCGAGATCCTGCATTTGTACTCTCTCTTCTCATGATTGCTGGTTTTGATGTCATATTAGTGTGTGAATGATTTTCTGCCTTTACTTTATCTTTGCATTTACTGGTGAGATTTCCCTCGTAATTTTCTTGATTCTCACTATGGCCTTTTCCTTTCCACCTAGAGAAGCTCTTTTAGGTTTTATTGTAAAGCTAGTTTGGTGGTGCTGAATTCTCTTAGCTTTTGCTTGTCTGTAAAATTTTTGATATTTCCATTGAATCTGAATGAGAGCCTTGCTGGGTATTCTTGGTTATAGATTTTTCCCTTTCATTACTTTAAATAAATCATGTCACTCTCTTCTGGCCTACAGATTTTCTGCTGAAAAATCAGCTGATAACCTCTTGGGAATTCCCTTGCATGTTATTTGTTGCTTTTAATATTTTTCTTTGTCTTTAATTTTTGTCAGTTCGATTAATATGTATCTTGCTGTGTTCCTCCTTGGGTTTATCTTGTATGGGACTCTCAACACTTGTTGGACTTGAGTGTTTCCTTTTTCATGTTCCTTTTCATTTTTGGCTATAATCTCCTTAAATATTTTCTCAGGCCCTTTCTCTATGTTTTCCCTTTCTGGGATTCCTATGATGTAATGTTAGTCCAGTTAATATTGTCCCAAAGGTCTCTGAGACTGTCCTCATTTTTTTCCATTATTTGTTCTGTTCTGTGGCAGTGATTTCCACCATTCTGTCTTTTAGCTCACTTATTTGTTCTTCTGCCTCAGTTATTTTGCTGTTGATTCCTTCTAGTGTGTTTTTCATTCCAGTTATTGCGTTGTTCATCTCTGTTCTTGAAATCTTCTAGCTCTTTATTAAACATCTCTTGTTAACTTCTCAGTCTGTACCTCCATTCTTTTCTGAGGTCTTGGATCATCTTTAGTATCATTAATCTAAATTTTTTTTCAGATAGGTTGCCTATCTCCACTTCATTTAGTTGTTCTTGTGGGTTTTTATCTTGTTCCTTCACCTGGAATACATTTCTCTGCCACCACGTTTTGTCTGACTTTCTGTATTTGTGGTCTCCTTTCTGCAGGCTGGAGGATTGTAGCTCTCTTGCTTCTGGTGTCTGCTCTCTGGTGGGTGAGGTCAATCCTGAGACTTGTGCATCCTTCCTGATAGGAGGGCCTGGTGCCTTCCCACTGGTGGGCGGAGCTGGGTCTTGTTCCTCTGGTGGGCAGGGCCATGTCAAGTTATGTGTTTAGAGGTGGCTCACAATTGCACTCATCTCACACGCTAGTAAAGTAATGCTCAAAATTCTCCAAGCCAGGCTTCAGCAATACGTGAACTGTGAAATTCCAGATGTTCAAGCTGGTTTTAGAAAAGGCAGAGGAACCAGAGATCAAATTGCCAACATCTGCTGGATCATCGAAAAAGCAAGAGAGTTCCAGAAAAACATCTATTTCTGCTTTATTGACTATGCCAAACCCTTTGACTGTGTGGATCACAATAAACTGGGGAAAGTCATGAAAGAGATGGGAATACAGACCACCTGACCTGCCTCTTGAGAAATCTGTGTGCAGGTCAGGAAGCAACAGTTAGAACTGGACATGGAACAACAGACTGGTTCCAAATAGGAAAAGGAGTTCGTCAAGGCTGTATATTGTCCCCCTGCTTATTTAACTTATATGCAGAGTACATCATGAGAAACGCTGGACTGGAAGAAACACAAGCTGGAATCAAGATTGCCAGGAGAAATATCAATAACCTCAGATATGCAGATGACACCACCCTTATGGCAGAAAGTGAAGAGAACTAGAAAGCCTCTTGATGAAAGTGAAAGAGGAGAGTGAAAAAGTTGGCTTAAAGCTCAACATTCAGAAAATGAAGATCATGGCATCTGGTCCCATCACTTCATGGGAAATAGATGGGGAAACAGTGGAAACAGTGTCAGACTTCATTTTGGGGGGCTCCAAAATCACTGCAGATGGTGACTGCAGCCATGAAATTAAAAGACGCTTACTCCTTGGAAGAAAAGTTATGACAGAGACGTTATTTTGCCGACTAAGGTCCATCTAGTCAAGGCTATGGTTTTTCCTCTGGTCATGTATGGATGTGAGAGTTGGACTGTGAAGAAAGCTGAGTGCCGAAGAATTGATGCTTTTGAACTGTGGTGTTGGAGAAGACTCTTGAGAGTCCCTTGGACTGCAAGGAGATCCAACCAGTCCATTCTGAAGGAGATCAGCCCTGGGATTTCTTTGGAAGGAATGATGCTAAAGCTGAAACTCCAGTACTTTGGCCACCTCATGCAAAGAGTTGACTCATTGGAAAAGACTCTGATGCTGGGAGGGATTGGAGGCAGGAGGAGAAGGGGATGACAGAGGATGAGATGGCTGCATGGCATCACGGACTCGATGGACGTGAGTCTGAGTGAACTCCGGGAGTTGGTGATGGACAGGGAGGCCTGGCGTGCTGCGATTCACGGGGTTGCAAAGAGTCGGACACAACTGAGCGACTGAACTGAACTGAACAGAATTGAGCTCAGTATGGCTTTAGGCTCCCTGTCTGCTGTTGGGGCCAGAGGGTTAGGAGGGCTGTGTTCTATCCTGCTGGTTGTTTGCCCTGAGGCATTCCAGCACCGGAACTTGTAGGCTATTGGGTAGGCCCCATCTTGTTGCCAAAATGTGGACCTCCAGGAGAGCTCACACTGGTCAGTGTTCTCTGGGGCCTCTGCCATCAGTGTCCTTGCCCCTGCCCTCACCACCCCCAGTCTCCTCAGAAGACCCTCTAAGACTTGCAGGTCGGTCCTATGCAGTTACTGCTTTTCCCTGGGTCCCAATATGTAGGAAACCTTGTGTGTGCCCCCCAAATGTGGAGTCTGTTTCCCCCATCCTGTGGAGTGCCTGCACTCAAGCCCTGCTGGCCTTCAGAGTCATGTGCTCTGGAGGTTCCTCCTTCCAGTGCCAGAACCCCAGGTTGGGGAGCTGATGTGGGACTTGGGACTCTCAAACGAACAGGAGGAATTCTGCAATATGATTTCTTTCAAGTTTGTGGGTCTCTCATCTGGTGGGAATGGGATTTGATTGTAGTGAAAGTGGCCTTCCTACCATCTCATTGTAGCTGCTTCTTTGTCTTTGAATGTTTAAAAAAAAAAAGTTTTTTGGTAGGCTCCAGTCTTTTTTGTTGCTGCTTGTTCAGCAATTAGTGATTTTGGTATTTTCACGAGAGGAGGTGAGTTCAACTGCTGCTACTCCACCTTCTTTTCTGGAGTCAAGGGGCTGCCTTTGGTTTGGGTGCTTGCTGCCTCTCACCCCAGTGTTTTCTGGTCATAATCCCCTTTATACAGGGTGCACAGGTACGGCAGCCCTGGCTTACTTCTGGGATCGGGAAATGCTCAGAGTGTTGTTGCAAAGGATGACACGAAACTGTCTTGTTCATTTTCCATCAAGCATGTCTTTGTTTCTACCCTTTTTCCCTTAGTAGTTCACTATGTAAAAGCTTTGCTGAGCCATGCCTCTTGAAAAGGATTTCCTTTCTGCAATAGCATGACAAAGTCTCATGCTGTCCTGCCGTCCTGGAATGTGTCCCGTGTCCTGTGTTCCCCTCCTGAGTCACCCAGTAGCCATTGTGCTTCATTCTGCCCTGTTTTAAGGAGGCACTGAGAAAAGTCTCCATTTCAACCCTTGGTGGAGCCCCAGACAAGCTCCTTAGTGGAGATGGTGAGGCCACTGTGCAGGTCTTAGCACACAACATTGACAGGGCATGTTCCTCTCAAGTTTAAGTTTAATCAAGATTCAAGTTTAATCTGCTTAGCAACAAGCTGCTCTACCAAGTTGCAGCTTTCCTATGAAAATGGCCTGCATGATTTGGAGCTGATGTCCTTCATTCACCTCTGCTCTGCCCCTTCCCACTCTCGTTTGCTTCCTTTCCTTTAATTGCAGAACTTCCCATGGTCCTAGAATTAGCATCTGTGTTGCCACTTCTTAATAACATCACTGGGAAACACATTCTTTATCATTTGAATAGGTAATAGAGTCCAGGGGAAAATCATATAGGCAAAATGTCTAGTTAATTCCACTGCAGTGTGGTTTTTGAGCAGATGTCTGTGGGGGGGCAGACATCCATTTGAGATAAATTAACCAGGTTGGGTTGTAAAAGTGTTTCCTTGGCATATGCATTTGTCCTTTCTTGAGCAGGAACCTCTAAAGGGTTAATTTAGATATGATAGTCCGCTGTTTAAGCCATTCGTGATATTTTAAAAAAATAGACTTTAAAGTGTTTGGGGATGAAATTATATGCTCTGAGAGATTTGCTTCAAAATAATATGAAAGGGGTGGTGTGGATGGCAGTTGAGATGAAATAAGGGTGGTTGTATTGATAATTGTTAAGGGTGGTGAGGGGTACAGGGGTTTCATTATGTTATTCTGAACTTTTACATACAGACACACATATATTTTAAATTTTCCATAATAAAACAAACAAAAACACCCTACTGTAGGTTTCCCATTGTCTCAAGCTAATGTCCAGCCCTCTTTAACATGCCCTTCAGACCCTGCTTGACACCTACTAACCTTTCCAAGTTCCTCTTCTCAAAGTGTTCTGGGCCCATAAAATGATTTGTAGTGGCCCCAACATCTATATCCCACCTGACCTCTGACCTTTGCACTTGCTAGCCTCTCTTCCTATGACACTTTTTCCTTCCCTTTCCATCCCCACATCCTCATCCCAACTTGCCTGCCTCTTCTGCACCTTCAGGTCCCAGACAGCACACATCCTTTCAGCCTTCCCTGATCACCCTCCACCTGAGTGTGGGTTCAGTCCCCCAGGGGTGTCGCTGGTCCCCTCACTTTAGCCTTCTTTACCCTGATTCTAATCACTGCTTCCTTCCCATCACCCCTGTTGTATTAAACATGGTTTTGAGAAGAGGGATTATGCCTTGTTCACACTTCTGTCCCTGGCACCAAACACAATGCCTGGCATTTATATAGCAGGCAACCCATAATTTAGAGAATAAAAGGCCCACCCGAGGCTTACCGATGCTCGATCTCAGATCTCCCAGAGCCAGGGGTACCTGGTGCTGAGGCGGCTTCTCTCTGCCTTTTTGTTTCTTCATGCCCCTGCTCACCTCACCTCTGTTCTGTTTCATTGGGATTTGCAGTGACTTCCTGTGAGTCACAGCAGCACAAGCCTAAGTTTGGACATTATTTCCCCAAGTTTCTGCTGCACAGAGTGGGGAAGTCCAGTCGAACTTGGAGCTCTTGATACTGTCTGGAAAATGACTAGGTTTGAAATGGTGACCAATGCTGCTAGGCAAATTTTACTCTTTAAAAAATTTTTAAATTTATTTTTTAATTAAAGGATAATTGCTTTACAAAATTGTGTTGATTTCTGCCAAATAGTGTACTGATGTGCCATGTTGCTCCTCTGTTTTGATTGAAGTCTCTCTAGTTCACAACTCGTGGGGCATGTGATCTGTGTTGTCTATTATCTAGTTGATGGTAACATGGGAACTGGAAGCATGGTGCAGGAATGGTCATTACAACAGTTGGGAATAGGAAAAGAAACATTGAATAAAATGTCTGTAGACAGGGTAGCTAGTGAGATTGCCATCTAGTTATCATAGATGCTAAAGTGAAAATGTGTAAACTTAAAGCTAGACATATAGCTTGGTTGTTTTACACCAAAATCCAGCAAGTCAAAGAATATATATGGTGTAATACTACTTATATAAAGTTCAAAAACATGCAAAAATTAAACAATATACTGTTTAGGAATTCATAACTATAATAATCTATGCATATGTATATGCAGAGAACTGAAAAGTGCAGCAGTCAGGATAGAGACACTCTCCAGGCAGGAGGGAGAGATGTGATTAGGGGAGGCACATGGAGCTCTGACAGTACAGATAACACTTTGTGTCTTGGGCTGCATGCCGGTTGCATGGTTTTTCATTTCATTACACTTAATACTTTGTATATAAGCTAAATATATTCTTTGAATATGATAAATTTCTTAATAGAAATAACATTTAAAATAAATTCACAAGCAGTTTTTAAGTGATACTATATTTTCAGCACTTTGAATAAGGAAGAGAGTTTCAGTTTTGGGTGTTTATTCCTGTTGCTTTTCCTCCACAGTTCATGGTGGTAATTTTAATCAAATCATTCCTTATTTTGGACTAATGGTAGAATACAGATTGCAGCAGCTCACCATTGGTGATCATCAGGAAATAGAAAGTAGATCACCTCTCTCTCTGCTGACCTTGTCTCCTTGTTCATTGTAGATGTTGCTGTGGTGGACATGAGCGATGTCTCCAGACAGCCTTCACTCTTCTACCATCTTGGAGTCCGTGAGAGCTTCGATATGGCCAATAACGTGATCCTGTATCACGACACCGATGCTGACACGGCTCTTTCTTTGAAGGTAAAGAGTATTGTTCACCTTCTCCTAAATACTTCATTTTGAGAAAGCAGTACTGTGAATACTGTGTGCTCAGTTGAAATGAACATGTAGCAGATGAGGTTGGAGAAAAACAATAAAGATTTCTTTGTGCGATTACTTCCTCCCCCCCCCACCCAAATTCTAGCTCATGCAGATAACTTCCTGGCTACTGTGTGAGCATATGTGCTATTGATGTGTGTTTGCAGGCAATTTGAGTGTGTCTGAGCTCATTAGGAAAGTGAAGGCAAAAACTCCTGATGGTTTCCACTGAAGCAAACACAGCCTTTGGAATCCTATATTGGGCAATTTGATCCAAACGTATGCATTCTAAAAAATTTCAACTTGGACGGCAATAGGAAAATGTTTAACGTTTACCAAAATGGGTAGGAACTTTTAGGATCGCAGATGTAATCAATGTTTAATCTGTTATTTTCTCCCCAGTTTAAATCCAAGCAAAACTGAAAACTTGTGTGTTCATGGGTAACTCAGTAATTATTGAGAAGTTTTTTAACGTATTTTTGAAAATTTGATACAAACTTTTTAGAATAGCAGTACTTTTTTTCTTAAAGAAAAAAAAAAAAGTTCCTGTTTGTAAAATCTGAAGGTTGAATGTGAGTTATTATAAAATTTAGCTAATGCTAATATGTTTAGATGGTTAAATAGCATTACCAACTCAATGGGCATGAATTTGAGCAAACTTCAGGAGATAGTGGAGGACGAAGGAGCCTGGCGGGCAACAGTCCATGGGATCACGAAAAGTCGGACACAACTTAGCAACTGAACGATAATATTGTTTAACATCTTAACATCAGTCAGGAAATCCTGGTCTATGTTAAGTCATTTCAGGAATAAAAGATTAGTTTGTTTACAGCAGTGTTACTCAACCTTGACTGCACTTCAGAATCATTTGGGGAGTAAATGTCCCAGTACCAAGGCCACACCAAGACCAATTATGTCACAGTCTCTAGGGGATTTTTTTACCCCCAAAATGTGCATCCAGGAGTGAGAACCAGTGGTTCAGCCTTTACCTTCACAGACATCATTTCTAAATGTCCAGCTCCCTTAGCATTAAAAATCACTAGTATATAAATGACATGGTTTTGTGATGGCAAATTGGACGTTTTTGTTTGTGTTTCTTAAGGTTGAATATTAACCAGATATGTGTGGGTTCTGTAATAATTTGGAATTATTCCTAGTAGAAATATTACCTGTCTCAGATGTGTGACCTGTATGTGTTATATATCACATACGCCTGACACAGGATGTCCTCTGGCATCCTAGCACAGTACTGTATTTTAAGAGTCATTCGTGTGACAGTGGAAGAGGAAACTGTTTTGTTGTTACGCTTTACATTGTAAAATAGTTTCCCAAAAGGCTATAAACCAATCTAAATTACTTTCGGTATTTACATTTCTTTTCTTTACTGATTTTAACTAAAGTAGTTACGCTTAGCAATATTTAGAATTAGAAAATGTGAAAGGGTGGCTAATATTAAGCTGTATTTTGATGAAAAACATGACATGAAATCTGAGTGTATCATATTTTCCCCAATTCAATCCTTTTTTTCCTCTTTTGTGCCTTAGTGAACTCCTCTGGAAAGTCCCATGACCTAGATAAGTTTTAATTTTTAATGATACAGAAAAATACTTCCTAAAATGGAAATGAGTACTCAAAGTGATCTGCACTTGTCAGAAAATAGAAATCTCAGAACACACAAAACACATTTTACAGGACAGCTATTTAATTCTGTTTTCTTTTGTCAGCAAATGGCTTGCAGCATATAAATGAAGCACAGCTGAGGGCTGCATAACGGTGATGCTAACTTAACTGAAACGATTGTCATCAAATTTGAGTGTGAAAATTCCTATTGGGAAAATATGTAAATAAAATGCCTACAGTGCGGTGTCAGGAGTTCTTTCAGCAACACCTCTTCTGTCGGAAGGCTGACTGGGGGCGGGAGGGTGACCTGCAGCCTTCACATTGATGACACGAATGGTTCCAGACCAGAGGACACAGTGGGCCACCCATGCACTTTGTTGCTGTCCCCGAGGAGGCAAGGTGCAGGGAATTCAGAGCCCTGAACTTAAATCTCAAAAGAGCTGGACAGAAGTATAGCCACTGCTACAGGAAAATCCTTATAACCATATATGTCCCCAGGAGTTCCAAAGCTAACAAATCATGGTAAATTTTCCTTAGAACATGAATTTTACACATCTTGGAGCTCCATTCTATTTGAAGCTTTTTATGGGGGGCCGGGGGAGGTCTGAAATGAATAACTCTTGCTCTAAAGTGGGTTTCAAATGATGGCATGGGGACAAAGTGCTTTGGGAAATTAACTGTTCTGGAAAAAAGCTACATTGATCCTATCTTTTCTTTGCAGGATATGGTAACTCAGAAAAACACAGTAAGTATTGTATTTTCAGATTTTTAACTTTGTGAATGTGAACATGTAAAATGCTTGCCTGGGTTTATCTCTGGGCTTTCTACCCTGTTTCATTGATCTACATTTCTTTTTGGGTGTGTGCCTGTATCATACTGTCTTGACGTCTGTAGCTTTGTATTATATAATCTGAAGTCAGGGAGCCTGATTCCTTCAGCTAGATTTTTCTTTCTCAAGATTGTTTTGGCTACTTGGGATCTTTTTTGCTTCCATACAAATTGTAAAATTTATTGTTCTAGTTCTGTGAAAAAATACCATTTGTAGTTTAACAGGGATTGCATTTAATCTATAGATTGCTTTGGATAGTATAGTCATTTTCACAATATTGGTTCTTCCAATTCAAGAACATGGTGTCTCTCTCCATCTGTTTGTGTTATCTTTGATTTCTTTCATCAGTGTCTTATAGTTCACAGAGTAGAGATCTTTTCCCTTCTTAGGTAGATTTTTTTTCTTGGTATTTTCTTCTTTTTATTGTGATACTAAGTGGGATAGTTTCCTTAATCTGTCTTTCTGATTTTTTGTTGTTAGTGTATAGGAATGCAACAGATTTCTGTATGTTAATTTTGTATTCTGTAACAATACCAAATTCATTGATGAGCTCTAGTAGTTTTCTGGTAGCATCCTTAGGGTTTTCTATATGTAGTATTATGTCATCTGCAAACAGTAACAGTTTTACTTCTTTTCCAATTGAATTCCTTTTATTTCTCTTTCTTTGTGGATTGCTGTGGCTAGGACTGTATCTATTGGTTGTATTTCTCAGGGGGACAGCTGGAACCCCCTCCTCCTCAAGCTGCCAACTGGTTCATCCCCACTCAGCCTCCCAGCTCTGTCTCTGAATAACTTTTGTCCATCACTCCATCCCGGAACCCAGTCCTCAGTGCCCTCATGGGTAAAATGAAAAGGTTGAACTCAGTCATTTCATTCATAGATAACTTCCAGCACTCATTGTCTGCGTCCCATATTTGTTGTACAAGTGAAAAGACAGGACTTGGATTTAATACACGGAATATCTAGGAAACAGTTATTTCTTAAAGCAAGAATTGCATTAAGGCCAGGTACAAGGAACACAACTCTTTCGCATCTTGACCGTTGGTTGTGTCAGATCCTAGAAACCTTTTTGTTCTTCAGGAAACTTAGCAACATTCTGTTACCATTCCCCTATATAGTCTCCCTTTTGGTACATTCTCCCTTGTCTATAAACACCTAGGAATTCCTTCACATTCCTGGTAATTCTAATTAGACCGTAGCATCATTCTCCCTAGGTTTTTGTTTGTTTTGCTATTTTGTTTTAGGAACAAACTGATTCTAAAGGATTTGGCAACAACTGTCTCTGCTATGTTTGACATTACTTTAGAATTTGGTGCCCAGTCCTGGTTGTCATGCTTGATGGGGTGTGAAATTTTAGAGCATTCAGGAGAACAACATAAAGGACCCGAAGTGACTGGAAGGGTTGAAAATAGCACCTAAAAGGAAAAGTTGAAGGGAGACAAATCTCAAGAGGTATGGTTCATGGTCTTTTTCAAAGGTTACCCCTTTTCATGAAGCTGGGAGGCAGTTATTTCTACTCCAGATGGCATGGAACTAGGGCAAATGGAAAAAAAGTTGGGATCAGCAGAATGGACATCTCACAGTAATGGTGATTAAACACTGAAATAGAATGTCAAAGTAAATCAGCTGACTTTTATGAAGAGTTTGTTCACTGGTCCCCTCCATATGGATGAGGGTAGTGCTGCCTGAAAGCAGAGGTATGGTTTGTATGACACCAGAGGTTTGGAGAGAGAATCTGATGACGCTGTGGGACTGTGATAAATGGACAGCTTTAACAGAGAGAGATACAACATAGTCGTGGTTGGTGAATTATAAAGTCAGGTACAGATTAAATGCCCCACAGTGAACATGGAGCTGGGTGCTTGAAGTGATTTATGAATGTATGAAAACCAAGATGCTTTGAGATGTCTGTCTTCAGGGAGTATTTCATGTGTTTAGAATTGTGCCTGATGATGTATGGGACTTGGCTTCACATGATAGAGGGATAGTGTATTTAGTAAGGGTTCTCTAGAGAAACAGAACTAATAGGAGATAGAGACATTTATTATGAGGGTGCCTGGGAAAGCCAGTCATGTAATTCAGTTTAAGTCCAAAGGCCTGGGAAGCCAATGAGGGTAGATCAGAGAAGATGATATGAGTGTCCCACACCAAGCAGTTTGGCAGGCAAAAGAGGCCGAATTCCGCCTGCCTCTGCCTTTTGTCCTGGTTAGGCCTCAGCGAATTGGAGGATGCCCACCCACAGCAGGGAGGGCAGTCTACTTGACTGAGTCCACTGACCCAAATGCTAATCACATTCAGAGACACCCTCCCAGACACGTGCAAAAATAATGTTTAATCTGAGCACCATGTGGCTGGTCCAGTTGACAGATAAAATTGGCCATCACAGATAGCTTACATTTGCTCCTGTTTCTGGGAGCAGTTGCTTTGCAGGAATGCAAAGGATGGGAAGCCAATCTGTAGTCTTCAGCCTGGACCAGACCTGCAGCCCTTCTGGGCTCTTCTGGTCTTTGGAAACATAGTATCACCTTTCGTGCTCACCTCTTTTTCAGATGATGCTCATAGTCTTGTCTTCCAGGTTTGTTTTTTAACTCTTGATTTAGGTATAATTAACATACTGTAAAATTTACCTGTGTGCACAACATCCAGTGGCTTTTAAGAGTTGTGCAGCCATCACCACAGTCCAGTTTTAGAGCATTTCCATCACCCTGCAATATACTTGTTTTCAGACAACCCTTATTCCTATCCCAGCCCCAAGCCACTAATTTGCTTTATGTGTTACAGATTTATCTTTTCAGGACTTTTCATAGAAATGGAAGGATACAATAATGTGGTCTTTTGCATCTAGTTTCTCTCACTTGGCATGATATTTGTGAGGTTCATCCATGATGTAGCATGTATCAGTGGTTCCTTTTTATTGCTGAAGAGTATTTATTGTATGGATATTCCATGTATTTATAGCAATTATATTCTTCGATTGATGGACTTTTGGATTGTCTCCACTTTTTAGTTATTTTTCATAGTGTTGCTATAAACGTTCTGGTGTTTGTGTTGGAAATATGTCTTCATTCCTCTTGTGTAGATACCTGGGAATGGAATTGCTGGATCATATAGTAAATATATGTTTAAGTTTGTAAGAAACTATCAAAATAATGTCCAGGGTGGGTGTACCATTTTACATTTCCTTCACCAATGAGAGATCTAGCTTCTTCACATCTTCATCAATACTTGGTATGATCTGTCTTTTTATTATATCCATTTTAGTATGAAGTGGTATCTCATTGTGGTTTTGTATTTCCCTAGTGAGTCATGATGTTGAGCATCTTCTCATGAGCTTATTAGCCATTCATAGTCTTTTTTTGGTGAAATGTCTATTCAAATGTTTTGCTTATTTTTAGTTGGATTTTTTGTCTTATTATGGAGCTGTTAGAGTTCTTTGTGATTCTGGATGCAAGGCCCTTTTCAGAGACCTCATCACTTATTTTATGCCTCATGCTTTTGGTGTTGTATCTGAGAATGCTTAGCCTAACCCAAGGTCACAAAGAATTACTTCTATGTTTCCTTTTAAAGTTTTATAGTTCTGGCTCTTAAATTTATTCCTCTGACCCATTTTGACTTAATTTTTCTGTCTGGTGTGAGGTCGGGATCCAACTTCTTTCTTTTACATGTGGCTATCCAGTGAAAGCTAGAGGAGGTGATGGAATTCCAGTTGAGCTATTTCAAATTCTGGAAGATGATACAGTGAAAGTGCTGCACTCAATATGCCAGCAAATTTGGAAAACTCAGCTGTGGCCACAGGACTGGAAAAGGTCAGTTTTCATTCCAGTCCCAAAGAAAGGCACTGCCAAAGAATGCTCAAACTACCGCACAATTGCACTCATCTCACACGCTAGTAAAGTAATGCTCAAAATTCTCCAAGCCAGGCTTCAGCAATACTTGAACCGTGAACTCCCTGATGTTCAAGCTGGTTTTAGAAAAGGCAGAGGAACCAGAGATCAAATTGCCACATTTGCTGGATCATCGAAAAAGCAAGAGAGTTCCAGAAAAACATCTATTTCTGCTTTATTGACTATGCCAAAGCCTTTGACTGTGTGGATCACAATAAACTGTGGAAAATTCTGAAAGAGATGGGAATACAGACCACCTGACCTGCCTCTTGAGAAACCTATATGCAGGTCAGGAAGCAACAGTTAGAACTGGACATGGAACAACAGACTGTTTCCAAATAGGAAAAGGAGTACATCAAGGCTGTATATTGTCCCCCTGTTTATTTAACTTATATGCAGAGTACATCATGAGAAATGCTGGACTGGAAGAAGCACAAGCTGGAATCAAGATTGCCAGGAGAAATATCAATAACCTCAGGTATGCAGATGACACCACCCTTATGGCAGAAAGTGAAGAGAACTAGAAAGCCTCTTGATGAAAGTGAAAGAGGAGAGTGAAAAAGTTGGCTTAAAGCTCAACATTCAGAAAATGAAGATCATGGCATCCCATCACTTCATGGGAAATAGATGGGGAAACAGTGGAAACAGTGTCAGACTTCATTTTGGGGGGCTCCAAAATCACTGCAGATGGTGACTGCAGCCATGAAATTAAAAGACGCTTCCTCCTTGGAAGGAAAGTTATGACCAACCTAGAGAGCATATTCAAAAGCAGAGACATTACTTTGCCAACAAAGGTCCATCTAGTCAAGGCTATGGTTTTTCCTGTGGTCATGTATGGATGTGAGAGTTGGACTGTGAAGAAAGCTGAGCGCCTAAGAATTGATGCTTTTGAACTGTGATGTTGGAGAAGACTCTTGAGAGTCCCTTGGACTGCAAGGAGATCCAACCAGTCCATTCTAAAGGAGATCAGTCCTGGGTGTTGTTTGGAAGGACTAATGCTGAAGCTGAAAGTCCAATACTTTGGCCACCTCATGCGAAGAGTTGACTCATTGGAAAAGTCTCTGATGCTGGGAGGGATTGAGGGCAGGAGGAGAAGGGGATGACACAGGATGAGATGGCTGGATGGCATTACCAACTCGATGGACATGAGTTTGGGTGAACTACGGGAGATGGTGATGGACAGGGAGGCCTGGCATGCTACGATTCATGGGGTCACAAAGAGTCAGACACGACTGAGCGACTGAACTGAACTGAACTGATCCAGTTGTCCTGGTACCATTTCTTAAAAAGATGATTCCTTCCCCATTAAATTTTCTTGGCACCTTTGTCAGAATCAACTGACCACAAATTTAAGAGTTCGTTTCCAGACTTGAAATTCTGTTCCATGTACCTGTATGTTTACCCTTATGTCAGTTCCATGCTGTTTTGACTACTGTAACATTATAGTACTTTTTAAAATCAGGAAATCTGTCTTTATTCTTCTTTTCAACACTCTTTTGGCCATTTGAGGTCACTTGCAATTCCATGTAAATTTAAGAATCAACTTTTTCATTTCTACAAAAAAGACCATTGAAATTTTGAAAGGGGTTGCATTGTATCTGTTTATCGCTTAGATGGTATTGATATCTTAATAATATTGTTTTCCAATCCAAAAACACAGAATGTCTTTCTGTTTATTGAGGGCTCCTTTAATTTCTTTCCGCAGTGTTTTATAGCTTTCTGTGTACAAGTCTTCTACCTTCTCAGTTAAATTTATTCCTAGATATTTTCTTCTTCTGGATATTCTTGTAAAGGAAATTTTCTTAATTTCCTTTGCAAGATTTATTTTTAAAGATATTTTCCATAGAAATCTGTAACACATCTTATTTTGCTTCATAATTCAATATTTGGGTTAAAATGTAATTCAGTTTTTGATCAGAATTCCATAAAAGTGACTTCATATATTATTTTGATCCATTTTCATTCTTAGAGGCTATTTTCTGGTACTTAGTGATAACAAAGATAGCCCCTTTCAGCATTTTATCACTTCAGAAGACTTGTTGATATGATGAGAGATCAAAAGCGAGAGTGAAATTATAGCCTTTATGAAAACAAGAGTGAAAGTATAGCCAACCCCAAGACTCCTTTATCTAGTAAACCTTGGAACTTCCTGGTAGTCTGTTATTGTTGTACATAGTCCACAGGTATTCTTTGTTTTAATTTTCCTTTGTAAAAATAACTATACCTTCAAAGATACGTTATATTTTGTGGGTTGATTCTCCCCAGGAAGTAAACTGTGAGACTGAGTTCAGTGAACAGGGAATTTATTGAGGAGTGCCCTTGGGATCACCTGTGAGGGAGAGGAGGGCAGGAAGCAGGATTGGGCAGAAAGAGAAATCCCGCTGGGATGCAGGCCCAGTGGAAGCCTTGCCTGACCTCCGTGGGGAGCTGGAGTTTCCAAGTAGTTCTGAGTTGTGATGATGTGGTAAGGCCTTTATACTCCTACATCCGTCCCTCACTGGAAGGAGAATGATACTGGGTGTGAGGTGCTCTCCGCACCTGAGGCAGTTCCAGAAGGGACTGGCAGCAGGGCTGAGAGCTGCAGTGTTCTCAGTAGCTAGGACAATACATCTTTCCTTGAAAAGGGGAGTCTGGGTGTGCACCTGAGTGTCTGCTGCATTGTAATCATTTCATTTGAGAAATATATGAATCATATGTACCCTAAGACTAAGGCATGTACCTCGAAGGCAGAGATGCACAGAAATGATGTTTTCTTTTGAATTGGTGGATGATTATTCAGAAGCTGTATGTAGCCTCAGCAGAGAGGAAACATGGGGACATAAACCTTCCTTGACCCTCAGGAAAATGACCAGGAGAAGATGAGGTGTTCCACCCAGTACGTGGAGAAAAGATAGTTCAAAGTAAACCGGACCTTACTTTCATTTGTCATGTCCTAAAGCCAGAGTTGAGAGCTGGTCCTTTAAAAGCAGAGTTAAATTTCCGAGCTAGGATCATGTTATTAAAAAAGTAATCTGGTTCTTGACCTCTGGACTAGGTGATTATTTTCTTTTCTGGAAATTCAGTGAGATTTAAAAGACATTCATTGTTCCCATCAAAATAGTTATCTCTATGATGGCGATAAATTGGAAATTCTTTGAGAAACAGACATTGGTAGTATTGGGGGTATTGCCTGTGGTACTGCAAGTCTTGTACCTGGCTTGTAAGCTCACTGAGGCCTCAAGTTTCGAGTAACAGAATTTCTCCTAGTCTTTCTTGCCTTCCTCATTCCTTCAGTTTGCTTTGGCTTGGGATCCAAGATTATCAAGGATGATGTAGATTGCTTAGGGACACTGTGGTAAAAAGCAAATAAATTTCTTTTCTCCTTTCTGCATCCTTTGGGTTTCCTGAGTTCAGAGTCAGAATTCTACCATTTCTGTTAGTGAAGACTCGATTTCAAATAAGAAGGCTAATTGTCATAGTAGATGGAGAGGGAGGATTTTATTCATTGAATGTGATTTATGTAAAAAAAATCTCTGCCATTTGAATATTTATTTCATTTGTGTAGCTATTTTGTATTTTCACCTCATCTTAAGTTCTCCCTTCAAGTCTTTTTGTCTTTTTTTCCCCTTCATGCCTGTGGTTGTGTTCTCTTTTAAATTGAAGTACTCTGGAAAAAAATAAATTGCAGGACTCTGGAGGTGTGAACCAAAAAAACTTTTCTCTGTATCTCTTGAATATGACAGGAATAGTGTCACATGTCACAGGGCCAATGTCAGAACCAAAACAGAAATATTTAATTCTGCCTACCAGCTGAATGAGTCTTTAGTGTGCCATTTGTTGTTGTTGAGTCATTCAGTTGTGTCCGACTCTTTGCTAGTTGGACTGCAGCATGCCAGTGTCCCATGACACCCATTTATTTTCTTGAAGATGTAATTCACATACCATAAACTACACCATTCACCCATCTGTTAGTGTTGGGCACTTGGTTTTGTATATCACGTCTATCTTGATATAAGAGTGTTTCAGGATTAAGCAGGATTGGCAGTTAGTGGCAGCAAGCCTACAGAAAGGGAGAGGGAGGACTTGAGATTTGCCTGGCTCTGTGGTCATCTGTGGGCCAGTTGGTTAACCTTGCTGGGAATCAGTTTCCTCCCGTATGAAATGAGATGATTATTAATAAAGTGATCACTGCCATTTGTGCCAGCTCTGAAATAATTCTCTGATTTTATGATAGCCATTCTGTTATTTGAACAAAGCAGATGGACTGTTGGAATAGCTCAGTTGGTGCTACATGGCGTGTTTCCAGCAGGGATGTCTTCATTCACCTTTCAGTGGCACAGTAGTCTGATTATCCAATTGAAATTGTTACTTAGCTTCTGTATTTTCCTCTTATGACCAGATAAATATAGAAAGCTAGCAATGTACATAGAATGCTGTTTGCATTGATCTTAAAAAAAAAAAAACTGCATTTCCCTGATGTGCATGTGTGCTGATTTTAAAAATCCTCCTTTAACTGACTAGACAAAGAATTATACCTTATTATCATTTTTTAGAGCAGTGCTTGATTTAGGTTTTCTTCCTTAATAAGTTGACTTTGTCACACGTATGGTTATGTTAAATAATTTTTAATTGTCTTAAGTTTGCTCAATTTCTCCCTAAATTTTCTTGGGAACAATTCTCTGTGCTTTTTGAATTCCAGTTTTCACCAAGGGTTTGCAGCCCTTTTCTATTACAAGAGTTAAACTCCAGAGTGGCACATTTTCCTAGCAATCAAGATATGCATTCTCCCGTAAGTGCTTGGAAATCAGCTTATCGTGGGTAGTATTAAACCTCCTTCCATTTGCCTTAGATCTTCCCCTCTTCTTTTGACTAAACATGTATTTAATCGTTATTTTAGAAATGTTCCCTGGAAGGTCAAGCTTAAAGTCTCATGTTGAAGTTGGTTGGGATAAATTCTTACACATTTTTTTTGCTCCAAAGAATTAGTTTATAAAAAATAATAATAATAATAAGCTTGTGCTATTACTGAACAACTTTGTGACCTGGTATTGTTGTTCAGTTGCTAAGTTGTGTCCAACTCTTTGCAACCCCATGGACTGCAGCCTGCCAGGCTTCTCTGTCCTCCGCTATCTCCTGAAGTTTGCACAAACTCAGAGTCGTTGATGCTATCTAACCATCTCATCCTCTGCCGCCCCCTTCTCCTTTTGCCTTAAATCTTTCCCAGCATTGGGGTCTTTTCCAATGAGTTGGCTCTTCGCATTGGATGGCCAAAGTATTGAGTTTTAGCATCAATCCTTCCAATACATATTCAGGGTTGATTTCCTTTAGGATTGACTTGTTTGATCTCCTTGCTGGCCATGGGACTCTCAAGAGCCTTCTCCAGCAACACAGTTAGAAAGAGCTGCTGCTGAAAAGTGAAAGTTAGTCTGTCAGTTGTGTTTGACTCTATGCAACACCATGGACTGTAGCCTGCCAGGCTCCTCTGTCCATGAAATTCTCCAGGCTGCTTGCCATAAATAAAAAATAAGTGTTAGTGTAGTGAGGCCCCTTTACTTGTGTTATTGTGCTGGCCTTCTTGCATAGGGCGCCTTGCACAGGGCTCAGAGGAGCCTGCTGGGGAACTCGTCCTAGGTGTCCTTGGGTGGTGGCCATGACTGAACCTGATGGACAGTAAGGTTGAGACTACAACATGCTCTGCTCTCCTGGCAGCTGTTTATGGCTGGGACTCGCCTATTATCATGTAACT
The DNA here is from genome assembly GCF_016772045.2 of Ovis aries. Taxonomy (NCBI): domain Eukaryota; kingdom Metazoa; phylum Chordata; class Mammalia; order Artiodactyla; family Bovidae; genus Ovis; species Ovis aries. The sequence continues at coordinate 18,013,118 of NC_056080.1, read as the reverse complement.
GTTCATACGTGAAGCCCACTGAAGAAACTCTGATGTTTTAGGGCTGCAGGTAGTTTGTTCTATGTGCAACTTCTGCCTAAAGTCCAGAGCAGGGGCTCTTAGGTTTTGGGGTCCTGGGACTCTTTTGTCAGTCTGGAAGAGCCTATGGACCCCTTCTCAGAGTAAGTCTTAAAATGTCTAAATAAATACAAACTACTACAAAAGAAACCAATTATACTGAGCTATATAAGTGGAGTTGGTGGTAAAGAACCTGCCTGCCAGAGCAGGAGACATAAGAGATGCGAGTTTGATCCCTGGGATGGGAAGATCCCCTGGAGGAGGAAGTGGCAACCCACTCCAGAATCCTTGCCTGGAGAATCCCATAGACAGAGGAGCCAGGTGGGCTCCAGTCCATGAGGTCGCAAAGAGTCAGACACAACTGGAGCAATTTAGCATGCATGCATGTAGTTATCAAAAATATTTTAAAGTGATATATTGTAGTCTATGTCCTCCTTTACTAATGTCTCAAATAATAAGATCAAACAGCAAGTCTAAAAACTGCCATAATTCTGGTGTAGTGATAAGTATAAAAGTTATTTTGAGATCTCTTCAGGAACTGTAATGTCACATAAAAAATTCTGTGATTTGTATTAGAGACAAAGTCCCATGCCCTGCTGAAAACAAAATGTATTGCCTACATTCCTGATCAAAGGCACTGTTATATTTCAATGAAAGGCAAATGATGAAAAAGGTGAACTTTTTTTTTTCTCATTCACTTTCACAGACCCCCAAGAATTAATGGGCTCCAGGTTCAGAATTCCCAGTCTGGTCTAGTCTAGAACTGTCAAACATAGCTAATCTTTATTGGATGTCCACTATGTGCCATGACCATCTTTAATCCTCTGTCACTTGATGAAGTTGACAGTATTATTGTCCTCATTTCAAACATGAGAAAACTGAGGTTTAGATGGACAAATAACATTTTCCAAGGTCATCCATCTAGAATGGGGTGGAGCTGAGATACCATCTATGGCCATCCAGATTCTCCACCATCTTGCTGTGCTTGAACTGGGATGATACTGACTTTCCATTTCAATAATTGTGTTATTTCTTTGTTACCTAACTTAGCAAATGTGGGGGGAAAAACCCCACTACCCAGCTCTTCTGAGACAATGATGAAATTGAAATGTCTTTGTATGTACTACTGGTGGGAGTATAAATTGCTCCATCCTTTTTGACAGCAACTTGGCCACACATATGGAGAACCTTAAACCCGCTCTAATAATCTCACTCCTGGGAAGCTATTCTCAGGAAAAGACCAGAGTGGAAAGATGCCATATGCAGGGGTGTTCATCTCAGTGTATAGTAAGAAAAAATTCCAAACAAAGTTATATAATAAATGAGAATGATGAAATATGAAGTATACACTATATATATATATATATATATATATTCACCAGGTGGTGTATTAGATAGGCATTAAAAATTATAGCATTTGAGACTATATATCCATACATTTGTAATGAGAGCTTTTATTTTATTAAAATATTTATTTATTTGGCCATGCTGGGTCTTAGTTGTAGCATGTAGGATCTAGTTCCCTGACCAGGGATAAAACCCAGGCCCCCTGCATTGGGAGCTTGGAGTCTTAGCCACTGGACCACCAGAAAGTCCCTGTAATGAGAGTTTTTTTTTTTTTAAAACAACCTCTTGTTTAACCTAGTGATGCTATGGGATGAACTGTTCATTGTGGTGATGTTCGTAGATGGTCGTAGTTCCACTGATTCCTCACCCGCACCCTCATGGTGTTAGAGACCAGTGGCTTTTACTGTGCTCTCTGACCTCACTTACTATATCAGAATCATCCTTTTGGAAATGCTTGAAGAGTGTTTGGAATAAGGGTTTACATGTTAATATGCCTAGCATACTGGTTCTAATGCCCCTTTATGTAGGAAACTAAGCTGTCTTTGTTGAATTTGTTTTAATGAGTTGGATTCTTGAGATGTTTCTGTTTATAAATGTAACAATTATAAATATCCCAGCCTGGTTTGCTATTGAACGTGTGTTACGCTAATCAATGTTTTTCTTTTTAATTTTTGGTCTCCCCACCAACAAAAGTCTTCAAGTCATCACTTGAAGATGTTTGGGCCTATTCTTTGTAAGAACAAAAGTACTGTACTCAAGAGCCTGTGCTTTCATTTGGAAGTTCATGAATTGCTTTTTTAAATGTAGTCATTAGTCCGAATTTCTTTCTGTAGAATTTCTTTAAGTTTTATATACTTTTATGAAAGATTTTATCAAAATCAGTAGTTTTACTTTCCCAAGATTCCAGATTCCTGCTGTCTCCTCTGTCCTGTTCATTAAACTCACCCAGCTGTTTTCAGAATTCATGCATTCCCCTTCTTTCTCCTTATTTTCTCAAACTAAGGCTAAATGTTTGCTCAGAGGATCAGGATCCGTTCCAGCTGTGGGCAAGCCTTCACCAGCCTCTCTTGCTACTGTTCTGCTCACTTGAGCCATAACCTTTGACAGCACAGAGCATGTATTTATCAATGTCTTATTTTTTTACACTTTATTATTGAGGATTTGAGCAGAACTGGGGCAAAGTTAACTCCTGTGCTCTCTGGGAAGAATAGATTTGCTTAAGGAAGACTGTCAACAAGATTTCAGCACAAATATTTGTTTTGGAAATATTTTTGAAACTTCTAACAATTCCGTCCAAATAGGTTGGACTCTTGCACCTTCAGTTTACCTACCTCTTATGGAGACTTGGGATTATTTAGTTGTAATGTTTGTATTTTTGTTAGAATTCTTACTCTGTATAATATCATCTTTTAACAAAGCTGAGAGAAGAAAGGAAAATAAGTATTTATAGAGTTACATTAACCTGTTTGTTTACCTTCCTAATTCTTTTCATTTGTTTCTGTGGATTCAGGTTACCAAATAGTGCTATTTCCTTATTCAAGTACAGCCTTATTTCTACCTACATCTTTTGTACTGTTAGTGTCAAATATGTTACATATCTATTAATACATGTTATAGGCCCCAACATGTGATTATATACGTCATTTTGTGCTATTTTCTTTTAAACCAGTTAAGAAAAGAAAAGAAATTAGCAATTATATTGTTTCTTACAGTTACCTATATAACTAACTTTATTGCGTATTTTTAAAGAAGATTTATTTGGCTGTACCAGGTCTTAGTCGCAGTAAGCAGGATCTTCAGTTTTCATTGTGGTATGTGGGATCTTTAGTTGCGACATGTGAACTCTTAGTTGCTGCATGGGGGATCTAGTTCTCTGACCAGGAACCCTGGTCTTCTGCATTGGGGGTATGGAGTCTTGGCCACTGGATCACCAGGGCAGTCCCCATATTTTGTTTTTATTGTGTGAATTAAAATTACTGTCTAGTATCACTTGCTTTCAGCCTGAAGAACTTCCTTTAGTATTTTTTTTTTATGAAACATGTCTTCTAGGAACAAACTATCTCAGTTTGTGTTTACTTAAAAATGTCTTTATTTTCTCCTTTTCTCCTCACATTTTCTTTCAGATCCTTCATTAGGGTGTTGAAATTTTCTCTAAAGATCTTGTATACTTTAGGTAAAGTTAGATTCTCCTTCATTTATAAAAGATAGTTTTGCTAGATACAAGATTTTGGTTGACTTTCTTTTCCTCATCTCTTTGAATATGTTTTTATACTGCCTTCTAACTTTCATTGCTTCTGATGAAAAGTCAGATGTTTATTTTATTGAGTTACCCTTGTACACAGTAAGACACTTTTTTCTCTTGCTGCTTTCAAGACTTTGTCTTTCACAGTTTTGACTACAGTGTATCTGGATGTGGCTCTCTTTGAGTTTATCCTACTTGGAATTTAGCTTAGCGTAATCAAATGTTGAATTTTTCAGCAGTTATTTCTTTCAGTGTAGTCCTGCTCCTTTCCTCTCCTTCCAGGACTCCCATTATGATCTGTTTTTGTTGGTATACTTGATGGTGTCCCACATTTCCTTGAGGTTCTATTCATTTTTCTTCATTCTTTTTCCTCTCTCTTCAGTTTGCATAATCTCTGTTGATCTGTCTACAAATTTGCTGATTCTTTCTTCCACTGTAATTTCCTGTTGAGGCCCTTCAGTGAATTTTTAATTTTGGTTATTATCCTTTTGGGACTTCCTTGGTGGCTCAGACAGTTAAGAATCTGCCTACAATGCAGGAGACCCAGGTTCGATCCCTGGGTTCTGAAGATCCCCTGGAGAAGGGAATGACTACCCACTCCAGTATTCTTGCCTGGAGAATTCCATGGACAGAGGAGCCTGGCCGGCTATAGTCCATGGTGTTGCCAAGAGTCAGACACAACTGAAAGACTAACACTATTTTTTTATTATACTTTTTAGCTCCAGGGGCTTCCCTGGTGGCTCAGACAGTAAAGAATCCACCTACAATGTGAGAGACCTGGGTTCAGTCCCTGGGTTGGGAAGATCCCCTGGAGGAGGGCATGGCAGCCCACTCCAGTATTCTTGCCTGCAAAATCCTCATGGACAGAGGTGCAAAGAGTTGGACATGACTGAGCAACTAAGCAGCACCAGAATTCTCCTTTACTTTTTTTTTTTTTTTTGGTAATTCCTAACTCTTCATTGATATTCTGTATTTGATGATGCATTGTTTGTTAAGTATGGTTTCCTTTAGTTTTTTTTAGCATATTTATAGTAGCAGTTTTCAAGTCTCTGTCTCCTGAGTCCAATACCTGGGTCCTTTCAAAGGCAGTTACTCATTGCCTGCTGTTTTTCATATATATGGACCACACTGCCCTGTTTGTTTGCATTTTTTGTATTTTTGTGGTTGAAAACTGCACACGTTAGGTAATGTAGTAACTCTGGATACTGATTTCTCTCCCTCCTGCCTCTGCAGTTCCTTCCTGTTTATTGGTTTATTTGTTGAGTGACTTCGCTGGACTAGTTCACTGAGGTCTGTTTCCTCCACAGTGTGCAGCCTCCGATGTCACTCCTTAGAAGGTGCAGCCTTGGGCATGCACACAGCTACCCTAACTCTTCATCCCCACCTGGGGATGACAGTGATTATATAGCTGGGCTCTCTTGGACTATATCTTTCCCTAATTTCACTATTAAGTTTGTCTTCTTGGTTTTTTTCTTTTTTTGGTTGCACTGGGTCTTTGTTGCTGTGCACGGGCTTCTCATTGCAGTAGCTTCTTGTGTTGCAAAGCACAGGCTGAAGGCATACTGACTTCAGTAGTTGCGACACTTGGGCTCAGAAGTTGTGGCGCATGGACTTAGTTGCTCCACAATATGTGGAGTCTTGCTGGATCAGGGGTTGAACCCATGTCCCCTGCGTTGGCAGGCAGATTCTTAAACACTGGGCCACTAGGAGAGTTCCCTGGTGAGATTTAAGTTCCTGATTGATCTTCCTTTATTGATACCACATCCAGTTGTTAGCGTCCCCAAGTTGGTAGCTAATCGCTTTATTGTTTTTGCCAATAACCTGAGACATGAATGTTCCACAGACTAATATCATTAACATTGGACTTCTTTGCAGATGTGGTTTTTTAAGGCTGTTCTTTAAGGTCTACTCTGACCACAGGAAGGCTTCCATAACTTTCTCTTCCCCTGTTCCTTTTTGTTAAACTTCTAGCTGGTCTACCTTTCACCTATTGCTCTCATGGAGCTACCTACCAGCCTCCTCTTAATTTCTTGCTACAAAAGTCTTCGTAGTCTTTAACAGCTTCCATAGGTTTGAACTTCCCCATGCTATATTCCACATAAAACCAGTGGGAGAGCTGCAGAGCTCTGTGTTCTTACCTCATGCCTTGACCCTAGGCAGAGCTCTGCACCAATGCTCCAGAGCAGGACAAGGGGATAGCAGCCTGCCTCTTTCAGAATGATACGCTGCTGTGAGTGGGCTGCTGGCCAGAGCTGGCAGCCCCTGATCTCCTCAGCTTGCCTCTCCTAACATGGGACCTCCATCCAATGTGAGCTGGGACATAGATGATCAGGGCCTAGTATTCTTGGCCTGATTCACCTAAGATGCCATACAAGTGGGAAGTGGGTGAGGGGATGGAGCCCTGGTTCTCTTAACCATTGCTTACCTGGAAGACCGTGGTGAATAAGGATGCTGGTGGCCTAGCCTTCCTAGGGAGAAACTGTCATCCTCGACTTGAGATTGGGGGTGGCAGGGGAACGCATCTTCTTGGCTGTACCCATCCAGAGTAGAACTGTCACTCTGGGCTGGAGGGTAGGGGAAGAGCAGCTTATAGCTCACATGCTAGAGCCTCACTGTCCTTATCAAGATTTAATTGTTTTTTTGAATAAAGATCTCTTGTCCATTTGCTATTTGCTCTTAAGATATTTTATACAGACTTAAAATGGTTTTTTTAGAAAAATGTTTGTTACCAGTTATGGTTGATTTTCTGGGAAGGGAATCTGAGGAGCTCCACATACCTCCAGACTAGCCCTAACTTTCTGAAAATAACAAACTCCATTTCTTCAAGGATTTTTATTTTTTACCTTCTAGACTTCACTGATTCACACAGTTCTTGTATCCTTCTTAGTCTAAACTAGGAAATCTTTTACCATAAACTCAACCAACTTTAGGTAAAAGAACCAGCAGATTAATATATAAATGAATGTATAATGACATTTAATTTAATTAACTTTGGCACCATGACTTTCTTGATATAGCTGATAGAGAAATGTGTCTCTAATCTATCAAAAGCTTACTTTGTTGGGCACTTTGAATCGATCTTTGAGAATTTGCAGATATTACCAGAGGGGGAAGGGTCTTTGTTCCTCTGGTACAGGCCTTGTTCAGTGATTGCTAGGAAGTAACCATGAGTCTTCCTCCTGTTCCCCATTTATCACCAACATACCCAAAATGTTGCCACCTCTCTTTATAACACACCAGCATTTGCAGTGAGAGGTGTTAAACTCCAGTATCTAGAGTCCACAGGGACAGTCTCAAGCTGCTATTTTGTAGCAGGCTAAGTACTTTCATAAAATCTGTTATCAGGAATCATGAAACATCAGGAAGGTTAGTGTTAGACAAGTGTTGGCCCACCATTTGTTTTAGTATGACCTGTGAGCTCACAATGGCTTTTACACTTTTTAACGATTGAGAAAAAATCGGAAGATGAAGAATATTTTGTTGTTGTCGTTGTTTAGTCACTAAGTCGTGTCCAACTGTTTGCAACCCTGTGGACTGTAGCCTGCCAGGCTGCTCCGTCCATGGGATTTCCCATGCAATAATACTGGAGTGCGTTGCCTTTTCCTTCCCCAGGTAGTCCTCCCAACCCAGGGATTGAGCCAGTGTCTCCTGCATCGGCAGGCAGATTCTTTACCACTGAGCCACTGGGGAAGCCCAAAGAGTTTTCTAGGACATGTGAAAATATGAAATTCAGATTTTTGCCCATAAATAGTTTCACTGGGCACAGCCATGCTCATGTGTCTATGTCTTCTCTGTGGCTGCTTTCGTGATTTAACAGCAGAGTTGAGTACTTGGAGAGTAGAGATTATATGGCCCACAAGACCAAAAATATTTACCATCTGGCCTTTTACAGAAAAAGTGTGCTGATGCAGTCTCAAGTATGACTGAGTGGAGCAGCACTAGTCATTTTTCCTTAACAAAGTATTTTAGGGCCTACAGACATCTCAGCAGGGATATAGATGCCCTAGGAGGTACAAAAGAAGGAGAAAATTTCAAGACAATTATTTGTATTTTGAATTTAGATAGAAAGAAGAATACCACCTGACCTTATGTAAGCAAATCTTATTCAAAAGGAAAACTAAAATGTCTGTCACCTATATGTTTGAAACTAGTTCCCAGTGTGGAGTTTTCCCAAGACTTCTGTTTGATCGGAAATTGTAGCATTCTGACAGTTGTCTCTGGGGTGAATGAATTTCTTTTTAATTTAGAAGCAGCTGTGTTGCTCATTTGACTTCTCATTCTTGGTGAAAGTGTGCTTCCCAAGGTTATGTGTTATGCCAAATTATACCATCACTTCATGGCAAATAGATGGGGAAATAGTGACAGACTTTATTTTGGGGGGCTCCAAAATCACTGCAGATGGTGACTGCAACCATGAAATTAAGACACTTCTTGTAAGAAAAGTTATGACCAACCTAGACAGCATATTAAAAAGCAGAGACATTACTTTGCCAACAAAAGTCCATCTAGTCAAGGCTATGGTTTTTCCAGTAGTCATGTATGGATGTGAGAGTTGGACTATAAAGAAAGCTGAGTGCCAAAGAATTGATGCTTTTGAACTGTGGTGTTGGAGAAGACTCTTGAGAGTCCCTTGGACAGCAAGGAGATCCAACCAGTCCATCATAAAGGAAATCAGTCCTGAATATTCATTGGAAGGACTGATGTTGAAGCTGAAACTCCAATGCTTTGGCCACCTGATGCAAAGAACTGACTCATTGGAAAAGACCTTGATGCTGGGAAAGATTGAAGGCAGGAGGAGAAGGGGACGACAGAGGATGCAATGGTTGGATGGCATCACCGACTCCATGGACATGAGTTTGAGCAAGCTCTGGGAGTTGGTGATGGACAGGGAGGCCTGGCATGCTGCGGTTCATGGGGTCGCAAAGAGTCAAACACGACTGAGCAACTGAACTGATGACAAATTTCCTAGATAACTTCTTTAGTTTAACAAGTTAGGGGGAAAAGTCAGATGTATTATTGCTGGCATCAAATTCTTTAAAACTTATTGAAGATAGGAATTAACAAGTCAGATTTCAACATAGTGGATTTTTGTAACAGTACAGACAAAAGATAGACTGTGATAATAGAATTTCACAGAGTGAAGTAAGCCAGAAAGAAAAACACCCAATACAGTATACTAACACATATATATGGAATTTAGGAAGATGGCGATGACGACCCTGTATGCAAGACAGGGAAAGAGACACAGATGTGTATAACGGACCTTTGGACTCAGAGGGAGAGGGAGAGGGTGGGATGATTTGGGAGAATGACATTCTAACATGTATACTATCATGTAAGAATTGAATCGCCAGTCTATGTCTGACGCAGGATGCAGCATGCTAGGGGCTGGTGCATGGGGATGACCCAGAGAGATGTTATGGGGAGGGAGGTGGGAGGGGGGTTCATGTTTGGGAACGCATGTAAGAATTAAAGATATTAAAATTTAAAAAATAAAAAACTAAAAAAAAAAAAGAGTGTATTGTAGTCCTCCAGATATGCTAAAAACTGAGAATGGGATTGAAAAAGTGAAAAGTGAAAGCCTCTCAGTCATATCCGACTCTTTGCAACCCCATGGACTGTATAGTCCTTGGAATTCTCCAGTCCAGAATACTGGAGTAGGTGGCCTTTCCCTCCTGAAGGAGACCCTCCCAACCCACGGGTCGAACCCAGGTCTCCTGCATTGCAGGTAGATTCTTTACCAACTGAGCCACAAGGGAAGCCCAAGAATACTGGAGTGGGTAGCCTTTCCCTTCTCCAGGGGATCTACCCAACCCAGGGATCAAACCTAGATCTCCCACATTGCAGCCGGATTCTTTACCAGCTGAGCCACAAGGGAAGCCCAAGAATACTGGAGTGGGTAGCCTATCCCTTCTCCAGAGGATCTTCCCGACCCAGGAATCGAACTGGGGCCTCCTGCATTGTAGGCAGACCCTTTACAAACTGAGCTCTCAGGGAGCCCAAGCATGGGCTGAATGCTATTTAAAGGTAGTGTTTCTTTCTCTATTTCATGTTCAGTGCTCCCATTTCATTTAGTTTATGTTTTCCAATTTCTGTGTCTCTTTTCTGTTTTTCTTTCTCAAGCCTTTATCAAGCATAGTAGAAAAACTTTTGTATATGTATACATATATGTATGTGTGTGTATATATATATGATATATATATATTTTAGAAATGTTATAAATTTTTGCCTAGCTAAAAAATTTATGACATTTTAATTCCACTTGTTGGACTTAGTATAAATAGAATGCTAGGTTTCTAATTAATATTCACTCGAAACTTTGATATAGTTCCATATATTTTGGCATCTGATATTACTGCTAAAAGACTAGAAAGTTCATTATCTTAGTGATCTTTTTTACTAAAATTTGAAGCTCAAAACTTTTAATCCAGTTCTGAGAATATCAAGAAATACTATGTTGTAAAAAAAAAAAAAAAAAAGAGAAAACGTGATAACAGTATTATTAACTAAAATACAATTTTGTACACATTTCACAAGATTTTATGCTAGTGTCCATTATTTATTTTCATACCTTATTCAAGATTCTGCTTTGTATTTAGTTGCATTGAGCAGTTTCAGCTGCATGCAACAAATTCTGGTAAATTCTCTTTTCATTTTTATTCTGTTACAAATATTTTCTAGTTTTCCTTGTTAGGGCTTTTTAGATACACCCATCATTTAAAAGTGGACATTTAATTTCCAAATACATAGGGTTTTTAAATATCTTTGATATTAATTTTTCATTTTAATATTTCTCATTTTAATGCTTCCTTCTCTGTAATCACCCTCTGTGTTTTTTCAGTCTTCTAAGTTTACTGAGGCTTTCAATGGCTAAGTCAGAGATCTCTCTTGGTAAATGTCACATTGCACTTGAAAATATGTGGGTTATTTTCAAATATCTTTTGATACTGATTTCTAACATAATTCCACAGTGATAAGAGAACCAACTCTGTATGATTTCAGTACCTTTAGACCATGAATTTTTTGCACCTGTTTTATGTCCCTGGCTATGTTCCAGTGTCTCCTAGTTTATATATAGTCTATGGGAACTTGAATAGAATTTGTATCCTACTATTGTGTGAAAATTATATTATTTTGAATTGGTTCATGGTACTTTCCTTCTACTTTTCTGTATATTCATTCTATTAATACTTGAGAGTTTGATAAAGAAACTCCAACTAAAAATTTAACTATTTAAAATAATTGTAATATATAGTAGAACTATATGTAACTTTGTTGTATATTTTCCAAGTCTCCTGTAAATATGTTATCATAACTTCATAATTTAAAAACTGAAAGAGTAAAAAAACTAAAGTTAGCATTTATGCTTTAAAAAATGGTTGCAATTTGACTATGAATCATGATTATTCCATAGAAAAAGCATAGTTTTACTTGGGTATTATTTGACAATGGAAAAACATCTCTGGGACTAATCATATCTGTTAATATCTGCTTCCTGCAAAACAGTTTCTACTCAACAAAGTTTATAAATAATTCACCTGTGGTTAAATTATCAAATAATAAGGCTTTTCCAGCCATGCCAAAAGAAAGAAATTAAACCTTTACATTTTACTTCTTGGTTATCATTGGGCTGAAGTCCCCTCTGATTTGGAGGATATGTAATGAAATATAATTTCTTTTTTTTTAATTTTTTTATTTTTAAAAATATTAATTTATTTATTTTAATTGGAGGCTAATTACTTTACAATATTGTGTTGGTAATTTCTGAGAATTAAAAACCTAAAATCTCTGCCAGTGAAATTCAGAGATGTATACTGCTCAGTTCAGCATTGAAAACCAAATTTTTGTTGTATGCCCATGTGTTAGAGCTTGTGAAATGGAGTGGTTTCCTGTTTGCATCTGATAGATTCATAGTCATATTGTGCAAGTAGTTGTTCATCGTCAGGCATTTTCTCCTTTCCTGTCCCACCAAGGTTCCACCTGCCCAAATCCACAGCTGTGCTTCTGCATTGCTTATTTTGTGAAACATTTTTGTTTCTTTTTTCCAGGCATCCAGTGGAAATTATTATTTCATCCCATACATCGTGACACCATGCGCTGATTATTTTTGCTGCGAGAGTGATGCCCAGCGGCGTGCCTCAGAGTACATGCAGCCCAACTGGGACACCCTCCTGGGTCCACTGTGTGTGCCTCTGGTGGACAGGTTTACTAGCCTCCTCAAGGACATCCATGTGACCTCATGGTAATTCCCATCAACTGTCCTCAACCTGGGGAGCTTGACCAAAATTTTCCCTTCGTGTCCATGGAGGTGATGTACCTTCAAGAGACCATAGTGCCCAGAGAGTGGGGAACTCCAACCAGTCACTTTAAAGTCGTCCTGGAATCCAGGGTTTCACACTGGCTCACTGCATTGGGCTGTTGAGGTGTAGCTGAAAGAGAATGAAACTGGAGTTGAGGTCAGGGTTCAGTTTGTGTTTGGTTCCAGCTCCTTATGCAACCTTGACAAATAGCTTTTCTGTAGCTGTTTTCTCATTTAGAAAATAAGGAACTTAAATCATTGATTTTCTTTAATGCACTTTCAACTCTGACGTTCTGTGTTCTAAGATCATTTCTGAAGGTGAGTTCCTGCCCACTGCCAATCAGCTGTTGAAGCTGTTAAAATGTGTCAGCAAGGTTATTCCAAACATTAGCCCCTATGCTGTACAAGTCAGGGTATATTGAGTCAAGCTGAAGCCATCCTGACCACAGTGTGCCC